>NC_057419.1:100239873-100355829 GCF_019320065.1 Cervus canadensis
TAATCCAATAAACATTTTTCTCTCATCTTAACCTGCCTCTCAGCACCATTCAGTACTGTTTAATATACTCATATCTTTCTCAAACACTCTCCTTCACTTGGTTTTCATGACATCAAACTTTCCTAGTTTCCTTCTATTTCAATGATCGTTTTCTAGTCATCTCCTTCATTTATTTCACTTCTTCCAAACCTGTAAATAATACCAGGACATTATTCTGGGCCACATTCTCTTCTTTTCTCTCTCTAGGTAATATCATCCATTCTCATGGTTTTATAAATCAACTTCAAAATTTATTATCATGTGTCCTGAGCTCCTGACTGAACACACCCAACTGCCTGTATCTAACATCATTACCACTTAGATATTCCTCATAAGAATCTTGAACTCAATGAGTATGAAATGGAAGAATGCTCTATTCATGTCATCAAAATCTATTCTTCCAGATCTTGGTAACAGACACAACCACCCACTAGTTGCTCAAACCAGATATCTGGGCATTGTGAAACTTTATCTCGCCCTTCCTTTAAAAATTTAATTCATTAGCAAAGCCAACAAATTATTCCTCCAGTGGAGATCTTGAATCTATTTTCTACTTGACTATCACCTACAACTGCACAAGCCACCATTATCTCTCACCTAGAAAACTGGAAGTCTTCATTTTTTTCTTGCTTCTACTCTCACTTCTATAGAATTCGTTTTCCAAACAGATCCAAAGAAGTATTTTAAAAGATAATTCAGTGTGCATACATCTTTAAATAGCTTCCCACTATTCTTAGAAAACAACCCAAACTCTTTATGAGGTCTACAAAACAATGACCAAGCCCCACTCAACCTTTCCAGTGCCCGAGACTACTCTTTCCAGTCCTTGTTCACACCCCAGTAGCCTTCTGTAAGTTCCTGGAACATGCCTCATAGCTTCACACTTGTTATTTCTGCTACCTGAAGTATTTTTCCCTTTATTCTTCACATTGTTAAGTCATTCTCATTCTTCAAAGTTTCAGCTTCAATATTATCATAAATAGGCTTTCTTAACATGGGGTTGCAAAGAGTTGGACACAACTGAGAGACTGAACTGAAGCTTCCTTCTTAAAGTAGACCCCTATATCTCTATCCATCCCAGTACAGTCTAAATCTGTTTGCTATTTCCTAAATGGTATTAACATCATCTATAATTATTTTGTTTACCACCTTTCTTCCCCATTATAATGTAAACCCCACCAGGGCAGAAAGTAAGTCTTATTTATTATATCTCCAGCACTTAGACAGTAAGGTGCTTGATAAATAGAATGAATGAGCAAACGAATGAGAAATTAACAAACAAATGAATAGATACTTATGCTGTTTGTGAACAAAATAAATAGGGCCTATTCCTGGAAAGCCTTAGATCTATAGTAAATAAAAAACATCTACCATTAACTCTTTATACCTTGTCCAAGCAGAAATTTTAAATAGGATAACAAATCAGGGTCACTGCCACTTGTACTTTCAAATATACTAATGAGGCTAAGTAACACACATTTTTAGTTACAAATAAGCTAAAGAGAAAAACTAAGCCACAGATCAACTTTTACCTTGATTCAGATATAGGTTTGGATGCCTTTCTGCCTTTAATTTTAAATTCATGGGAGGTTCCTTCAGGTTCTTTCTCTGCTTTGAAAGCCACATTTGGTGGCACAGGAGGAACACGAATTCGCAACCCAAACAAATGCTTCTTCTTCTTTATTTCTTTCCCAGACATAAACCTAAATTTTTAAAAAAATTAACTAAAAATTTAAAAACTGAACACATATACATTGAAGACCCTCGGTCGTAAAACACACGAAAGTCTACCCAATACTACCCCCATGCTTTTGTTTTTTCCCTTTGCTTTCTTGGATTCTTATCTGCCCCAGAGCCAGTAGACAGTAGGATATGACAGGGGAATAGGGAGAGAGGAATAGTATTAGAAGGGAAAACACATGTCCACTTTTCTTTTTAAAATATAGCATCTAACTTTTTAAAGAAAGAAGTACAGTGGTGTCTTTTTTAGTCTCAATGTGCTTTTCCATATTTTTAGTTTTATCTGTTACAAACACCTCAAAAAAGGTTTAGGAAAAAAAGAATTCTATTTCAGAGTGAATTGGTGAGGAGAGAAACCCTGACCAGAAACAGCTTAGAGCATTGGAAAAGAAAGTACATCAATTCTAGAGGCCCAGAAAATAAAAGGAGTGTCTAGTATGTCAGATCTGGAACTGGAAATAACCTGGAGCAGAGGTGACATTTCTTGTGGGCTTGGGTTTCTGAAATATATGTTCTTTAATCCTTCCCCAAAGTCCTTAAGAGTCCTTATTCTAAAATACCCTCTTAGCTCTACTAGAGCATGCCTGGCCTAAGAACCACTACCAAGTGCTTGGATTGCCATTCAACTTTTATATAAGTGTGAGAAAGGGGAGCTCCCATTTCTACCATAGCAGGAACAAAGGTATTTCTAGCACACTAAATTGGGATTACAGAATTCACTGTCCTATAATGTATTTTTACCAGCACAGTAACTGCTCAGGTAACTTTATGGCTTTTTAAAGTTGTCCTAAAGATCTAACCACTTGTAATCATAACATTTTTTTTTTTTCATAACATTTTTTAATGAGGAAATGTTGCTAAGTTAAAAAAAAGCAACATGTTACAAACAAAAATGTTATAATAGCTGGGTGAAACCAGCATATACATTTCTATTGCCTTTTTAAAATATTTTTAAGAGATGTAGATATATGCTCCTTTAAAAAAAAAAGGGAAAGATTTATATAAGAATATATCAAACAATGTCACTTAATTATCAAAAACTTAGATCACTAATACTACTACTATTCCTAAAGATGGCACTAACTAAACTTAAAATCATAGAAGACCTCAATCATTTAAAAACCTATCTTCTCTTTAACATATCCCCCTATCTTCTGCATATTCCAGCTAATATGATTCTGTTTTACTTTCAGCAGATTAAATTATAAGAACAAGTCATTACTGAGTATGCTTTTTCAACTAAACTGACCAAATTCCCCTGAAATACTGATATGCCTCCTATCCACCATTTCCAGGGAACTGCTCCTCCCCTCTTCAACCTTTGAGAATCACTGGTTTACTCTGACTGACAGAGGACATTAAAAGGTTTAAAATGGTATGTATTAACTCTACACCAATCCCACAATTCTTAATGCCATTATTCCTTACATTTACTAAATGCCCCCCTCATAGGGATACATAAAATAACTTACATGGTCTTGTAATCATTTAATGCCTCCAGAACATGCTCATATCTTTCAGATTTTGGTGTGTCTGCCAGCTGTGAAGTAGCAAAAAAACAATTTAGTGCACTGTAATTTCATCAATTAGTAATACACAGGTGATAGAGGCAACGTGATACAAAACAAAAGTTGACTGACTACTTGTCAGAAGATCAAAGCTCTAATTTCAGGTCCTCACTGACCAGCTTTGTGACTTAAGCCCATTTAGCTTCTCAAAGCTTGTTTTCTCACATATAAAAAAGAGAGTATAAATCCTTCACTAGTTTCTTTACTACTATCAATACTTGTATAGATAAAATGGTATGCCTGAAAAAACCATAAACTGTAAAAGACATTAAAAATGGGATTTTATTATTTATCATTGAATTTACTTTAATTCTATAACCTGGGAAAGTAATAATACATTAGAATTACTTTAATATCAACCATAAAGCTTCTAATAGATATTAACAGTAAAGAATATAAAAAGTAATGATAAACATGCCATTTTATTTCCCAATACTTCTAACACAAACCAACAACCTCTGTAACTTTAAAAAAATAACAAATTTGGGGATGTTACTTTCATACCAATTACAGACTTTGGTTAAGCCTAAAATCCAAAGTGACTCAGTACGTTTTTATCATCACACACCATTTTAAAATCTAAACATTCAATTCTGGAAAATACTCTATTTTGTTTCAAAAAAGTTTCTTTCAGAGTTATTTCTGCCTTTTCTTTAAAGTTTAAAGACTAGGGCCCAATAGAAAAAAATTAAATTATAAAAGACCTTCTTCAATTAAAGCAATAAAAATTAAAACAAATGAACAAAAAACCTTCCAAAATATCAACGTTGACTTTCAAAATTACTGCCAGTAATTTTATTTAGCAGCTAAAACTTACAAAACTCAGAACTTCTTCAAGTAAAAAAAAAAAAATCTGTCAAATAGAACATGGTAGGTAGAAGAGACTTACACAGTCATCTACTTTTATTTTACCAAATAGTCAACAGCTATAAACCTAAATTGCCCAAATTCACACTGCTGGTTAGCTACAGAGGTAGAACTTGAACCCAAGTGACAATTAAGTACATTCCTTCAACATTCACTGAGAGCCCATTGTGAGCCTGTATTGGGTACTTTAAGAGGAAAAGTAAAGAAAGTTAGTTTGGTGCTCATTCTCCTTAACCATACCACACCTTCCTAATGTAATTTCTGAAGTGTCCAATGACAGAAATTTTCTATTAAAGGAGAAATAATGGACTCAGACTTTATAATCCAAAAGAGACGGGGAGGAGCCAAGATGGCGGAGGAGTAGGACGGGGAGACCACTTTCTCTCCTACAAATTCATCAAAAGAATAACTGAACGCAGAGCAAACTTCACAAAACAACTTCTGATCGCTAGCTGAGGTCATTAGGCGCCCAGAAAAGCAGCCCATTGTCTTCGAAAGGAGGTAGGACAAAATATAAAAGATAAAAAGTGAGACAAAAGAGCTAAGGACGGAGATCCGTCCCGGAAAGGGAGTCTTAGGCGGCATTGCTTGGGGTAGGGTCCGGGCCTGAGTGCCCTGAGGACAATCGGAGGGAGTTTCTGTGAGATGCCAACTTGAACTGTGGGAGAGCAAAAGAGAGAGAGAAAATTAACCGGCCGGAACACACTGCCGGCCGTTTGCAGAACAAAGGGACCGAGAAACTCCAGAGAAGAGCTTGCAGGCTGCGGACCGGCCCAGCCCCGCCGGAGGCAGGAGGCAGGGGGGAGGGGAAGGTCGCGGCGAGACACAGGGCGCAGGCACCCGACCGGCGGGGGCGGGGACTGGGGTTGGGGACGCGGAGGGCAGAAGGCGCACGCACCCGACTGGCGCCGGCGGAAACTGAGACTGGGTCCGCGGAAGGGAGTGGGCGCGCCGCACCCGGGGAAAGTGCGCCCATCAAGCCCCTCGCTGCCTGGACCGCTCTGACGAGGAAGGCACAGAGAGCAGGCGCAGCTCTTTGCTCCGCGCTGTTGTGAAACACCGGAGGGCTGGAACCGCGCGCAGGACGGGGCGCGCTCCACAATGAGCAGCCGGGAGCCTGAGCAGCGCAGACGGAGAAAGCAGCGCCAGCCCCTCCCCGCAGAGCGACGGAACTAGCTACCTGAATAAGAGTCCACCTCCGCCCGCCTGTGTCAGGGCGGAAATGAGGCTCTGAAGAGACCGGCAAACAGAAGCCATTTAACAAAGGGAACCACTTCAGAAGGGACCGGTGCAACAGATTAAAATCCCTGTAGAAAACACCGACTACACCAGAAGGGGCCTGTAGATATCGAGAAGTGTAAGCTGGAACGAGGAGCTATCTGAAACTGAGCCGAACCCACACTGACTGCAACAGCTCCAGAGAAATTCCTAGATATATTTTTACTTTTTTTTAAGTAAGAAAAAAAAAAATTTTTTTTTTTTTATTTTTTCTCTTTTCTTTTCCTTTAAAATTCCCTATTACTCCCCCATTACTCCTTAACTTTCATTTTCATAGATTTTTACGATCTTTTTAACTAGGAAAAAAATTTTTTTTTCTTTTTTTTTTCCTTTTTCTCTTCTATTTTCTATTTTTCTTTTTCTCTTATTTCTTTTAAAGTCCTCTAGTACTCCTCTACTACTCCTTAATTTTCACTTTCAATACACTATAACCTTACAAAAAAAAAAAAGAAGAGAAGCCCTATTTTTAAACCAAAATTCAGTTCCCATTTTTATTCAGGAGTGTGTTGATTATTCTCTCCCAATCTTGACTCTCTGTTTTCTACCTCAGAACACCTCTATTTCCTCCTTTCCCCTTCTCTTTCCAATACAATTCTGTGAATCTTTGTAGGTGTCTGGGCTACGGAGAACACTCTGGGAACAGACAACTGTGTAGATCTGTCTCTCTCCTCTTGAGTACCCCTTTTTCTCCTCCTGCTCATCTCTATCTCCCTCCTCCCTCTCCTCTTCTTCATGTAACTATGTGAACCTCTCTGGGTGTCCCTAACGGGGGAGAATCTTTTCACCATTAACCTAGAAGTTTTATTATCAGTGCTGTATAGTTAGAGAAGTCCTGAGACTACAGGAAGAATAAAACTGAAATCCAGAGGCAGGAGACTTAAGCCCCAAACCTGAGAACACCAGAAAACTCCTGACTACATGGAACTTTAAGTAATAAGTGACCATCCAAAAGCCTCCATACCTACACTGAAACCAACCACCACCCAAGAGCCAATAAGTTTTAGAGCAAGACATACCACACAAATTCTCCAGCAACGCAGTAACATAGCCCTGAACGTCAACATACAGGCTGCCCAAGGTGACACCTAACACATAGACCCATCTCAAAACTCATTACTGGGCACTCCATTGCTCTCCAAAGAGAAGAAATCAAGTTCCACGCACCAGAACACTGATGCAAGCTTCCCTAACCAGGAAACCTTGACAAGCCAATCGTCTAACCCCACCCACTGGGTAAATCCTCCACAATAAAAAGGAACCACAGACCTTCAGAATACAGAAAGCCCACTCCAGACACAGCAATCTAAACAAGATGAAAAGGCAAAGAAATACCCAACAGGTAAAGGAACATGAAAAATGCCCACCAAGTCAAACAAAAGAGGAGGAGATAGGGAATCTACCTGAAAAAGAATTTAGAATAACGATAATAAAAATGATCCAAAATCTTGAAAACAAAATGGAGTTACAGATAAATACCCTGGAGACAAAGATTGAAAAGATGCAAGAAATGTTTAATAAAGACCTAGAAGAAATAAAAAAGTCAATTAAAAATGAATAATGCAATGAATGAGATCAAAAACACTCTGGAGGGAACCAAGAGTAGAATAACAGAGACAGAAGATAGGATAAGTGAGGTAGAAGATAAAATGGTGGAAATAAATGAAGCAGAGAGGAAAAAAGAAAAAAGGATCAAAAGAAATGAGGACAACCTCAGGGACCTCTGGGACAATGTGAAACGCCCCAGCATTCGAATCATAGGAGTCCCAGAAGAAGAAGACAAAAAGAAAGGCCATGAGAAAATACTCGAGGAGATAATAGCTGAAAACTTCTCTAAAATTGGGAAGGAAATAGCCACCCAAGTCCAAGAAACCCAGAGAGTCCCAAACAGGATAAACCCAAGGCAAAACACCCCAAGATACATATTAATCAAATTAACAAAGATCAAACACAAAGAACAAATATTAAAAGCAGCAAGGGAGAAACAACAAATAACACACAAAGGGATTCCCATAAGGATAACAGCTGATCTATCAATAGAAACCCTCCAGACCAGAAGGGAATGGCAGGACATACTTAAAGTAATAAAGAGAATAACCTACAACCTAGTTGCTGTATCCAGCAAGGATCTCATTCAGATATGAAGGAAGAATTTCAAAAGCTTTACAGATAAGCAAAAGCTGAGAGAAATTCAGCACCACCAAACCAGCTCTTTCAACAAATGCTAAAGGATCTTCTTAGACAGGAAATGCAGAAAGGTTGTATAACGTGAACCCAAAACAACAAAGTAAATGGCAACGGGACCACACCTATCAATAATTACCCTAAATGTAAATGGGTTGAATGCTCCAACCAAAAGACAAAGATTGGCTGAATGGATACAAAAACAAGACCCCTATATATGCTGTCTACAAGAGACCCACCTCAAAAGAAGAGACACACAAGACTAAAAGTGAAGGGCTGGAAAAAAATATTTCACGCAAACGGAGACCAAAAGAAAGCAGGAGTCGCAATACTCATATCAGATAAAATAGACTTTCAAATAAAGGCTCTGAAAAGAGACAAAGAAGGACACTACATAATGATCAAAGGATCAATCCAAGAAGAAGATATAACAATTATAAATATATATGCATCCAACACAGGAGCACCGCAATATGTACGGCAACACTAACGAGTATGAAAGAGGAAATTAATAGTAACACAATAATAGTGGGAGACTTTAATACCCCACTCACAACTATGGATAGACCAACTAAACAGAAAATTAACAAGGAAACACAAACCTTAAATGACACAATGGACCAGCTAGACTAATTGATATCTATAGGACATTTCACCCCAAAAAACAACTTCACCTTTTTCTCAAGTGCACACGGAACCTTCTCCAGAATAGATCACATCCTGGGCCATAAATCTGGTCTTGGAAAATTCAAAAAAATTGAAATCATTCCAGTCATCTTTTCTGACCACAGTGCAGTAAGATTAGATCTCAATTACAGGAAAAAAATTGTTAAAAATTCAAACATATGGAGGCTAAATAACACTCTTCTGAATAACCAACAAATCATAGAAGAAATCAAAAAAGAAATCAAAATATCTTAGAAATGAATGAAAATGAAAACACAACAACCCAAAAACCTATGGGACACTGTAAAAGCAGTGCTAAGGGGAAGGTTCATAGCATTACAGGCTTACATCAAGAAACAAGAAAAAAGCCAAATAAATAACCTAACTCTACACCTAAAGCAATTAGAGAAGGAAGAAATGAAGAACCCCAGGGTTAGCAGAAGGAAAGAAATCTTAAAAATCAGGCAGAAATAAATGCAATAGAAACTAAAGAGACCATAGCAAAAATCAACAAAGCTAAAAGCTGGTTTTTTTGAAAAAATAAACAAAATTGACAAACCATTAGCAAGACTCATTAAGAAACAAAGAGAGAAGAACCAAATTAACAAAATTAGAAATGAAAATGGAGAGATCACAGCAGACAACACTGAAATACAAAGGATCATAAGAGACTACTACCAGCAGCTCTATGGACCAAGTAAAATGGGACAATTTGGATGAAATGACAATATCTTAGAAAAGTATACTTTCGCAAACTGAACAGGAAGAAATAGAAGATCTTAACAGACCCATCACAAGCAAGGAAATCGAAACTGTAATCAAAAATCTTCCAGCAAACAAAAGCCCAGGACCAGATGGCTTCACAGCTGAATTCTACCAAAAATTTAGAGAAGAGCTAACACCTATCTTAGTCAAACTCTTCCAGAAAACTGCAGATGAAGGTAAGCTTCCAAACTCATTCTATGAGGCCACCATCACCCTAATTCCAAAACCAGACAAAGATACCACAAAAAAAGAAAACTACAGGCCAATATCACTGATGAACATAGATGCAAAAATCCTTAACAAAATTCTAGCAAACAGAATCCAACAACATATTAAAAACATCGTACACCATCACCAAGTGGGCTTTATCCCAGGAATGCAAGGATTCTTTAATATCTGCCAATCAATCAATGTAATACACCACATTAACAAATTGAAAGATTAAAAACCATAGGATTATCTCAATAGATGCAGAGAAAGCCTTTGACAAAATTCAACACTCATTTATGATTAAAACTCTCCAGAAAGCAGGAATAGAAGGAACATACCTCAACATAATAAAAGCTATATATGACAAACCCACAGCAAGCATCACCCTCAATGGTGAAAAATTGAAAGCATTTCCCCTGAAATCAGGAACAAGACAAGGGTGCCCACTCTCACCACTACTATTCAACATAGTGTTGGAAGTTTTGGCCACAGCAATCAGAGCAGAAAAAGAAGTAAAAGGAATCCAGATAGGAAAAGAAGAAGTGAAACTCTCACTGTTTGCAGATGACATGATCCTCTACATAGAAAACCCTAAAGACTCTTCCAGAAAATTACTAGAGCTAATCAATGAATATAGTAAAGTTGCAGGATATAAAATTAACACACAGAAATCCCTTGCATTCCTATATACTAACAATGAAAAAACAGAAAGAGAAATTAAGGAAACAATACCATTCACCATTGCAACAAAAAGAATAAAATACTTAGGAGTATATCTACCTAAAGAAACAAAAGACCTATACATAGAAAACTATAAAACACTGATGAAAGAAATCAAAGAGGACACAAACAGATGGAGAAACATACCGTGTTCATGGATTGGAAGAATCAATATTGTCAAAATGGCTATTCTACCCAAAGCAATCTATAGATTCAATGCAATCCCTATCAAGCTACCAACGGTATTTTTCACAGAACTAGACAAAGAATTTCACAATTTGTATGGAAATACAAAAAACCTCGAATAGCCAAAGTAATCTTGAGAAAGAAGAATGGAACTGGAGAATCAACCTGCCTGACTTCAGACTCTACTACAAAGCCACAGTCATCAAGACAGTATGGTACTGGCACAAAGACAGAAATATAGATCAATGGAACAGAATAGAAAGCCCAGAGATAAATCCACGAACCTATGGACACCTTATCTTTGACAAAGGAGGCAAGGATATACAATGGAAAAAAGACAACCTCTTTAACAAGTGGTGCTGGGAAAACTGGTCAACCACTTGTAAAAGAATGAAACTAGAACACTTTCTAACACCATACACAAAAATAAACTCAAAATGGATTAAAGATCTAAATGTAAGACCAGAAACTATAAAACTCCTAGAGGAGAACATAGGCAAAACACTCTCCGACATAAATCACAGCAGATCCTCTATGACCCACCTCCCAGAATATTGGAAATAAAAGCAAAAATAAACAAATGGGACCTAATGAAACTTAAAAGCTTTTGCACTACAAAGGAAACTATAAGTAAGGTGAAAAGACAGCCCTCAGATTGGGAGAAAATAATAGCAAATGAAGAAACAGACAAAGGATTAATCTCAAAAATATACAAGCAACTCCTGCAGCTCAATTCCAGAAAAATAAATGACCCAATCAAAAATGGGCCAAAGAACTAAACAGACATTTCTCCAAAGAAGACATACAGATGGCTAACAAACACATGAAAAGATGCTCAACATCACTCATTATTAGAGAAATGCAAATCAAAACCACAATGA
This sequence comes from Cervus canadensis, assembly GCF_019320065.1. Classification (NCBI taxonomy): domain Eukaryota; kingdom Metazoa; phylum Chordata; class Mammalia; order Artiodactyla; family Cervidae; genus Cervus; species Cervus canadensis. The sequence continues at coordinate 100,250,975 of NC_057419.1, forward strand.
GGTACCATTACACGCCAGTCAGGATGGCTGCTATCCAAAAGTCTACAAGCAATAAATGCTGGAGAGGGTGTGGAGAAAAGGGAACCCTCTTACACTGTTGGTGGGAATGCAAACTAGTACAGCCACTATGGAAAGCAGTGTGGAGATTCCTTAAAAAACTGGAAATAGAACTGCCATATGACCCAGCAATCCCACTTTTGGGCATACACACTGAGGAAACCAGATCTGAAAGAGACACGTGCACCCCAATGTTCATCGCAGCACTGTTTATAATAGCCAGGACATGGAAGCAACCTAGATGCCCATCAGCAGATGAATGGATAAGGAAGCTGTGGTACATATACACCATGGAATATTACTCAGCCATTAAAAAGAATTCATTTGAATCAGTCCTAATGAGATGGATGAAACTGGAGCCCCTTATACAGAGTGAAGTAAGCCAGAAAGATAAAGAACATTACAGCATACTAACACATATATATGGAATTTAGAAAGATGGTAACGATAACCCTATATGCAAAACAGAAAAAGAGACACAGAAATACAGAACAGACTTTTGAACTCTGTGGGAGAAGGTGAGGGTGGGATGTTTCAAAAGAACAGCATGTATACTATCTATGGTGAAACAGATCACCAGCCCAGGTGGGATGCATGAGACAAGTGCTCCGGCCTGGTGCACTGGGAAGACCCAGAGGAATCGGGTGGAGAGGGAGATGGGAGGGGGGATCAGGATGGGGAATAAGTGTAAATCTATGGCTGATTCATATCAATGTATGACAAAACCCACTGAAATGTTGTGAAGTAATTAGCCTCCAACTAATAAAAAAATTAAAAAAAATAAAAAAAATAAAAAGCATCCTTGAATCTTGGTAAGCCTGTTAAATTTAACTAAAAATTATACAATTAGTGTTTTATTTTCAGTAATATTGGCCCCATGGCTACAAGAAATAAGTTATGATAGCAGCTCTCTGTTTTTCTGACTATGATTTGAATTGAGAGGTTACAGCCTTGAGCTTGTCGTTTTCATTATGTACAGCTCCAATGTGCCAAAAAGAAGACATGGTCTTTTTATTCATAATTATTCTCATAAAAGTCAACATGGCAATAGTTTGGGCTCCCAAAGCATATATGTCAACAGGAACTTCGTGAAAATCAATCAAAGATGTACATGGATCACTAACATCCCCATTTCCATCGACTCAGAGCTCAGCATCATGTTCTATCCCAAGGACACAGGCAAACTAATCCTTAAATCCTATTTTAGGGCATTTCCTGGAAGCACTTCTGTTACCACTTTCTTTATAGATCAGGAAACAAATAGTACAAGTAATTTCAATAGAGAGGATTTAATATAAAGAATTATTTACTAGATATAAAATTGTGAACTCCATGATGTCAGGTGTAAAATGAGAGAGCTCAAAAGGGCCATGGTGGTAAGAACTAGAGAAAATAGCAGGGCTGGTAGAACAAAGGTAAGAGGTTGGAATTATTGGAACTTATTAAAGACATTGAAACTGAGAGGTAAGGCTTTGTGGAATTGAAGCACAGACTTCTGACAAAATTTCTCTGCTAATGTTGGTGTCCCTGAGCTAGAGGAGCCTGACAACTGGACTTCTGAAGAGTGGGCACTACTTCTCTTATTTCTCTAAAGAGAGCTCAATGAAATTAGTTCTGAAAGTGTTGGAAAAACTTCAAACAGATTCATTTACTTCTATAGAAAGGAACTTTATCTGCTTAGGTGGAGAAGACTTGCTGGACTGATCCCCAGAGGAATTTCAAGAAGTTCATAGAAGCAAATAAGGAGAACCAGTCCTTTCTTCCTTCTCCAAACTTAGTCTCTCTTTCTGTTGGCAGAGACTCAAGGCAAATATGAGCAGAAAAAATTTCATTTCTGAAACAGGTCACGAAACTGTGAGTGACATTTAAAACTTCACTATCATTTTCTATTCTCATTTTAAAATGTTTTGATAGGATTACTGTGCACATACATAGTATGTACAAATAATACACATAAATCCAGAAATTTTTCTAACTCTATCATACTAGGGTCATAAAGAATCAGATCAAGAAATACAACATAATCAGCATCCCAGATGTCTTCTTGTGACTTTTCTAATAAATCCCCCATCCAAACAATCCAAAGATAACCACCATTCTTATTCTTAACATCATAGTTTTACCTGTTTTTAACTTTATAATACTGGAATCAATGCAGCATGTAATTTTCTCTCTTTAACTTATTTTGTTCAAATTATGTTTCTGAAATTCACTTATGTTCTTTCCTTTAACAGTAGTATATTAATTTTCACTAATGTATTAGTCAGGATTTCCCAAAAGAAACAGAACGCTCACGTGTGTGTGTGTGTGTGTGTGTGTGTGTGTGTGTGCACGCACGCTCGCACATGCAACCTTTTCAACTACCCATTCTATAGTCTCTTTACCTTTAAGGGGGTACCTCAGCTGGCTGTGGTTCTTTATCTGGTGGGGTCTGGGTCATTAGTAGTCCTGTCTGGGTTGGTTGGTATAGTTTTCACCCTAATCATAGGGCATGGTAAGTGATACCCAGAGACACCCTAGGGGATGTCCCATAATCCAGACATCATCTTTCTTACCTTCAGTGGAGCACCAGTTCAGTTTCCTATTGGTGGTCAGGAGCTATCACCCCAGCCAGCGCAGGAACTCTGTTCCTTGCCTGTTGATTCAGAGGCATGAGGAACCCAAAGAGACTGAGTGACAGTTTTAACTTCTGGTTCAATGGAATCATTGTGGTGTTTCTTCGTGGAAGCACCTCCCCCTGGAACTAAGACCTCAAGGCCAGCGGAGCAGGATGCTTCAGAGACAGGAAGCATTTTTCACAGGCTACTGGTGGTAATAGAGACTAGTGCCACCCCCGTTTCTAGCCCCTGATGCTGACACCCGCGAATCTGGGCTGCGGGAGAAATAGCACTGTAGAATGAACACAGAGTCAGAGCGAAGGCAGACTTCTGTACACAGCCTTGGTCAGAACCTGGCCCTGCCTTGGAGGTGTCGGCACCCAGCTGGCACTACAACTGAGTCTGAAAGAGGGCCTGCCACCCTTCTACCTACCAAGCCTGCAGCTTCACGATCAAGGGAAACAGGGTAAGAACAGTGAATTCCATGAGTATTGGAATTCATTCTTTTTTTCCTGCTGCTCTTCAGGATTATTTTGATAGCCCTGAATTCAATTTTATTGAGTCTTCTGCCTGCTCAAATCTGCCATTGAACTCCTGTAGTAACTCTTGTATTTAAGTGACAGTGGTTTCAGTTTCAGAATTTCTGTTAAGTTCCTTTTACAATTTATCAGTTCAGTTTAGTCGCTCAGTCGTGTCTGACGCTTTGCGACCCCATGGACTGCAGCACACCAGGCCTCCCTGTCCATCACAAACTCCTGGAGTTTTCCCAAACTCATGTCCATTGAGTCTGTGATGCCATCCAAACATCTCATCCCCTGTTGTCCCCTTCTCCTCCTGCCTGCAATCTTTCCCAGCATCAGGGTCTTTTCCAATAAGCCGGCTCTTCGCATCAGGTGGCCAAAGTATTGGAGTTTCAGCTTCAGCATCAGTCCTTCCAATGAACAGCCAGGACTGATCACCTTTAAGATGAACTGGTTGGATCTCCTTGCAGTCCAAGGGGCCCTCAAGAGTCTTCTCCAACACCACAGTTGAAAAGCATCAGTTCTTTGGTGCTCAGCTTTCTTTATAGTCCAACTCTCATATCCATTGATGACTACTGGAAAAATCATAGCTCTGACTACTTTGACTATATGGCCCTTTGTCGGCAAAGTAATGTCTCTGCTTTTTAATATGCTGTCTAAGTTTGTCATAACTTCTCTTCCAAGGAGCAAGTGGCTGTAGTCACCATCTGCAGTGATTTTGAAGCCCAAAAAAATAAAGTCTGTCGCTGTTTCCATTCTTTCCCCATCTATTTGCTATGAAGTGATGGGACTGGATGCAATGATCTTATAGTTTTTTGAATGTTGAGTTTTAAGCCAGTTTTTTCACTCCTCTTTTACTTTGATCAAGAAACTCTTTAGTTTCACTTCACTTTCTGCTATAAGGATGGTGTCATCTGCATATCTGAGGTTATTGATATTTCTCCAAGCAATCTTGACTCCAGCTTGTGCTTCATCCAGGCCGGCACTTCTCATGATGTACTCTGCATATAAGTTAAACAAGCAGGGTGACAACATACAGCCTTGATGCACTCCGTTCCCAGTTTGGAACCAGTCCATTGTTCCATGTCTGGTTCTAACTGTTGCTTCTTGACCTGCATACACATTTCTTAGGAGGCAGGTAAAGTGGCCTGGTATTCCCATCTCTTGAAGAATTTTCCAGAGTTTGTTGTGATTCACACAGTCAAAATTTTAGTGTGCTCAATAAAGCAAAAGTAGGTGTTTTTCTGGAATTCTCTTGCTTTCTCTATGATCCAATAGGTGTTGACAATTTGATCTCTGGTTCCTCTGCCTTTTCTAAATCCAGCTTGAACATCTGGAAGTTCTTGGTTCACCTACTGTTGAAGCCTAGCTTGGAGAATTTTGAGCACTAGTTTGCTAGTGTGTGAGATGAATGCAATTGTCTGGTAGCTTGAACATTCTTTGGCATTGCCTTTCTTTGGGATTGGAATGAAAATTGACCTTTCCCAGTCCTGTGGCCAGTTGCTGAGCTTTCCAAATTAGCTGGCATATTGAGTGCAGCAGTTTCACAACATCATCTTTTAGGATTTATAATTTATAATTTCTTTTTATTTGGTGAGACTTTTTTCCTTTAGTTTCCTTTAGCTTAGTTTTAGTTTAGGTTTCCCTTAGTTCTTTACACATTATTTCCTTTAGTTCTTTAAGCAAAATGAAGATAGTTAATTTAAAGCCTTTCTCGAGTAAGCCCAGTATCTGGACTTTCTTGAGGACAATTTCTGCTAATTAATTTTTCCCACAAATATCCCTTACTTTCTTGTCTCTTTGTATGCCACATAATTTTTGTTTGAACTGGATGTTTTGAATGTTATAATGTGGTAACTCTGAAAATCATATTCTCTTGCCCTCCTCAGGGTTTGTTCTTGTTGCTCGTTGTGGGTTGCAGTTATTTAGCTTTGCAAATTGGCTTTGAGTTAGGGCACTTCTTCAGTGCTTAGCCAGGTGCTGTACTTCTGCCTTAGTCTTTACTTTCTGCTTATTTGGAGCCCAGAGATCAGTTAGAGGTGAAAGCTGAGGGTTGTCTCAGGTCTTTGCTGAGCATGCATGCATATGTCCCTGGGCATGGGCATGCCTCTCTGGATTATGGAAAATACATGGCAGCTTCACAAAGCTGTTATTTTCCTGTGTATTTCCTACCCCTGCTCCTCTATTCCTAGATTTCCTGTTCCTCTGCTGCTTGCCCCATCTGTTGTCTCTTGCCACATGGAGCTGTGGATAGTCTATGCCTTTAAGTGCTTTCTCAAAATGCTGCACAGGAGGCCATTTTCATATGAGAGAGTTCTGAGGGGCGTAACACAAAGGCAAGCCCCTTAATTTATCTCTTAGGGAGTTACCAGACAGGAAAAATTCACAACCACAATTATTTGACAATAAGGTCTGTATTGTCCCCTCTTGCACCAACAACATTCATCATGTAGGTGGATGATGACCAGCTGGTCCTGAATAGGGCAGTGGGGATGGTAGGTAGGTAAACAAACATCCTATAACAACCTTTTACCAAAATTTATCAGTCTTTTTCTTTCTTTAGCACTCCCCTGATTGTTATATGCCTTTGATTAGAATCTAGTGTTCTAAAAAATGTTGATTCTGAAAAGTTTTTTGTCAGATTAATGGTTGCTTCAGTAGAGGGGATGGACCCTTAGAATTCCCTACACTGCAATTCTCCTTTCATCCTGTAATATGTGGAAGGAATCACAAGCAGAGACATTTGGTTGTGAAGTTCTATTTCAGAGAATAGTCCATGCACTGCCAGTCTCCTACAACCCCCATCTCGTAGGCAAAGGCTGTGATTCAGGGCAGGTCTCCACAGACCAACGGTAGAAGAATTTGCAGGGGGGCCAAGCTCAAAGAGAGACTGACCAACCTTTGAATATGTCCAGTGATCTTGGGAGAGACTGCTCAGTGGAATAGCAAATGGCAGTAAACTTGGCTATGACCACCTGCAGTCAGCACAAACGAGCTATGAAGAGTAAGTAAAGGGTAAAGGGGAATTCTCAACCTCAGCACCCAGGAGATTAGACAATCAGCCTTCCTGACCTCACCTTTGCAGGAAGAGCTCCTGACCTGGTTAGAGCTCAGATGAGCTTCACTCTGAAAGGGTACCCGCTCTCACCCATGTCTGTCCTACTCCAGTTTTATCACAGAAGGAAGAGATGAATTCCACTGAGGAGAGTAAGCAGCAAGAAGAGGGAAAAAATTTCCCAAGGGATGGTGTCTGTGAACAAGTCTTGTAGTTGAATTTAAACAGGCAGAAGAGGGCTAACTGCCCCAGAAGGAAAACATACTCACTTAAATAGATATTAAGTGCCATAAATAAAAAAGACTGGAAACGAAGGAGGCAAAGTAAGGGACACATTTTAGAGACTGCACACTGGTCAGTGTGAGGGGGTGACATTTGAACAGAGACCCAAGGCAGGTCCCCGTGGCTGGAATGTGAGGGGCCAGACTATGTTGGGCCTTATGGGCTGGGCTGAGGGATTCCAATTTCATTCCTTATGCACTTAGAAGCTATTGGAAGGTTTTAAACAGAGGGATGACATGATCTGATTATGAATAAGGAGGCTCTTCTGGTGACTGTGAAGTGAATAGATTGCAAAGAGAGCAGGGGAAAGCCAGAGGATGAGAAGGCATCTGCTTCTCTAACCCCACAGAACATATTCAAGGTAGACTGTGCAAGCATGTGTGCTTGCCAAGTCCCTTCAGTTGTATCCAACTCTTTGTGACCCTATGGGTTGTAGCCTGCCAGTCTCCTCTGTCTATGGGATTCTCCAGGCAAGAATACTGGAGTGGATTGCCATGATCTCCTCTAGGGGATCTTCTTGACTCAGGGATCAAACCTGCATCTCCTGTGTCTCCTGCACTGGCAGGCGGGTTCTTTACCACTAGTGCCACTTGGGAAACCTGTGGGAGCAGAAACTCTCAAATCTTTGGCTTCATGGCAACCTGTTGAGGAATTTCAGAGCTGACACTCATGGCCACTTTCTTTTTCTTCTCTCCTCCCCAAGGGTGGAATAATTAAATAAATAAATGCTTTATTTATTTATTTTCTCAATTATTTTTATTAGTTGGAGGCTAATTACTTTACAATATGGTAGTGGTTTTTGCCATACTTTGACATGAATCAGCCATGGATTTACATGTGTTCCCCATCCTGAACCCCCCTCCCACCTCCCTCCCCATCCCATCCCTCTGGGTCATCCCAGTGCACCAGCCCTGAGCACTTGTCTCATGCATCCAACCTGGACTGGCGATCTGTTTCACACTTGATAATGTACATGTTTTGATGTGGTGGAAGAATTAAGAGAAGGAGCTGAACATATTTCTTCCTCCTGAGGAGCCCCTCCTCCCTGGGCTGTGTTTCAGGGGCAGCCCAGATTCATGACTCAGTGCAGCTTTTATAATCTGCTCTCTGCCCAGCAGAAAGGGGCCTGACCCTCAGGAGAAGGCAGGGGACTGACCAGCCAGGGTGGGCCCATCTGAAGAATTGGGATGAGGGGCCAGCCAGCCCAGGGTGACTGCTCATCTCAGCCGAGGTCTCTCATTCAGATATTACCAGTAATGGAGCTGTGGTTTCCGTCTCCTCCAGCATGACTCAGGTGCCTACCTCTCTAGTCCAGAACTCCACAAGGGAAGACATCTAGGTGCTATAGATGGGCCCTGGAATCCCTGCTCTGAGCCTCAACTATGATCATTATTGTGACCATAGTTTACCTGGCACCCAGGAATGGCACTCCCACCTGGGCATTTCCCACCGGGAGCTAGGCAGCTGCCCCAGCCTGGCCCATTTAGGGTTTGGCCTGAGACTTGCTCGGTCTCTGCCAGTCCAGCTGTGGCCAGGGACCAGCAGCAGGAGCAGCATTTGGGAACTTGTTGGAAATGAGCATCCCAGACTCTCTGAGCCATTATCTGCATTTTACCAAGATCCCCAGGGGATCTCCAGGTACTTTATAGTATGAAGTGAACTACAAATCTAGTGTTCCTCCATCAAGAATTTATCAAACAAAGCTGGTTCATGTTGGAAATCTTGCAACTCCTTTCTCATGAAAATCTGGGAACCCATTGCTAGAAAGGACAAGATGTGTAACCATCTGGCCTCAGGCACAGATTACGAGCTGCTAGGCCCCGATGGATAAGGCACAGATGTGTGGTTGTTGGCAAAATGCAAGCTGGCTTTCCCCCAACTGAGTGGCCCCATGGCGCCTTGCCTGGTTAGTGGCCTTTCTATGGGAAGCCTCTTAAGTTACTCTGCCCCTGGAGCCTAACTTGGCAACTGTTTTCTCTCACACACAGTGCTCTCAGACTGTAAGTCAAGCAAGCTCGCCAGATTTTACTATAATCAACAGAACAACTAGTACACGCCTTCCAGTGGAAGCCACAAGAGGAGTGGAAAATTTAAGCCATGGGCATCCTGAGCTCTAGAACTGGGGGACACCTCAGATATCTCCTTGCTTTGCCTTCAAGAGTGGATTCTTAAGCTAGAGTGAAAATTGTGGGCTCTAGCACTCTCATGGTTTAAGGTCCTTGAGAGTTTAGGATACACACCTCTTTTGCATTCAGGGTATCTTCCCAGTGGACACTACAGAAGTTTTCCTCCACTGAAAAGCTCAGGTTGACAGCTACTTCCTTCCAACAATGCCGATCTCTGCCTCTAGAACTCCATCCAAATACCCGTCACACTGACCCTAGATTGGCCCCTGGGCCTCTCTGAAAAATTGTCACTGGAGGAATCTGATAGCTTCCCACACAAAAGGCTAGGCTTGATAGGTTCCTGGTCTGGGTGCTTTCTTTCTAGTGATGCTACAAAGGTGACAAAAGTTTGGATTTTCTAAAGCTGAGTCAATTACAACAGACTAACAAAGTTTTTCAGTCTTTTAGAATTCCAAGTTCTAACTTCCTCAAAGTGCTTTCTCTACACGTGGAACTAAGGGGTCTGGAGACCCTCTCTTCTTGTAAGGTCACTGCCATTTATCACCTGTTGCCTTGTTAATTGCACATTGTCACCTTCATACCATGGGTGCCTCACAGGGATTAAAAAATCCATCCAAAAGCTATTAATTGGTTGCATCAAATTTTGACTCAGTAAATAAGTATATTGGACATCTTGGACTGTGATTACCCTACCATTAATTGGCCTCTGGCATGACCAAGTAGAGGGGGGTCCCCATCTGTCCTTGGAAACTTGCCAACGCCCAGTTCTGTGGGATTGCCAGGAGCCACAGCCTCATCTGGAAGCATCACAGCTACTGATGCTGGAAGCAGGGTAGGAGAAACCCTGAAATACAGCCAGCCAAGGCACCGCAGTTTACAGATGAGAAACCAAGATCCTGACTTGTTCAGAGCATGTAAACAAGTCAGACTGCTACATCTGGGGGGTCAGGTGGAAAGTTTGACACTTCCTCATTGCATCCTGGGGTAGGCACAGAGTTTGCTGGGAGGATTCAGAATCCAGGCCACAGTGTACACCAGGTCCCCAGGCCTGAGGCACCGACTGGGGGTACTGAGCCTATTAATGCAAATGTTACAGTGCAATAGAATTCAGTAATTCTCTCCCTCTCTCCACATCCTGCCATCTCTCAGAGTTTTATTGCTCTCTGAGCCCATAACCTTCAAGCCAGGATTTCCAGACCCATATATTTGAGCTTGAGAGCTCATTTTAGACTCATTGGGTGGGGCATATATGAAGGGCCATGTTAAACTTCTAACCAGCTGGTAGTACACAGTGGTACATTCCCACACCTGCCCACTTATTCTGAACTATCAGCTCTGAGCAGCCAATCCCCTACCAAGTAGAATGCTGTGAACTGCATGATAAAAAGGGGACATTCTCTGAAGAAGGAAAGACATATTCTATGAGGAATCCACTTCCTCAAAAGCCTCCATCCATGATTCCTGCTCTTTACCAAATCCTTAGAGAAGGCTTTTCATTCATATTGGCCATGATTAACCACTCTGTACGCTGATACCCTGCTACTCCTATAAACAAACTACAAGGTGAAACTTACCTCACCACACCATAAATTTTACTTCCCCCTACCTGAGCGGCCTCCCTCTAGGGAATGGGGCTTGCTCCATCAAGGCCTCTTACCTATCTATGTTACATTCTGGAAACTCACTTGGGAAACATATTTGATTCTGGAGGAGATGCCTCCAAGAGAAGAAGACCTACTCCTTGTCCTCAAGGAGCTCACAGTCTAGACATGGAGACAGGCAGACCACAAAAGTTCATGACATTGGAAAAGGTAAGCAAGAGAGAACCACAGGAATAGGAGCTATCAAACCCTCCAAGACAATCAGGAAAGGAAGCATAAAGAGCTGACCACATAGCTGGGTCTTGAGTGCTGACTATGAGTTCAGTTGGGGAGATGAGAAAAAAACGTTTAAATGGGTGGAGTAGCAAGACCAAAGGCAGGAGAGTAAAAAATATGCTCAGACAATGTCCAAAAGTCCTGTATGTCAGCAGCAAAGTATGGAATAAGGGTGGGAGTAGGTGGCAGGGGATACGACTAGTAGGAGGATGCAACTGAGTGTTTATCTCTTCCAGGTCTGTGTTCTGGTTAGTCATTGCTGTGTGACAAACTAACCCAAAACTTACTAGGTTAAAACAATAGTCATCTTACTATATCTCACAATTTCATGGGTTGGGAATCCAGGTAGAGCTGAGCTAGGTGATTCTTTTGCCCACATAGCTTTGATAGGGATCACTCAGCTGTGTTCAACTAGAGGATGGATTGGGCTGGTGAATGCACCATCACTTCCCTCACATGCCTGGTGCCTTAGCAGGGATGGCAGGAAGTTTAGGGTCAGCTGGGCCTGTTAACCAGAATACCTATATGTGGTCTTACTAACATGGTGTTCTTAGGGCAGTTGGAATTCTTACTTGGCAGCTCAAGGCTCTAAGAGCTAGTATTTCAGTGACCAAGGTGGAAGGTGCGTGGCCTTTTATAACCTAGCCTCAGAAGTGATAATAGCATTGTTTCTCTGGTACTCTATTGGTTTTAGAAGTCACAAGCCCACCCGGATTCAAGTGGGGCAGGGATGTATAGACCCCACCCCTTAATGAAAGTAATGTAAAAATTTGCAGTCATATTTTGAAACTTCCACACGTCTTACTGAAATAAACCAGGCATAAAAAAGGGCTCTAGGCTTTCCTGGATCTTGGCTATCTCTACTTTGTGGATCAAAAGTCAAATGGAAAAAAAAGTCAAATCTCAAATGAGTTGAACTAGAAGTTGGTTCATTTTAAGGAATGTGCTCTAAGAGCATAGAATAAATAAGCCACAAAGCCCCCTTGCCATACCTCTGCACATCTCATATCCTGGTGACCAAAAAAAAAAAAGAAATAAAAGTGGTGACTAACACTTCTGGCATCTTTCAGGCACCATTGGAAAGGATCCAAGGAACGTAGTCTGCTACAGGGAAAACATCTTGCCTTATGAATCATATATTGACTTTCTGAGGAATGTTGGACAAATCTCTTCCTTTCTAAGCTTTATTTCTTAACTTGTTGTTGTGGTGATGACTCCTACACTACATTTAGGGCAGCAAATAGAACCTGCAGAATATGGCCTACATTGTGTGCTACCCATTTACTGTGAAACACATGCTCTGGAGATATGATGCTTGCTCTTGCTCAAAATGTTCACAATTTATTAAGTTGTTTTTTTATTTTGCATTCTCATGACAAATTATGAGAGCTTTTCTGCCTCCTCTTTGCTGTCCCTCCCTCCAGGGCTTATCAGTATGGCTTTGAGGCTCCCTCTGAGAAATCCCTTTCCCACAGCTGTCTTAAATGCAAGCTGGGATTGTTTATTTTCTCACACCTCATATATCTCAGTCTAGAAATGGCATTAATGGCCTTTTTTGCTCCAGATCATGACTCTTCCACTTACTTGTAAAACAAAACAAGAAAACAGGAAACTTCCATTTATTGGAGTCCTGTGTCATTTACTTATATCATACTCTCTTGCTGATCCTGCTCACAGAGCCAGTTGTCTCACTGTTACCTTACTGTGCGCACTCTTCATTGAACCCAGGGTAGGCAAGGTGCGAGCTAGGAGGCTGGAAGAAGAAGTGAAGAACCATGGGAACTGCAGACACATTTATTTTCTCCTGACTGGCACAGCGGCCATAGCAGCAGACACATTGTATTCTCTCCGCTCCTGGCTGACTCAGTGGACACAGCTGTAACACAGCCTAACCTCCATCACGCAGCCATAACATAGCCCCAAGGACTTTTCAGGTGACGCTTTTATGCTTATAGAACAAAACTAGCCCATGGCCAAGTGAGTACCTTGTGACACGCATGTGCAGTGTTATAAATGATCTCAGCTGCTACATAATTCTTTATAAAACATGGGGTGAGAGTGAGAGGCCATGGGGCGAGAGTGCCTGACCACCTCCATCTTGGCTAATTTGCTCTTTTCCTACACACACTCTCTCTTTCCTTACTTTTCTAATGTCCAGATCTCCTAGTCATTTATTTATTGAAGACTTGGCACCTGATTCACAGTGCGCTTTGTACTCTAAGTTCTGCCATCATTGTGGATGACTTTGTCTAACTTCCCAAATTCCCCATTCCTTAGCCTTTTTATTTCCAAGGAACCTCTCCTCATTTCATCTCAGCCACACGCTCCTGCCATCATACCAGAGACCCTGTCATTTCCTGTTATTGTCCCACCTTCAGAACCAGTGTTTCAAACGTTCTACTCTCTGACCACAAACTTCTCTATTTCTCGATTGCTTGCTCTACTCTCCACCATGACAGTTCTTCACCATTTGGGGGCTCACAAACTAGTGACTCTTTTTGTCTCACTCAGTCTTTTAGTCCTTTCCTTTCTCTGCCTGACTCCTTATCCTATTTGGATGGAATGGCTAATCAGTTCAGTTACACCCTTTCCAATGCCTTGCCTAAATTCTCTTCCCCCCTCCCCACCTTTTTTTGGTAACCCAACTCTGCATGAACTTAATCTCTGTGCTTGAGTCTCAGCAGCTGAATAACACTGGAAAAAACTGCACTTCAGGAAGGTTGATTCCATTCTAAAGGCACAATTATCAATTTCCATCCTCCAACACCAACCACCTGGCAATTCTACCACATGCCTCTGATCAACTTACCTACCCATTATATCCACAATAGCTATTTCAAACTGTATCTATTATCCTCAAACCTTTAACTTTCTCCCCTAACTGCCCCTTGCTCTCAGCATAGGACCTCACTTCCTAGTTCACACACACACACAAAATGAAATCCAACAGAAGGAAATTTCCCTGTGCTATGTTTATCAAACCTGCAAAGTTACCTGTTCCATTCATTTATGTTAGAAAAAGTGATCACTCTTCTGTCTTGGTTGAATCCCTCCCCCTTGCTTTGGATCACACTTGGTCCCAATTTCTTATAGCTTTACTCTATCAATGATCACTTCTCCAGATTGTATGTTCAACTGCTACTTCTTGTCTAGAATTTGAGTAGCAGTAGATCTTGGCCTCTGCTAAGTTGGTCAGGCCACTGTGTGTAACTGGCTTTTACTGGAAAAAAAATTCAGTGCATTTCAGAACATGGCTTAGGACAGTAATATCTAATATGAAATGCATGGGAGTGATCCATTTCTTTGTGAGAAAGAAGACATTACAACTTCTTCTATGTCTTTAAGTTTAAAAAGTGAAATGGGGAATTCCCTGGTGGTCTAGTGGTTAGGATTCCATACTTTCACTGCCAAGGCCTCTGGATCTATTCCTCATCAGGGAACTAAAATCCCACAAGCTGCATGGTGCAGCCAAAAAAAGAAAATGAAGAGCTGAGACAGAAATTTGTCTTCCCATTATGGAGTATGCTTGGTGACCTGTGGCCCTCATCTCGTTTTGTTCACTCACGTGGCAGACAGTCCTAGGCCTGTGTTGTGGAGAAGTGCCCTGAGATAAGAAGAAAGATGCACAATGTTCTAGCATTTACTGCAGGGCCCTCCTGGAGGAACACCAGCATTTTGAGCAAGTCATGGGTGCTAAGTTAAATGAATTTAGAGATATCAACTATTTTTATATGATAGCTTTATTGAGTTATAATTCAATTACCATAAACTTCATTCCTTCAAAGTATATAACTTAGTGAGTTTTAGTATATTCACATATACTAATATATACATATTAGTATATATACTCACATATACTAGTATATAATGGTGATGGACTACCATCACCATTAATTCCAAAACATTTTCATGACCCCAGATAGACTGCATGCCCATTAGCAGTCACTGCTCTCTTGCCCTCAACTCTCCCCTCAACTGTGGACAACCATTAAACTACTTTCTGTCATTTTGCCTATTTGGAGTACATCATATAAACTGAACGGTGTCTGACTTCTTTCACTTAGTATAATGCTTTCAAGTTTCATCTTCATTGTATAGTATATCAACACTCATTCCTTTTTATAGCCAAAAGATTTTAGATTTTATGAATAAGCCGCATTTTATTTATATATTAATTTGTTGTTGGACATTTGGGTTCTTTCCACTGTTTGGCCATTATGAGTAACACTCTTATATACATTAATGTACAAGTTTCTGGCAACCCTCTCCAGTACTCTTGCCTGGAGAATTCCATGGACAGAGGAGCCTGGAGGGGATAGAGTCTATGGGGTTGCAAAGAGTCGAACACAACTGTGTGACTTTCTTTCTATGTAGATGTATGTTTTCATTTCTCTTGAGTAAATACCTAGTGGTGGAATTGCTGGGTCATATGCAAACTATGTTTAGCTTTTTGATTAACTGTAAAGCTGTTTTCCAAAGTGGCCACCCCATTTTACAATCCCATTAGTAGTGAATGAGCATTCATTTCTTCACATCCTTTCCAACACAGAGAATGAGAGAAAATAATTGCAATATATGTGATATAGGACTTGTATTTAGAATATAAAAAGAACTCTTAAAACAAAAAAGACAAGTGACCTAAAATGAGCTAAGGATCTGAGTAGACATTTCTCAGGATGATATATAAGAGGCCAGGATGATATATAAGAGGTGAAAAAGCACATGAGAAGATGCTCAACATCACTGGATATTAAGATTATGCAAGTCAAAACCACATGTTATCCTATTCACATGCACTAGGATGACTAAAATCAAGAAGATAGCATCCAACTTTAACTCAACTCACTCTCACAAAGTAGATAAGTACTTTAAAAAGTTTTTTTGCAAAGAAACAGCAGTTTGAAGGTAATACTAATGATACAAGCATAAGTGAATGACAAGAAAATGACACCACTGACACTTTAATCTGGGAACAAACCCTTTGTAAGCTACATGACAAGCTAATCATATGTGACCAAAAAAAAATGGTAAAAAGTTGAAATTATCAAGACAATATGAAATGTGATATTTCATCACCATTGTTGATGATAAACCTCACATTAACTGTATATTACTTCCTGAGAAATTAGCAAATTGCAGGGTAAAGCCACCAGGACTTATAAGATAGTTACAGAGATAGGCATTTTGAAGCTCATATTTATATTATCCTACTAAAAGTTCTAAATTTAAATGTGTTTTATGGTATATCTATAATATAGAAATAGTATCATGGTACATGTATATCAGCTGCAAGTAACTATTCATATATTGGGAGCAGATAATGGAAAATGTTTAACTGATGGGATGGGCAGTTACAGAAGTATGAAGATTACTGTTACAGAGCATAGACCTGGACTCATGCACTAACCGAACCCATTCCTGGCACTTTGTGCCAGTTATTTAGCCTCTTTGTACTTCTGAAAGCACAGATGTTCTGCAGCTGAAAAATGACAATATTGATAACTTCTGCTTTATGGAATAGTTGTAAGGATTAAATGGTATGAAGCACATTAAAAAACACAGTGCCTGTATGTAGTACATGCTCAATAAACATGATGGTAGTGATGATGATGATTTGATGATGGAAGAAAAGAAAAAGAAATCTTGGTGGGAGGAGGGAAACAGAGAGAGATGATTGCTGAGCACAATAACCTGACTGCCCTGCAGCCCCGAGGTGTGTACAGTGTACCGAATCGCGGTACGTATATGGTGTACCAAATCGCGGTACGTGTACGGTGTACCGAATCGCGGTATGTGTACGGGGCACCGAATCACGGTCTTTATGATGCCCTTTCTTATGGCCTTGTCTGCTTCTCTACATTCATTCTCCCCCTCCAAGTTTCCCTATCACTTCTAGTTTCTATAACCTCACTTTTCCTGGCTCACTACAGGAAAGGGGAAAACACCTGTTACTTTATTATGCTGAGGAATTAAATTCTTGTTGATCTCGCCTCTTCCACCTCCACTTTGCCCACTGGATCTGTCCCTCATGGCTGCAAGGGCCTAATAACAGGATTTTATAAACCAAAGGTTTTTTTCCTAATAAAATTCTGCTTTCCTCCAGAGCCAACACACTCAAACTGTAGCCAGCTCTTAACATAGCAATTGTTTTCCTCCCACCATAAATGAACAAACGAATAATTGAATGAATGAGCCATTCCCTCTCCTCACTGAAAGACCTCAGGGCCTCCTTTCCAATCAAGTCAGCAGACTTACTCTGTTACCACCCACTTCTCCTAGAAGCTGCCCTTCACTGTGCTACTCTAGGTTGATTTGACTTCTTTAAATTCTCTTCAAGTCACTTGGCATTGGCGGTGCACAGTGGGGGCGGGGGTGGGGGTGGGGGGCAGCCATGGAGACTGTCCAGTTTACAGAGGAGGAAGCAGCCAGAGGTAGCAATTTCGGGGAATAGGAAACCTGGGTGGTACATTAAATTCTCATAAGCAATAAGCAAACTTTTCTGTTTCAGATTTTTGTCTGTAAAACAAAAATATAGAACCAGATAAGAGAGAGAAGAACTTTTAAACGATGCAGGGGGTTGTTTTATATTCCCTTGGTGTGGTGGGACAGGAAAGGGGCTGAAGACTATTGAATTTGATTATCTAAGAATAAACCAGACACAGAAACTCCAGCCACTTAAAACTGGCCACCCACAGAGGTTATCTTTGGACGGGGAGATTAGTTGTTATATTTGTATGCTTTTCAAAACTTATGTAACTGTCAGGCGCTGATTTTCTAATCAGTCACCACAGTAATGTCAAGTGTAAAACTTAGGTAGCAACTATATATACATTCTGATCTCACTTTTGCATAAACATTTGTATGCGTGTATATAATATAAGAAAATGCCTGAAAGGAAAAGAGCCCAAAATGCAACTGTGTTTTCCTTTGAGTGGTGGTATTGTAATGATTTTATTTTCTCTATATTGATATACAATAAATGTTATACAACAAACACAATTTATTTAACAGCAAGAATTTTTTTAATTAAAAATTACATTTAAAAGCCCTATTTTGCTATCAAAATGGTGATCAAAA
This sequence comes from Cervus canadensis, assembly GCF_019320065.1. Lineage (NCBI taxonomy): Eukaryota > Metazoa > Chordata > Mammalia > Artiodactyla > Cervidae > Cervus > Cervus canadensis. Next base: position 100,268,567 of record NC_057419.1, read on the forward strand.
GGACACCAGCCCTTTTCCACTTCCTTCCTAAGCAGTGGTTGAGTATCTTTGTGTTTGACACTTGGTTTTGGTAGTTGTCTTCTCCTCAGCTGGAACCTACCAAGCCTGTGTTTTCCACATATTTATAGAGTCCTGGAGAAGTCCAAGTGCACATGTACTCCCTTACACCTTTCTTCAGGCTCACCCAGATATACGACAGCACAAAGTTAGTGTTTGTTGAAGAGATGGTAGGCCAAAATTTGGCCATTCTGGTCCCCATGAGCCCTGAGGCCATTATCAGTCATTCAAGTATGCTCTTCTGTCTGGCAAGGTTCTACCTCTGCAAATTATATATAACAGCTGTATCATTGAAGGAGGCAGACATTGTAGCACTCATGCCTTCTACCTTCTGAACGTGTGACAAGTTACCCAGAGAAGCCCTCTAGAACTGGAGAAGTTAGGTCCTCAGATACTGGCACTGTCCCTGATGCCCTGAAATCCCCTTCTTTTTCTCCTTAGACTCTCTGGCCTGGTGCTAATGAAAATGCAAGCTTAGAGGGAGCTTGGGTGTTGAAATGAGCCTCAACCCACTCTGGTTCACTTGTACTTGCAATCGCATGGTCTGTGGCCTCACTCTCAGCTCCAACCATAATTGCTATTTCACTCAGAAGAATAGAAGTAATCCAAAGAGAATTTCCATATGCTACCCTCACCATACCCACAACTACCTGTACCAACACCTGTTAGTCTAAATTAACTGTCCACAATTCTACCTAATGTCTTTGTTTCTACTTGCATCCTGGATTAATTTCTCTCTCTTGTGCATTATCAATTATTCACTGTCTACTTATTCTTTCCCATAAATAAATAAATGTGCTATTATTTTTCCCAGACCGACAAAACATTCTCTTGACCTGCTTTCCCTGCCAGGTACTGCCTTATTTCTCTGCTTGCCTATACAGAAAAACTACCTGTCTACACTGTTGCCTCACCTCCTTGTCTATACCGTCTAAAAATCCTCATCTCTGCTTTTCTTTTGAATCTACTCCAATCAGTCCTTGTTACCTCCTTACCACATCGCACAGATACACCCATAGGAACTGCTCTTAATAAGATCACCAGTGACTGCTATATGGCTAAATCTATTGATTAACACTCAATATTTATCTTGTAAGTCTCATCATCAGCATTTGTTACTGTTAATCACACCCCCCTCCTTGACTTACTTTTGTAACTCAGTTTCTGATTTTCAACACAAACTTGGTTTTCCTTGCTATTTCATTGGTGGCTCCTTCTTAGTTTACTTTTCCTATTCTTTGTCTTCAACATGAATTTTTATTGTTTGAATAACTCAGGAAATAGTCTCTGAACCACTTGTCTCTATCTACACTTACTTCCAGTCTCATGGCTTTAAATACCATCTATATACCACTAACTCCCATATCTGTATCTCCGGTTCGTTCTTCTTATACAAGCTACACACCCATAATATTCATGCCTATGCAACATCAAAACTTGGAGGTTTAACAGATATCTCAAATTCAACATGTCTAAACTGATTAACTCCCACAGAGCTTTCTCTATCCACAGACTTCCTTATTTCAATTGATAGGAATTTCATACTCTGAGTCACTCAAGCCAAAACCTTGGAACGCTATTTGGTTCCTCGTTTTCTGTCACACTTCATGTATAATCCATCAAGAAATGCTGTTGAAATAGTTTTAAAATACATCCAGATCCCAGTGATTCCTTCACATCTACATTGCTCTCACCCTGGTCCAAGCCACCGTCATCTCTTTCTTGTACTGACACTCTATCCTCCAGGCTTGTCTCCCTAATGCCACCCTACCCTTTTGTAATCCATTCTTATTACAGTATTCAGAGTGGTTTTTTTCAGAAACTAAGTCATAGGTCCAAGCTGTGATGGAGTAACTGGTAGTTGACAAGCTTTCTAGTTGTTAACAACCATGGAACTGTACAAAATATGTGACACAACTGTTTTCAGGCATTAGAGAACAGGAAGCAAGTGACAAATAACTAAAACAAAGTAAACTCACAAGGTAAGCCTCAGAGTCACCTTTCAGCCTGGAAAAAGTTTCCCCCTCACACTACAGTGAGCTAGAGTCAAGGCAAAGCATGGCACTCCCATGGATGGAGAAGGAATACAGTGGTAGGGGGATCTGGAATGACTGGAATTTGTGGGGCAGGGTACTATAGATGAGGGATCTGCAGGAACTGTAGTACTCCAAGAGTCCATGTGGAGGTCTCCTAAGAATGTGAGGTCGTTTTGATTTGCATTTCCTTGATGATTAATGATCTTGAATACCTTTTTATATACTTATTGGTCATTTGTATGTCTCTTTTGGAGAAATGTCTATTCAGGTCCTTTGGCCATTTTAAAATCAGGTTAGCTTTTTTTTGGCTATTGAGTTTGATTAGTTCCTTATATATTTTGGATATTAAACTCTTATCAGGTATATGGTTTGCAAATATTTTCTCCCATTTTGTAGGTCGCCTTTTCATTCTGTCAATTGTTTCCTTTGCTGGGCAGAATCTTTTTATTTTGATGTCATCCTGCTTGTTTACTTTTGCTTTTGGTGTCTTATCCAAAAATCATTGCTGAAACCAACATCCGGGAGGTTTATTTCCTGTACTTTCTTCTAGGAATTACATGGTTTCAGGCCTTATGTTTAAGTCTTTAATCCCTTTTGAGTTGATTTTTGTGTATGGTGTAAGATAAGGGTTCAGTTTTATTATTTTGCATGTTTTCCCAACATCATTTATTGACAAGACTGTCTTTTTCCCATTTAGTATTCTTTGTGCCCTTGTCAAAGATCAATTGACCTTATATGTAAGAATTTATTTCTGGGTTCCCCATCCTGTTCCATTGGTGTATATGTCCTTATGCCACTACTTTTCTAGTTTTCGATTACTTTGTAGTATAATTTGAAATCAGAAATTTGTAGTATAATTTGAAATCTTGTTCTCCTTGCTCAAGATTGCTTTGGCTATCTGAAGTCCTTTGTGGTACAGTGTTGGCAGGAATGTAATTTTGATACAGTCATTATAGAAAACAGATTGGAGGTTTCTCAAAAATTAAAAATAGAACTACCATGTGATCCAGCAATCTGGATATATATACAAAGAAATTGAAATCAAGATCTCAAAGTGTTCTGTACTCTCATGTTCACTGCAGCATTATTCACTATGGCCAAGATATAGAAACAATCTAAACGTCGATTGATGGAAGAATGGATAAAGAAAATGTTGTGTATACAGGCAGTGGGATATTACTCAGCCTTAAAAAAGAAAGAAATCCTTCCATTTGTGACAATATAGATGGACCTGGAGGGCACTGTGCTAAGTGAAATAATCCAGACACAGAAAATAAATACCATGTGATCTCACTTACATGTGGAATCTAAAATAATCAAATTCTTAGAAGCAGAGAATAGAATGATGGTTTTCAGGGCCTGGAAAGAGGGAAATATGGGGAGTTGATGGTTAAAGGATGCAAATTTTTAGTAATGCAAGGTAGGTAAGTTCTTGAGATCTGCTACTATACACCATAATGCATATAGCAAACAGTAATACTGTGTTATATACTTAAAATTTGCTGAGAGGGTAGATTTTATGTTGAGTTTTTAACATCCTCCCCCAAGTAGTGAAGGGACAGGTGGAAACTTTGGGAGGTGATGGATATGTTTATTGCCTTGATATTGGTAATGGGTTCATGTGTATATACTTAACTCCAAACCCATCAAGTTGTATACATTAAATATGTACAGGTTTACATGTGTCAATCAAACCTTAATAAAGTAGTTTAAAAAATAGAATAAATTTGTAGCAAAGTGGCAGTGCAGTAGTAACATAACAATTAGACACAAAAATTGTTAGAACAGAAGTGTCTAGAAATAGATTCTTGCACATACATTTAATTGACGCCAGACTAAGGCATCTGGTCCAAGGAGAAACTCTTTTTAATAAATGTTGCTATAACAATTGGATATCTTTATGGGAAAAATGAGCTCTAACCCCCCACAGCATATATGAAAATTAATTTGAAATTGTGCATAGCATATAAAAGGCTTCCCTGGTGACTCAGATGGTAAAGAATCTGCTTGCAATGCAGAGACACAGGTTCTACCCCTGGGTTGGAAAGATCCCCTGGGGAAGGAAATGGTAATCCACTCCAGTATTCTTGCCTGGAGAATCCCAAGGACAGAGAAGCCTGGCAGACTACAGTCCATGGGGTTGCAAAGAGTTGGACTTGACTGAGTGACTAATACTAATAGCATATAAAGGTTAATACTGTAAAATTTCTAGATGGAAACTTTGGGATAAAAAAACACTAACCATAACGATAACCCTATATGCAAAACGGAAAAAGAGACACAGAAATACAGAACAGACTTTTGAACTCTGTGGGAGAATGTGAGGGTGGGATATTTCAAAAGAACAGCATGTATACTATTTATGGTGAAACAGATCACCAGCCCAGGTGGGATGCATGAGACAAGTGCTCGGGCCTGGTGCACTGGGAAGACCCAGAGGAGTCTGGTGGAGAGGGAGGTGGGAGGGGGGATCGGGATGGGGAATACGTGTAAATCTATGGCTGATTCATATCAATGTTATGACAAAAAAAAATAGAAAAAAAATAAAAAATAAAATAAAATAAATAAATTTGCAAGAGCTAAAAAAAAAAAAAAAAAAAACACTAACCATAAAAGAAGAAATATGATAAATTGGTCTTCATCAAAATTTAAAACCTCCACAAATAACAAAGTCAGAGGTCTTACACTATCAGCAGATTTCAAGACCTATTATCAACTTAAAATAATCAAGACAGTAAAGAAATATCACAAGGATTGCCTCATAGATCAATGGAACATAATTCAGAACCCAGACGTAGATGCATGTTTATAAAATTATTTGATTTTCCACAAAGGTCTCAATGCTATCCAAGTGGGCAATAAAAGACTTTTGAACAAATGGTACTGAAACAGCTGGATATCTATATTTGAAAAATAAACCTCAACCCAAAACATATACCACAAATAAAAAATAATTCAAGACAAATCATAGACCTAAATGTAAAAGCTGAAACCCTAATGCTTTTTGGGGAGAGCCTAGAAGGATAGGGTGGGGAGAGAGGTGGGAGGGGGTTTCAGGATGGGGGGGACACATGTATACCTATGGCTGATTCATGTTGATGTGTGGCATAGACCATCACAATATTATAAAGTAATTATCCTCCAATTAAAATAAATAAGTTAATTAGAATTTAAAAAAAGTGGAGAATGTCTTTGAGAATTGGGGGTAGGCAAAAGTTCCTTAAACCATGGAAAGTAATAACTATAAACAAGAATAATAAAATATACTTAATCAAAATTTAAACTTCTGCTCATAAGAAGACACTATTAATGGAAGGTCATGGACTGGAAGGAAACATTTACAAAACATATATCTGATGATAGACTATTATTTAGGGTATATATTTAAAAAAAATAAAACCCTATAGCTCAATAAGAGACAAAACATATTCACCTTAGAAGTGGGAAAAATATTTGAATACATGTTTCACAAGAAAAAATATATAAATATCCCAAAAACACATGAAAAAATATTAATTATCAGTAGTTAACAAGGAAATGCAAAATTAAGCCAAAAGAACATATCACCACACACACATCAGAATGGCTGAACTTTAAAAAGACTTGGGGAGAAGCTGGTACTATTGTATATTGTTAATTGGAATGTAAAATGCTACAACTACTTTGGAAGATGTTCTAGAAGTTTCTTTTTTTTCATTTATTTTTATTAGTTGGAGGCTAATTACTTTACAATATTGTAGTGGGTTTTGCCATACATTGACATGAATCAGCCATGGATTTACATGTGTTCCCCATCCCGATCCCCCCTCCCACCTCCCTCCCCATCCCATCCCTCTGGGTCTTCCCAGTGCACCAGCCCTGAGCACTTGTCTCATGCATCCAACCTGGGCTGGTGATCTGTTTCACCCTTGATAGTATACTTGTTTCAACACTATTCTCTCAAAACATCCCACCCTCTACTTCTCCCACAGAGTCCAAAAGTCTGTTCTGTACATCTGTGTCTCTTTTTCTGTTTTGCATATAGGGTTATTGTTACCATCTTTTTAAATTCCATAAATATGCATTAGTATACTGTATTGGTCTGTATCTTTCTGGCTTACTTCACTCTGTATAATGGGCTCCAGTTTCATCCATCTCATTAGAACTGATTCAAATGAATTCTTTTTAATGGCTGAGTAATATTCCATTGTGTTTCCATATTCCTACCATATGACAGTCATTCTATTCCTAAATATTTATCCAAGAAAAATGAAACAATATGTGCACAAAAAGACTTCTACAAAAATGTTCATAGCAGTTTTATTCATAATAGTAAAAAACTGAAGTAAACAAATGCTTATCAATAGGAGAATGTATAACCAAAATACACTATATCTATACAATGGAAGACTACTCAGCAAGAAAAAGGAAAGCTCTATTAATGAACACAAAAACATTAATGAGTCTTGAAAATAGAGCAAAAAAGGGCAATCTCAACCAAAGCAAAAGAAGAATTACACAGCAGAGTACATACTGTATGAATCTATTTGTATGAAGGTCTAGAATAGACAAAGTAGTTGTCTTAGAAGAATGTTAAACAGTAGTTGCTTCCAGAGGATGGTATAGACAAGAATTGATAGCAAGGAGCATGGGAGCATAAGGTAACAGTAATGGTGATGTTCTACGTCTTTCTAAAGATTTGGCTTACTCAGGTGCAGATATTTGTCAACACTCACATGATATCTTTAGATTTGTGCATTTCGTTGTGAAGTTTTGGTAAAGTTTTAAATTGAAAGAAAAAAACTGTAGACAAATATTGAATTCTAGTTAGTGAAAGACCTGATAAAATATTTGTGAGAACAATAACTGTTGTATCTAATTTGCTTTGAAATACACACAAATAATAAAGTAGATTTAATATGCCAAAGCCTTTAACTGTGTGGATCACAATAAAATGTGGAAAATTCTGAAAGAGATAGGAATACCAGACCACCTGATCTGCCTCTTGAGAAATCTGTATGCAGGTCAGGAAGCAACAGTTAGAACTGGACATGGAACAACAGAGTGGTTCCAAATAGGAAAAGGAGTACATCAAAGCTGTATATTGTCACCCTGCTTATTTAACTTATATGCAGAGTACATCATGAGAAACGCTGGGCTGGAGGAAGCACAAGCTGGAATCAAGATTGCCAGGAGAATATGTCAATAACCTCAGATATGCAGATGACACCACCTTATGGCAGAAAGTGAAGAGGAACTAAATAGCCTCTTGATGAAAGTGAAAGAGGAGAGTGAAAAAGTTGGCTTAAAGCTCAACATTCAGAAAACTAAGATCATGGCATCTGGTCCCATCACTTCATGGGAAATAGATGGAGGAAACAGTGGAAACAGTGTCAGACTTTATTTTGGGGGGCTCCAAAATCACTGCAGATGGTGATTGCAGCCATGAAATTAAAAGATGCTTACTCCTTGGAAGGAAAGTTATGACCCACCTAGATAGCATATTAAAAAGCAGAGACATTACTTTGCCAACAAAGGGCCATATAGTCAAAGTAGTCAGAGCTATGATTTTTCCAGTAGTCATCAATGGATATGAGAGTTGGACTATAAAGAAAGCTGAGCACCAAGAATTGATGCTTTTCAACTTGTGGTGTAGAGAAGACTCTTGAGAGTCCCAAACTGCAAGGAGATCCAACCAGTCCATCCTAAAGGTGATCAGTCCTGGGTGTTCATTGGAAGGACTGATGCTGAAGCTGAAACTCCAATACTTTGGCCACCTCATGTGGAGAGTTGACTCATTGGAAAAGACCCTGATGCTGGGAGGGATTGGGGGCGGGAGGAGAAGGAAATGACAGAGGATGAGATGGCTGGATGGCATCACCGACTCGATGGGCATGAGTTTGAGTAAACTCTGGGAGTTGGTGATGGAGAGTTGGTGATGGGCCTGGCGTGCTGCGATTCATGGGGTCGCAGAGTCAGACACGACTGAGTGACTGAACTGAACTGAACTGAATGGGTCACTAGCAGGATGGACAAATATGATAAAGCAACTATAATAAAACTGATAGAATCTAGGTGGCAGTATAAAAGTGTTTGCTGTATGCTTTCTTTTTTAACCTAAGAAAATTGAAAATATATGTTTACACAATAATCTGTACCCAAATTTGCATAGCATGTTTATTCATGTTTCCCCCAAACTGAAAATGATATAAATATCTGTCAACAAGTTACCAGATAAACAAACTGTGGTATATTTACACAGTATAATAGTACTCAGTATTAAAAATGAAAGAACTACTGCTACACATAACATGGATGAATTTCAAGGACATAATTTTTAGTGAAAGAAGGCATTCATAAAATAGTCCGTGAAGTATGACTCTACATATATCAATTCTAGAATAAGCAAAGCTAGTGCACTGTGATTGATTAGGTAAGTGGCATTACCTCGGATTGGAGGCAAAAGTAGAAAGGAGACTTTGAAACTGGGTGATGTAAATATTCTGTATCTTGATTGTGATCGAGATTATATAACTGTACATTTAAATAATCTCATGTAACTGCATTATGATTAAACTGGGTATATTTTATTGTATGTTAAAAAAATACTCCAGTGAAACAGATTGTAAAAATACCTGAGCAGATCATGATTTTTTCCTGTCATACAATAGGTATCAATTTCCTTCCAAAGGCCTAAAGTCTTTAATGATCTACTTCTCCTTCCCTACTCCAACCTCTCTGACTTCAGCTCTTAATACCTCTTGGCTTTGCTCAGTCTGCTTTGGCCACTTTTGGTTCCTTGCTCTTCCTAGAACATACCAAGCATACTCTCACTTTAGGGACTTTGTACTCACACTTCTGTCTGGCATGCTCTTTTTCCAGTTGTGTACAACATGGCTCATTTCTCATCTCTTCTGGGTCTTTATCAACTGTTAAACTTCTAAATGAGGCCTTCACTTGCCATCTATTTAACATCTCTCTCTCACACACACACCCCACTAGCAATCACCATAAACCTTACCCTTCTTTTTTATCTTTTTGCATTAACACTCACCACTTTCAACTGTAGTATATATTCTACGTATTATGTTTCAGGCATTGGCAATAATACCCCCTTGTTTGAATGTAATGTTCAGAATAGCAGGGATTTTTATCTGTTATTATGTTCACTGCTATATTTCCAGAGCATGCTGTAGTGCTGGGGATATATCAGACTCTTATTAAAAATTTGTTAAATATAGAAATAATCTTCAGACTGAGATGAGAATCTTCTTGGAGAGAGAAATGTGTGAGAAGTCAGTTGGCAAATTGTCTCCTCAGACCTGATGGCTGTGACATTAGCTGAGCTTCTATGCAACTGCCCAGTGACTCCAAACAAGATCCAAAGATTTCTCCCATAAGCAAATTAGACATCCTGCATGGGAATGGACAGGAGAGCCTTTAATTCCCTCAAATCTTGGTGAGGGGACTTGGGGGGGAGGGTCTGGATCCTACTCTGGGGATTCAAAATATTAAAATATAGGGTAGATTGAAAGTTTGCAAAAGATGATGGGAGGCAGAGTCGCTGGCCCTGCAGGGTGGAAAAATGGCCTCCCTTACGGACTAGTCTGGGCTTTAAGTCAAGCCTCCTCACTTTTCCTGACCTTGGTAAGCTAGTATGCTCTGTTAGACTTAGTGATTCTGGGGTAAGGAGCCCAGTCCAGGACAGTAGGCTCTGATGGAGAGAAGGAAGGGGAGGTATGGGAGATGGTGCCCTGTTCAGTGAGGGCAGCCTTTCTAGGGACTAAGACATCTGATGGAGAAGGATGCAGAACTCTGAATTGGACCTCAGATAATGAGAGGGGTATTGGCACACTAGTGATAAGGGAGCATTTTCCTGAGATTTGGCCTTTGCTTCCCTTGTGGCTTAGTTGGTAAAGAATCTGCCTGCAATGCAGGAGACCTGGGTTCGATCCCTGGGTTGGGAAGATCCCCTGGAGAAGGGAAAGGCTACCCACTCCAGTATTCTGGCCTGGAGAATTCCATGGACTGTATAGTCCATGGGGTCGTGAAGTGTAGGACACGACTGAGCAACTTTCACTTCACTTCACTTCCACAGTTGTCTCTGCCAGGAGTACCCTGAGTCTAACTTTCAAAGTCACTTGTCACATTCTTGAGGGATTAAAATAAATGGCAACACCTTCTAAAGACCTATTACAGTGGAATAAAATCAGAAACTCAATGCCTCTTGGCTGAACAGGTTGGAGCAGGACACTCCTTGAGCTAGATTCTGAATATTAAGATTTGAATAACAGCTTGGCAACTCTGGCTCTGAAGCCTTTAGGCAAGTCACTTTCCTTCATGGAGTCCCAATTTCCTCATTTGTAAAATGGGATACTCATGCCATCATGACCTTTCCACTTTAGAGTTAACCTGAGGATCATAGAAATGTATGGCCAGGAGACATTTTGGAAACTGAGAAGGTCTGCAGAGTGTCAGAGGCTATTGTCTGCAGGTTCCAAGGACAAGCTGGTCAACTGTAGCAATTGAATACATTTGTAAGATTGAAATAAGAATCTTCCAGCTCACCAGATCCTTGCTCAAGTGAAGTAATTGAGAGCAATTATCAACATATAATCCTCCCCTGAGCCATCAGCAACAGACTCAGCTTCTCCAGGTCTACTGTATCAGTATTTACAAGGCAGGGCCCAGAAACATGCATTTTAACATATCTTCCAAATAGTTGTGATGACCATGGAAGTTCAAAACCTGCTCTATCTGTCTGCATACTATGGAATTTTCCTGTCCTTTGGGCTGATTTATCTCCAAATCTGCTAATGGTCTTACTCACTAAAGAGAACACATGTTCCTGAAGGAGTTAGGTGGGTCCCACTTCCTTAAACCCATCTTGAACCACAACATGAATCATCTTCCCCACAGCTAGGAATACACAGGCTATACTATTAATTGCAAATAAATAGTCAGATTGGTTGCTAAACAATCTGTGTACTTGATCTCAGTCATAGGTGAAACTATTCAGACCTGCTCACCAGATGCTGCTGAATCATCTGCATGATCTTTGTCATATGTCCCCTTAGAGAGTCATAGTTGGTGAGAGGTTCCAGCTTTCAGACTTTGCTAGATTCCTGTTGGGGGTCATTAGAGACAGATAAACAAAGAAATGCTCTCTATATTTCAAACACAGTGCCAGCTCACCCCTCCCACTTGTGCAGGCTCAATACCAATGGGGGTGGAGGAGGGGACAGGAGTAGTGAGAGGCACTAGGCAGAGTGCTTTTAAGGTGTTTTTGAAGAAAGAGGATGGTCAGCAATTTTGACTCAGAGGGTTAGCAGACTGGAGCAAAGTCCATTCTCATGTGTGCTCCCTCAGCATGAGCCCCACTGGTTAGGGGCAATTCCATGGCCTTTGCTCAGCAATAGTTCTAAGCTTCCCAAGCAGCAATAATTTGGTAGAAGGAAAATTTGTTTGCAAAATGCACAGACAAAATAATTCCAGAAAGCTAGATTTTCTGTTTTCATCCAGGCTAGGGCAGTGATTAGGCTAGCAGTTAGTCGATATTACTTCTTATCCCAACTCTACCACACTTGGCATCAGGGTCACAAAGAGTCGTGCACAACTGAAGTGAATTAAGCACAGCACACGCTAAAGCTACATGGACTTCCCAGATGGCACTAATAGTAAAGAATCTGTCTACCAACACAGGAGATTTAAGAGACCAGGGTTCAATCCCTGGGTTGGGAAGATCCCCTCTAGGAGGGCATGGCAATCCACTCCAGTATCCTTGCCTGGAGAATCCCATGGACAAAGGAGCCTGGCAGGCTACAATCCATAGGGTCACACAGAGTCGAACACAAGTGAAGCAGCTTAGCATGCACTCACACACTAAAGCTACATATATATATATACCCTTTGATCCAACAATTCTAGTTTGTAGAGTGTTTGTTGTTATTGGTCAGTCACTAAGTCATGCCCAACTCTTTGCAACCTCATGAGCTGCAGCACACCAGGCTTCCCTGTCCTTCAGGGTCTTTTCCAATGAGTTGGAAAAAATGATGAGTTTTTCAAATTTGCTGACATACTGAGTGCAGCATTTTGACAGCATCATCTTTTATTATTTTAAATAGCTCAGCTGGAATTCCATCCTCTCCACTAGCTTTTCTTGTAATGATGCTTCCTAAGGCCCACTTGACTTCACACTCCAGGATGTCTGGCTCTAGATTTTAGAGTATAAATGACAGGAGTATGTGTATATATATGTGTGTGTGTATATATATATATATATACACACACACACTTATATATATATGAATTTTACAGATTTATTCATAATAACCACCCAAACTGAAAACTATCCAAACATATAATAAAAGCACAATTTTTAAAAATTTAGTAAATGTATAAAATGAATACAACACTATGATTAAAAAACCAAAACATTCTTGAGAAAGAAGAACAGAGCTGGAGGAATCACATTCCCTGACTTCAGACTACACTATAAAGCTACAGTAATCAAAACAGGATGGTACTAGCACAGAAACAGAAACATACATCAATGGAACAGGCCATCTCTTTTTGATTGACTGAAAAGTTTCATTGGAACTCTGAGAAAGCCAATCTTCTCTCTCTAGATACTTGGAATCTCTTAAGTAGTTCCCTTTCCCAAACCTGGCAAGGGGGCACATCTTTGGACTATATTTATTCCCTTCCATTTCTGATTGCAAATTGGGGAAATTCTCAGCTGAAATCAACTCTTTCTAATACTTGCTTAAAAGCATTAAGGAGCAGCAAACATAAACATTCTGAGTCTTCCCACTTTTTCTAGCACTGTAGTCTCAGTAAACATCAGATTGTATTTCAAGTTAGTATAAGTGACAATTTTAATATGCTTTGTCATAGCATGAAAGAATTTACCCATTTTCAACTTGATAGTATCAATCTCTCTCTCCCCACCACCTATCTGCTAGGCTTTTGTTATAATAGCACCTTATTTAAGATACAATTCTACTTTAGTTGTTATAATAGAGACCCACCAATAGAATGGCTGAGAAAACAAAGGAGTTTATTTTTTATTATTTAATAGTCCTGATGTGAAGGACCCTGTGGTTAAGTTACTTAGTTCAGTCACTCAGTCATGTCTGACTCTTTGCAACTCCATGGACTGCAGCACACCAGGCCTACCTGTCCATCACAAACTCCCAGAGTTTACTCAAACTCATGTCTGTTGAGTTGGTGATGCCATCCAACCATCTCATCCTCTGTAGTCCCCTTCTCCTCCTGCCCTCAATCTTTCCCAGCATCAGGGTCTTTTCAAATTAGTCAATTCTTAGCATCATGTGGCCAATGTATTGGAGTTTCAGCTTCAGCATCAGTCCTTCCAATGCCACAGTTCAAAAGCATCAATTCTTCAGTGCTCAACTTTCTTTATAGTCCAACTCACACATCCATACATGACTACTGGTTAAGTGGTTCTCGTCTTGAAGTCCTTCCAAGTTGCTCCTTAGCTATTCATTGGGGCATTGGTATCATTTAAATGTGCATGGTCACTATAAAAAGATCCAGATGACAGAAAAGAGGGAAAAGGACAAGGAGGAGGCACACTGTGGTCTTAAGGTGAGTATAATGTAGTCACATGACAGCATATGACAGCATCAAAGTGCGGGAGATTCTTAGAAATGTGGTCTAATTGGGCAGTTTTGTACCCAGCCACAATGTTGTTATTATGGAAGAAAAAGAAATTAAATTCCAATGCACATCTGGCAATCTTGACCACACCCATTTCCCCTTGCTTCTTCCACACCCAGAAGCTAGGTTGAAACCTTCTTTTGTATTTAAACCCAAGGATCTCTATATTGCATAACATTTGCCATCTTCTAATATATTTTGTGGAAAACTTGGCTTAAAGTACAACATTCAGAAAACTAAGATCATGGCATCTGGTCCCATCACTTCTTGGGAAATAGATGGGGAAACAGTGGAAACAGTATCAGACCTTATTTTGGGGGGCTCCAAAATCACTACAGATGGTGATTGCAGCCATGAAATTAAAAGACGCTTACTCCTGGGAAGGAAAGTTATGACCAACCTAGATAGCATATTAAAAAGCAGAGACATTACTTTGCCAACAAAGGTCCATATAGTCAAGGCTATGGTTTTTCCAGTGGCCAAGTATGGATGTGAGAGTTGGACTGTGAAGAAAGCTGAGTGCCGAAGAATTGATGCTTTTGAACTGTGGTGTTGGAGAAGACTCTTGAGAGTCTCTTGAACTGCAAGGACATCCAACAAGTCCATCCTAAAGGAAATCAGTCCTGGGTGTTCATTGGAAGGACTGATGCTGAAGCTGAAACTTCAATACTTTGGCCACCTCCTGCAAAGAGTTGACTCATTAGAAAAGACCCTGATGCTGGGAGGGATTGAGGGCAGGAGGAGAAGGGGACGACAGAGGATGAGATGGTTGAATGGCATCACTGACTCGATGGACATGAGTTTGAGTAAACTCCAGGAGTTGGTGATGGACAGGGAGGCCTGGCGTGCTGCCATTCATGGGGTCGCAAAGAGTCGGACACGACTGAGTGACTGAACTGAACTGAGTATATGTTGTACTTATTTTTAAAGTGTCTCCTCCCATGAAATGCAAGCTTCGTGAGGCCAGGGACTTTTTTGGCTTTGTTTATTTCTGTATTCCCCAGCCTCTAAAATAATCTCTGACATATAGTAGGTGCTCAGAAAATATTCACTAAAAGAATGAATAAGCTGTGATTAAAGAGAATACAACTAAGAAGGGGGAAAAAGGAAAGCCTCAGAGCAAATTGGACTTCCCTGGTGGCTCAGACAGTATAGAATCTGCCTGCAATGTGGAAGACCTGGGTTTGATCTCTGGGTCAGGAAGATCCCCTGGAGAAGGGAATGGTAACCCACTCCAGGAATCTTGTCTGGAGAGTTCTGTGGACAGAGGAGGTGGGCAAGCTATAGTCCATGGGGTCAAAAAGAATAGGACACAACTGAGCAGTTAACACTTTCAGAGTCAACTAAATCATGATCATGAAGCCCAGGCTCCACACTTTTGTTGGAGTAGGGGGTTCAGGATTTCAGTCAGAGCTCAGAAACTTTAGTTTATATAAAATTCTATGAAATATACGTATCTAACTTCCAATCTCAAAGCAAATGATAAATAGCAAAGTAATTTCATGCAAGAAGTAGACTCACTGACAATCATGAGAAGTGGCAGTTGACACATTGACAACAAAGGAAGAGAAAAAACTGTAACATGCTAACTCAAAAAGCACATCCACCTGAGGCCATTTGCTGTTGGAATAGTGACTACATCTAAGTAGCAACCAAGAAAACAACTGTCATGGCCAAGAACAGAACATGAAATTCATAATAAGAACCTGGAATCATTAGAAAGGGGTCACTTATGTGTGGTGTGATATGCTTCGTTTTGCTAAGATAGAAAAAAGTACCATAGCCAGAAGATGTGTTTTTTACCTCCTGATACATAGATTAAATAACCTTTTTCAAAAACCTTGATGTTTAAAGTGGTGAACTTCCTTTAGACACCTTCATGCAGATTCCTCACTACCCAGGCTGGAAAATGTGATATAAGAAGTGTCATTGTTCTTAGCACAGTTCTGTTGCTTACCATGTCCTGATCTGAGGATGGGAATAAATTGCCTCTTGTTTCCCTGAAGACAGGAACCAGAGCTTCCGTTGTCTTCCTTAGCACCCTCCCTCCTCCAACTCACACCCCAAGTTGACTCTTGCCTTTTGGATTTTCCTCACTGCCTCCTCACAAGGAGGAGAATTGCCCCCTAGTTTACAAAGTCCTCATTTCTGTCTAATGTGCCATGTGAACCTTCATAGGGGTTTGTTTGCCAATCAGGCAAATCACACCCATTCTTTTGTGACCTACTGGGCAAGAGAGCAAGCCTGAGAGGGGATGAAGAAGCATGTCTGAATTCATTCTTCCCTTGTAATGCTCCCTGGGCTTACATCCAGAACCTGAAGCCCAGCCAGCCCAAATCCTGGACAGAGTACAAGACCCAAACAGGGAGACCTGCGGTGGGTGCAGTGAGTCAACAATCTAGGGATTCAGCCAAGGTTCAGAACCTCAAGGCACAGTTAACAGAGCCAAAAACACAAACTGAGTGACTTCAGTAGAAGCACAGGAGGAGGAGGGGGCTAGACTAGGTATAGGAAGAAAACCGGAAAGGGCAAAGTTGCAGTATCCTCAGGGTCAAGAGTAAGGTCTAAAGGAAAGTGGAATCATAACATCCCACCAATTAGAATTCTGCCAGCCCAGCTGCAGTCAGTTCACATCTACTTCCATGAAAATGCCAGGACTTCCTCTGCCAAATGCTTTTTGCTTTTCATAAGCTTTGTAAGGGACCTCAGCAATGCTCATGGCTTCTCCTACCATCTCTGTGCAGCTGACTTGGCTATTTTGAAGAACAGTAGGAAACATGTAGCATTTGGTATTAGGAGACTTGCATTCTGGCTCCAGCTCTATTACTTCCTACTGTGTGATCTTGGGCAAGTCATTTAATTTCTGTGGGACTCAGTTGCCTCAGCTGGGAAGTGGGAAAATAATGTGTACCTCATAGAATTGGGGTAAAGATAAAATATAATCGTGATGATGAAGATACTTTGTAAAACACAATGCCATATAATATCACTGATAATACTAATAAGTCAATCTCTAATCTGACTTCTGTCCTAAGCTCTAGTCTGATATATTCAACTGCCTCTTGGAAATTTCCCACATAAACCTCAAAGCCAACATATCCCAAACTACCAAAACTTTTCTCTTCCATTGCAAGGCATCCTGTTTCTCCTGGGCAGCCTATGTCAATGAAAGCTCTAGAGGTGCTAGGGGGCCACACCTGAAACATAGGCTGAACCCTTCCTCACCACCCACATCCAATTTATCACCAACTACCAGGCTAAGACTAATACTTGAAGGACACTCAGCACTTTATCTCCTCTGCCCTGACTTACATCATATTCTCAGTATTTCTGTCCTTTAATATTGGAACAGCATCTTAAGAGATCCAGCTACCTCTGGTATCACCCATCACCTCTCCAAATCCATGTTTGCCACCATGGCCATACAAATCCTTCAAAAACCTAAATTTGACCACGTCAAATTCCTATACTTAAATTTTGTAATGGCCCCTAAGAACGTAGTCTTACACCATGATATTAGAGATACATGCCAACTTCACTTTCTAGCCTAAGTATCCAATATTCTTATCACTCCTAACCAGAAGCACCCTAAACATATAATTTCCTCTCTAACCTTCTTCAACCTTTTCCATTCTGATATACCTTGAACATTTTCATGGAATTAGACCCTTCCTAGAGTTGGGGAACTTTACAGCCAATTGGATACAAGCACTCCCCTGAGATAGCTTCCTTCAATTTCCAGTGCTTTTCCCAACACAGCCTCATGCAGAAGACTATTGGAATATCTACAATCCTAAGATAGCATGAGCAGTGGACAGAACTCTGGGTTATCACTTGAGTTTAGGTCCAGCTCTTGTCCTAGATCAAGCTCTTCCACTAAAGGAAAGAGCCAACACAGACAACGTTGTGTTGTCTTTGAAATGGTTCTCAGTGACATTGTTGAGCTACTGAATTAAGAAATCCAGTAGCTCACATAGCCCTGGACTTCCTGTTATAAATGTTTTTATTGTCTGAGTCAATCTAAGTAAAGATTTTCATTACTTGCAGCTAAAAGCACTGTAAATGATCCAACACAGTAGCTGACGTGAGCAATAACATTGGCTTGAAGTAGGCACAGAAGCTATCATCTTTCTCACATCAGTCAAACAAAAATAGAAACTGCGGCTCAGAGCTGGAAAGTCATTTCCCCAAGAGTACACTGAACATTCTATGGCTAATTGTATTGATTGTGACAATACTGAAATCTATTTGCACCCTGGATTATCGGTGAATAAGTCCTATTCCCTTCTAATTGTGCTGTTAAGCTGCTTTGGGTTTGGTAACCTAATTTCCATGTATTTGGAACTGTATGTAGACTAAGCGTAAACAGGCTCTGAATAAAGTTCTAAGGGCTTGCCTATGAAAAATTGGCAGAAGCTTTACTGTTGATGCGGAGACGTTCAGATGATTGTGATGTCTCTAAATTACTGGCTAATCTTTGGTCCAAATAATATCAGAAGTATTATGATAACGTGTCACCTATTTAGCTTTCAAGTGAGTGAAGTCATTCAGTCGTGTCCAACCCCACAGACGGACTATAACCTACCAGGCTCCTCCATCCATGGGATTTTCCAGGCAAGAATACTGGAGTGGATTGCCATTTCCTTCTCCAGGAGATCTTCCTGACCCAGGGATTGAACCCGGGTCTCCCACATCATAGGCAGACGCTTTACCACCAGCTTTAGTGTGTGTGAAAATGATTACTGGATGTCACAGAGCACATATCCATAGAGGGTGGATCAAACCATGCCTGCCTATGCAGGCAGGGCAAAACAGTGGTAGGGACAAGCTCTCTAATTTCAAGTTTAAACGTTTTGTCCTGGATAATTTAGGGTTGTAAACAAAGGGGAGTCTGATTGGCCCTTCTACCTTCTTTCAGGAAATTCTTTATTTACTGTATCAAAGGAGTTCTTTGTTGTAGAGCTCATCTGAAAGTGACACAGGCTGCCCTGAGTACTGGGCTCCCCAACCCTGCTTCAGTCTAAGGTTGAACACCCTATTTGTGAGGGAGACTGTAACAGGTACTCCTATTTTGAGAGAAAGTTAGGATCAGTTTCATCCAATTATAGTTCCTTCCAAATCCTGATTCCTCTTCTAGCCCATCATACTAGATTCTTAAGAGATCAAAACATATTTTTCCTGTCAAAATTGCCCATAGAAATCGGAAGTCTCAAATGTATCTAGCCCACCACACAGCCCTTTCTATCATACATAAGAGCCCAAATAATTTTGGAACCAAGGCCCAACAAACAATGTTATAGATAATGCATCCACATTGAAAGCACGTACTTCCTCAGTGAGCTCACCTCCCAATATATTGGGAGCAAATCTCTTTTGTAGAACAGGCTGATAGATTCAATGGTGGAGCTTCCACCCATGGAGGCTCCCAGAGCACTTGACCAAACCCAACAATCCCAATTGTTACGAATGATTGGCAGCTGGGCCCAGAAGGCATAATGAAATTGTTAATCGGTTTTCCACAGGCTTGGGAGGAGAAATGGCTTTCATTAAATACATGTGTCCAGAGCACCAGGGAAAATATGCTCCTCCTGCGAATTCCAACAAGCGACTCTCTAACCTACAAAAGGCATGGAAGTGTGCCTGCTGAGAGATGGCAAGGGAAACACAGACTCCTCCATCTATGTGCCTATCTCTGGCCCCACCAGGAAACCACCCTGCTCCCAATCTCTGTTGAAGCAATTGTTGGTTCCCTTGGGACCTTTCACAGTTGGAGTGGAAAAAATACAGCTCTTCAGTGATATTCATGCTCGGAAGCCCTGTCCCCTGAACTTTAGGCTTGGGAAAACAGACAAGCCAGTAAACCGTCAAGACTGTTTGGTGCAAAGTCCTGCAGCTCTGAAGGATGAGTCATCTGCTTTTACCACCACTTGAAATAAATGATAATGGCTTGGCAGCCTCTCGTATATTAATAGCCTTGTCATTTTACCTTCTTCTCGCTCCCTGTATTCCACATTGGAATTAGAAATGGCAAAAATGGTTTCAGGGCTGATTGCCCTGAGTTTCCAAGCTGCCCAGAAAGTCCAGAACATTCCTGTCACCCTGGCTAGACTGACACTCCACTGTCCTCCTATAGTCATCCTGGGCTATATTACCAAGTTTAACTGCTTCATGACACTTCATACTGGATATTATCAGATTTGTTTCCTTGTCTGTGTATTGCCCCTTTTCTCACATAACAATGTGTCTCACTGTTCACGCTGTTTGCTGACGCCAGGGTAGGCAAGATGCAAGTGGGGAAGCTGTAAGAAAACTCGAGGAGCTGTAGGAACTGCAGACATGCTTATTCTCTCCAGGCTGGTGCAGCAGTCGTAGCAGCAGACATGCCATATTCTCTCCTCTTGTGGTTGACCCAACAGACGCAGTCATAACACAGCCTTGAGGGCTTTTTAGGTGGAGCTTATATACGCTTACAGAACAAAAGTAGCCTGTGGCCAGTCGGGTTCACCATGTCGCGCATGCACAGTGCTATAAGTGATCTCAGCTGTTACATACCCATGTATTTACAAAAGCTGGGGGGAGAGCGAGAGTCTGTGGGGTGAAGGAGTCTGACCACTGCCATCTTGGCTATTTTGCTCTTGCCCTACACAATAAGCTTCATAAAGGCAGAGACTTCTCTGGCCTGTCACAGTATCCCCAGCACCCAGAACAGGATTTGTGAGAAAGGAGAGGGAGGCTGGAAATGTGATTTACTCTCTATGCAAAGATACACAAGGGGGGCATGGGGTGGTAATGGGGGAAGTGTCTCATGAAGGTGAGAACAGGACTCTCTGTAAATATGTGCTTTCTGATATACTGGCCATTCCCTCCAATCCCCGCTACAAACATGAGGGTCACAGCCCCACTGCTGGTTAATCTCAGACTTAATCATTAAGCTTAAGGGGTTAAAAGAAATAAAACCTAGAGACTGCAAGTGAAAGGTTGTTGTTTAGTCCCTCAGTCTTGTCTGACTCTTTGTGACTCTATGGACTGTAGCCCGCCAGGCTCCTCTGTCCATGGGATTTCCCAGACAAGAATCCTGAAGTGGGTTGCCATTCCCTTCTCCAGGGGACCTTCCCCATCCAAGGATCAAGTCTGCATTTCCTGCATTGACAGGCGGATTTTTTTTTTTTTTATATATCACTGAGCCACCAGGAAAGCCCAAGTGAAATGATTCCTCCTCTATTTAGTGTCTCCATTTTGCACATATAGTAGCAAAGATCTATGCGAGAAACACTTCTGTTCCTTCTCTTACTTCTCTTGGAGAAGCTGTGGTTAACCTAATTGGGCATGTGTGTGTGTGTGTGTGTGTGTGTGTGTGTGTGTGGCTTCAGTTGTGTCCTACTCTTTGAGACCCCATGGACTGTAGCCCACCAGGCTCCTCTGTCCATGGGATTCTCCAGGCAAGAATCCTGGAGTGGGTTGCCATTTCCTTCTCCAGGGAATCTTCCTGACCCAGGGATTGAACCTGGGCCTTCTGCATTGCAGGTAGATTCTTTACCACTGAGCCACCTGGGAAGCCCAAGCTGATTGGGAAGACAGAGCAAAGGAAATGCAGCAATCTCAGTTCCCTGGTGTTTCTGTACTGGGATTCTGAGGTTCACAAGAGGGTCTTCTGCCTTCTATAGCTGCCTGTCCTCAGGAAGAGCCACTGAGTTTAATGTGAGGCAGGGCAGAGGGATGAGGTGGAAGCCAATTTGGAGCCTCTGTCCACTTTATTAGGAAATGTGGGGAAGTATCTGTCCTTTGGTATCTGTCTGACTCTTGAATCTTATTTTTAAATTACTCTGAATTTGGAGGGAGGGGTGGGGGTGTGGCTAATCATTTCTCTCAGACTCCAATAAGACCCAACACACTCCATACACCAGTCCTACACCTTGCTCTCTAGTATACCCATCCCTGCACTGCTCTGTACTTCTACAGTTTCCATTGAACTTCTGACCACTCTGGCACCCCTCTACATCTTCAGTACCTCCCACTAGCCCACCAGCACCTTGTTCCCACCTCTTGGTGAACTCTACCTCCACCGCTTTATCCAAATCCTACTGTAGCTCTTCCACCTGGAGGACAAGGTTTCCCCTACAAGACTCTACAAGTCCTTACAAGTCCTTACAAGTCCTTACAAGTCCCCTACAAGTCCTTAATGCAGTCAATACACAGTGATTGGGCACCAGGTCTGTGGACCAATCAAAGGCAAATATTCTCCGGTTCTCTGTGTCCCTCAGGGTCTGATGTAAGCTTGTCACATTCACTAATGTTGCTTCCAAGCCATTACATCTCATCCTCTCTTACTCACTCAGTGACATTCCAGGAAGCCTCACCCTTACTCCCCTAAAGCATAATGTTTTACTCTTACTTGGACATCTCCTTCAGCATATACACAAGATATCACTTCTCCCACATAACCTTCTCTGATCCTCCTTCCTTGTCTAATAACTGCCCCATTTAGCTACAAACAAAACTCCCCAATGAGTTGTCTATGCTCCTTATCCACAGTTCCTTGTCTTTTTTGAAGCTATTTCAATCAATTTTAGCTTCTCTTTCCCATGCCTTCCCAAAACCACACACACCATAGAAACTTATTTTATATGACTTGCATGCTGCTCACTCCAATGCTCAGTTCTTAGCCTTATCCCACTTGACCTGTCAGCAGCAGTTGCAGATTGAATTCCTCCCTTCTTAATGACTCCCATCCCACAATGCTTCACTCTCTTGATTGTCCTCCCTCTTCAATGATCACATTTCTATCTTTGTGCTGACTCCTTCTCTTCTCCCTGGTCTCTTAATATCGGAGTACCTTGGAGCTCAGTCCTTTATTTTTAAATTTATTTTTTTAATTAGGGGAAAATTGTTTTACAATGTTGTGTTGGTTTCTGCTGTACAACAATGTAAATCAGCCATAATTATACATATATCACCTCCTTCTTGAGTCGCCCTCCTAGAGAGGGCTCACCCCTCCTCTCTAGGTCATCACAGAGCACCTGGCTGGGCTCCCTGTGTTATATAGCAGCTTCTTATCAGCTATCTACTTTACACATGGTAGTGTATATATGTCACTGCTACTTTCTCCATTCATCCCACTCTTTCTTTCCCCCACTGTGTCCACAAGTCCATTTGCCGTATCTGTGTCTCCATTCCATCCCTACAAATAGGTTAATCAATAACATTTTTCTAGATTTCATATGCATGCATTAATATACTATAGTTTTTCTCTTTCTGATTTATTTCACTCTGTATAATAGGCTCTAGGTTCATCCACCTCACTAGAACTGACTAAAATTCAATCTTTTCATGGCTGAGTAGTATTCCTTTGTATATATATGCCACATCTTCTTTATGCATTCATCTGTTGATGGACATCTGGGTTGCTTCCATGTCCTAGCTATTGTAAATAGTGCTGCTATGAACTTTGGGGTACATGTGTCTTTTTCAATTATGGTTTTCTCAGAATATATGCCCAGTAGTGAGATTGCTAGGCCAAATGATATTGGGGAAACTGGACAGCAATATGTAAAAGAATGAAACTAGAACTCTTCCTAGCACCAAACACAAAGTAAACTCAAATGGATTAAAGATAAGGCCAGAAACTATAAAGCCCTTAGAGGAAAACATAGGCAGTATACTGACATGAATGACAGCAAGATCCTCTTTGGTCCACCTCCTAGAGTAATGGAAATAAAAGCAAAAATAAACAAACGGGACCTGATTAAACTTAAAAGCTTTTGCACAGCAAAGGGAACAATGAGCAACTTTAAAAGACAACCCTCAGAATGGGAGAAAATAATTACAAGTGAAACAACTGACAAAGGATTAATCTCCAAAGTATATAAGCAGCTCATACAGCTCAATATCAGAAAAACAAACAGCTCAATAAAAAAAAATGGGCAGGAGACCTAAAGCAGACACTTCTCCAAAGAAGACACACAGATGGCCAATAAACACATGAAAAGAAGCTCAACATCATGCATTATTAGAGAAATGCAAATCAAAACTACAACGAGGTATCACCTCAGACCGCTCAGAATGGCCATCATCAAAAAATCTACAAATGATAAATGCTGGAGAGGATGTGGGAAAAAGGGAATGTTCTGGCACTGTTGGTGGGAATGTAAATTGATACTGCCACTGCAGAGAACAGTATGGAGATTCCTTAAAAAACTAGGAGCTCAGACCTTGATTCACTTCTTTTCTCTAGCTACACTTATTCTGATGGTCATCTCATTCAGTCCCATGGTTTTAAATGCATTCTCTATGCTGATGATTCCCAATTTTATTTCTTTGCTGCTGTTATTCTTTAGTCACTCAGTTGTGTCCAATTCTTTGGGACCCCCATAGACTGCAGCATGCCAGATTTCCCTGTCCTTCACTATCTCCCAGAGTTTGCTCAACCTCATGTTCATTGAATCAGTGATGCTATCCAAGCATCTGATCCTCTATCAACCCCTTCTCTTCTTGCCCACAATCTTTCCCAGCATCGGGGTCTTTTCCAATGAATCAGTTTTTCGCATCAGGTGGCCAAAGTATTGGAGCTTCAGCTTCAGCATAGGTCCTTCCAAAGAATATTCAAGGTTGATTTCCTTTAGAATTGACTGGTTTGATCTATTTGCTTTCCAAGGGTCTCTCAAGAGTCTTCCCTAACATCGCAGTTCTAAAGCATTGATTCTTCGGCACTCAGGTTTCTTTATGGTCAAACTCTCACATTCATACATGACTATTGGGAAAACCATAGCTTTGACTATATGGACTTTTATCAACAAAGTGATGTCTTTTAATATGCTGTCTAGGTTTGTCAACTGTGAAAAATTCTTAAAGAGATGGGAATACCAGACCATCTAACCTGCTTCCTGAGAAATCTGTATGCAGGTCAGGAAGTAACAGTTATAACTGGACATGGAACAACAGACTGGTTCCAAATTGAGAAAGGAGTATGTCTAGGCTGTATTTTGTCACCCTGCTTATTTAACTTATATGCAGGGTACATCATGAGAAAAGCTGGACTGGATGAAGCACAAGCTGGAATCAAGATTGCCAGGAGAATTATCAATAACCTCAGATATGCAGATGACACCACCCTTATGGCAGAAAGTGAAGAAGAGCTAGGGAGCCTCTCGATGAAAGTGAAAGAGGAGAGTGAAAATGTTGGCTGAAAGCTCAACATTCAGAAAACTAAGATCATGGCATCTAGTCCCATCACTTCATGGCAAATAGATGGGGGAAACAATGGACACAGTGAGAGACTTTTTTGGGGGGTTGGGAGCTCCAAAATCACTGCAGATGGTGACTGCAGCCATGAAATTAAAAGACACTTGCTCCTTGGAAGAAAAGTTGTTATCAACCTAGACAGCATATTAAAAAGCAGAGACATTACTTTGCCAACAAAGTTCCGTCTAGTGAAAGCTATGGTTTTTCCAGTAGTCATGCATGGATGTGAGAGTTGGACTATAAAGAAAGCTGAGCGCCAAGGAATTGATGCTTTTGAAATGTGGTGTTGGAGAAGACTCTTGAGAGTTCCTTGCACTGCAAGGAGATCCAATCAGTCCATCCTAAAGAAAATCAGTCCTGAATATTCATTGGAAGGACTGATGCTAAAACTGAAACTCCAATACTTTGGCCACCTGATGCGAAGAACTGACTCATTGGAAAAGACCCTGATGCTGGGAAAGATTGGGGGCGGGGAGAGAAGGGGACGACAGAGGATGAGATGGTTGGCTGGCATCACTGACTCAATGGACATGAGTTTGGGTAAACTCCAGGAGTTGGTAATGGACAGAGATGACTGGTGTGCTGCAGTCCATGAGATCGCAAAGAGTTGGACTCGGCTGAACGACTAAACTGAGCTGAACTGAGGTTTGTCATAGCTTTTCTTCCAAGGAGGAAATGTCTTTTAATTTCGTGGCTGCAGTCACCGTCCACAGTGATTTTGGAGCCCAAGAAAATAAAGTCTGTCACTGGTTCCGTTGTTTCCCCATCTATTTGCTGTGAACTGCTGGGATTAGATGCCATGATCTTAGTTTTTTGAATGTTGAGTTTCAAGTCAGCTTTTTCACTCTCCTCTTTCACTGTCATCAAGAGGCTCTTTAGTTCCTCTTTGCTTTCTGCCTTTAGAGTAATATCATCTGCATATCTGTGATTGTTGATACTTCTCCAGGCAAACTTGATTCCAGCTTGTGCTTCATCCAGCCTGGCATTTCCCATGATATACTCTGTATATAAGTTGAATAAGCAGGGTGACAGTATACAGCCTTGATAACTCCTTTCCCAATTTGGAATTGTTCCATGTCCAGTTCTAATTGTTGCTTCTTGACTTGCACACATGTTTCTCAGGAGACAGGTAAGGTGGTTTGGTATTCCCATCTCTAAGAATTTTCCACAGTTGTTGTGATCCACACAGTCAAAGGCTTTAATATAGTCAATGAAGCAGAAATATATATATATATTTCTGGAATTCCCTTGCTTTTTCTATGATCCAGCAGATGTTGGCGACTTGATCTCTGGTTCCTCTGTCTTTACTAAATCCAGCTTGTACATCTGGAAATTCTCGGTTCACAAACTGCTGAAGCCTAGCTTGAAGGATTTTGAGCATTACCTTACTAGCATGCAAAATGAGCACAATTATACGGTGGTTTGAACATTCTTTGGCATTGCCTTTCTTTGGGATTGGTATGATAACTGACCTTTTCCAGTCCTGTGGCCACTGCTGAGTTTTCCAAATTTGCTGACATATTGAATGCAGCACTTTAACTGCATCATCTGTTAGCATTGAAGAAATATCTCTGCTGGAATTCCATCATCTACATTAGTTTTGTTTGTAGTAATGCTTCCTAAGGCCCATGTGACTTCACACACCAGGATTTCTGGCTCTAGGTGAATGACCACACCATCATGATTATCCTGTTCATTAAGACCTTTTTTGTACAGTTATGCTGTGTATTCTTGCTACTTCTTCTTAATCTTTCCTGCTTTTATTAGGTCCTTACTGTTTTTGTCCTTTATCATGCCCATCCTTGCATGAAATATTCCCTTGATACCTGCAATTTTCTTGAAAAGACCTCTAGTCTTTCCCATTCTATTGTTTTCTTCTATATCTGCACTGTTCACTTAAGATAGTTTCTTATTTCTCCTTGCTATTCTCTGGAACTCTGCATTTGGTTTGGAATATCCTTCCCTTTCTCCCTTGCTTTTCATTTCTCTTCTTTCCTCACCTATTTGTAAAGCCTCCTCAGACAAACACTTTGCCATCTTTCATTTCTTTTTCTTGGGGATGGTTTTGGTCACTAACTCCTGTACAATGTTACAAATCTCTGTCCATAGTTCTTCAGGCACTCTGTCTACCAGATCTAATCCCTTGAATCTACTTGTCACCTCCACTGTATAACCATAAGGGATTTGATCTAGGTCACACCTGAATGGCCTACTGGTTTCCCCTACTTTCTTCAATTCAAGCATAAATTTTGCAACAAAGAGCTGATGGTCTGAGCCATAGTCAGCTCCTCATTTTGCTTTTGCTGACTGTATAGAGCTTCTCCGGTTTTGGCTGCAAAGAATATAATCATTCTGATTTCAATAACGACCATTTGGTGATGTCCATTTGTAGGGCCATCTCTTGTGTTGTTGTAAAAGGGTGTTTGCTATGACCAATCTGTTGTCTTGGCAAAACTCTGTTACCCTTTGCCAGCATGCTTCATTTTGCACTCCAAAGCCAAACTTGTCTGTTACTCCAGATATCTCTTGACTTCCTACTTTTGCATACCAGTCCCCTGTGGTGAAAATTACATCTCTCTTTCTTTCCTTTTTTTTTTTTTTTTTTTTTTTTTTTTGATGTTAGTTCTAGAAGGTCTTGTGGGTCTTCATAGAACTGGTCAACTTCAGCTTCTTCGACATCAGTGTTTGAGGCATAGACTTGGATTACTGTGATGTTTAATGGTTTGCCTTGGAAATAAACTGAGGTCATTCTGTCATTTTTGAGATTGCACTCAAGAACTGCATTTTGGACTCTTTTGTTGACTATGTGGACTACTCCATTTATTCTAATGGATTCTCACCTACAGTAGTAGATATAATGATTATCTGAATTAAATTCACCCATTCCCGTCCATTTTAGTTCACTGATTCCTAAGATGTTGATATTCACTCTTGCTATCTCCTGCTTGACCACATCCAATTTACTTTGATTCATGGACCAACAGCCCAGGTTCCTATGCAATATTGCTCTTTACAGCATCAGACTTTACTTTCACCACCAGACACATCCACAGATGAGCTTCGTTTCTGCTTTGGTCCAGTTGCTTCATTCTTCCTGGAACTATTACTAAGTGCCCTCAGCTCTTCCCCAGGAGCATATTGGACACCTTCCCACCTCTGGGGCTCATCTTCCAGTGTCGTATATTTTTGCCTTTTCATACTGCTCATGGGGTTCTCACAGGAAAAATACTGGAGTAGTTTGCCATTCCCTCCTCCAGTGGATCACATTTTGTCAGAACTCTTCACTATGACCCATTTGTCTTGGGCAGCCCTGCAAGGCCAGGCTCATAGCTTCTTTGAGTTACACAAATTCCTTTGCCATGACAAGACTGTGATCCATGAAGTGGTTTATCTCTCTAGACTACAGTTTTTTTCTCATACAAACTTCAGACTCATAAATGCATCTATACTAGGAAATTGAGGGAGCCACCTCATATTCAACGTTTAAAACTAAACTTCCGACCTATCTACCAAAAACAAAACAAAATGAAACAAAAAACAAAATTCCAGCAAAACAAAGTAAGCAACAAACACTGTTCTGTTCATAGCCTTTCCTATTTCAGCAGATGGCAATTCTATCCTTCCTCTTTTTTCTTTCTTTCATACGTCATACATATTATCTGTCAGGAAATCCTACTGGTGCTATCTTTAAGATATACCCAGAGTCTGAACACTTCTCACTATATATCCATGCCATCACCCTGTTCCAAGTCACCATTATCTCTTTTCAGGATGACTACAATGGCTTCCTGTTTTTATCTTTATGATTTTCACTTTATTCTAAATACAGTGGTCCTCACAAAAAAAGTAAGCCATATCATGTCACTCTCCTTCTCAGAAGCCTCCCAATGGTTCCCATTTGCAGGCAGAATTAAAGTGAACATTCTTTCAGTGACTGTACGGTGTCCTGTGATTTGCTGGCCCTATTTTGTTATCTCTCTGACCTCACCTCCTACTATTTTAATATTTCCTCTTTGTTCACTCTACTCCAGCCACACCAGCTTTCCTGTTGTTCCTGGAATGCTCAGTATGTTCTGACCTTAGGTAATTTTTACTGTTTGTTCCCTTGTACTAGAGCACTCTCCCTTCAGACATTTGCATAGTCCAGTGCCACCTCAGTGATGGTTTCCCTGACCATCCTATGTAAAATTGTAACCCACTCTCCAGTCTGACTTACCTCAGTCTGCCTGTTATTTTTCTCCAAGCCATTAGGCTATATTATAAATTTGCATATATATATAGGCTTCCCTGGTGGCTCAGATGGTAAAACATCTGCCTCCAATGCAGGAGACCTGGGTTCAATCCCTGGGTTGGGAAGATCCCTTGGAGAAGGATATATATATATATATAGATATAGATATAGATATATATAGTGGTTGGTCTCCTCCCTCTGGAATGTATGCCCAACAAGGGCATTTATTTTCACTTATTTTTTGCTTTTCTTAGCACACACAAAACGAATGTTACTTGAATGAATGAATGAGCCTGTCTCTTCCCTTCCATTTCCTTCCCTCCCTTCCTCCTGTAAGGATGAGGTGTCCATCTCCACTGGCACACCAGTTTTGCACACTGGGATGTGATCATTCCCAACTACCTCCTTAAGATCGCCCTTGTCTCTCTTTTTATAGTTTCTCCTTCTTCCTCTCAATTGGTTTCTTTCTTTCAGCCAGTAAACATGATTGTGTCTCATTTGTCTTTAAAACACCAAAATCGAAATGATTCAAATCTTTGCTTCCCTCTAACTGTTGCACTCTGTACCCCTTCATGGTAAAATTCTTGAGAAGCTGTCTGTTTTCTGACCCCACATCCTCACCTCCTACATTCACGTCTCACAGAAAACAATTTCTGGACCCCATTATTCTCAACTGCTGCCCAGTATCATTTGCCAACATTGTTAGTCCCTTCCTTGAATCTCATTCTCTTCCTCTCCAAGGCCTTGGTCCAGGCCCTAGTAGCTCAGAGAAGAAGAAGATATGACACCCACCACCCCCTACATTTGGGTCCTGCTTTCTACCCATACTTATTTGAGTCATCCAATGCCCCACTGCAATAGCTCATGCCAGGTTCCCTGTTGATAAACTCAATGAACACCATTCACTCCTTCCCTTACAAGAATGTTGTTGAACGTGCCGTCCAAGTAGAAATGTCTGCTCTTCTGTTGGCTGCTATGACAGCCTTCTCAGGACTCAAGCTTAAGCCCCTTTTCTTTCTTCTTAGATGACTTCATCCAGACAAATAGCTTTGAACAGCATCCACGTGCTGATGACTCTC
The DNA here is from genome assembly GCF_019320065.1 of Cervus canadensis. Classification (NCBI taxonomy): domain Eukaryota; kingdom Metazoa; phylum Chordata; class Mammalia; order Artiodactyla; family Cervidae; genus Cervus; species Cervus canadensis. Next base: position 100,298,869 of record NC_057419.1, read on the forward strand.
AGTCTCCATCCCCAGGCATGCCTCTCCTCTCCCATGTAGACTGGGCCTGAGTACCTCCAGCCTGAGATGCTCACAGAGTGGTCCAGTTTCCTAAGGTCTCGAGTCCCGTTTTGTCCACTCCATTTCTACTATCTTGGGACAAGGCCTTCCTCTGTGGTGTATATCTGGGGATGGCCTTTTGATCCTTGGTAAGATACTTGCTAGGTGATGTTCAAGACCCCAGGGATACCAACTGTGCCTCCACTGGTATTTATCAGTTATTAACTAATAATAGGAATGGTGAGAATGGCACATAAGTTTTGCTGCATTGCTGGAATCTATGCTAAAGGCTTTACATGATCTATGCCATTGAATCCTCACAAATTCCATGTAAACTGGAAAGCATTGCATCTCTTATTTTACACATAAGAAATATGGCACTTGGGGGCGGGGGCGAGGCTTCAACAGTACGTGAACTGAGAACTTCCAGATGTTCAAGCTGGATTTAGAAAAGGCAGAGGAACCAGAGATCAAATTGCCAACATCCATTGGATCATAGAAAAAGCAACAGTTCCAGATTAACATCTACTTCTGCCTTATTGACTACACCAAAGCCTTTGACTGTGTGGATCACAAACTGTGGAAAATTCTTCAAGAGATGGGAATACCAGACCAACTTACCTGCCTCCTGAGAAATCTGTATGCAGGTCAGGAAGCAACAGTTAGAAATGGATATGGAAAAACAGACTGGTTCCAAACTGGGAAAGGAGTACTTCAAGGCTGTATATTGTCACCTTGTTTATTTAACTTATATGCAGAGTACATCATGCGAAATGCCAGACTGGATGAAGCACAAGCTGGAATCAAGATTGCTGGGAGAAATATCAATAACCTCAGATATGCAAATGACATCACTCTTATGGCAAAAGTGAAGAGGAACTAAAAAGAAGAGTGAAAAAGCTGGCTTAAAACTCAACATTCAAAAAACTAAGATATGGCATCTGGTCCCATCACTTTATGGCAAATAGATGGGGAAACAATGAAAACAGTGACAGACTTTACTTTCTTCGACTCCAAAATCACTTCAGATGGTGACTGCAGCCATGAAATTAAAAGATGCTTGCTCCCTGGAAGAAAAGCTATGACCAACCTAGAGTGAATGAGTGAGTGAAAGTCGTTCAGTTGTGTCTGAATCTCCAGGCCAGAATACTGGAGTGGGTAGCCTTTCCCTTCTCCAGGGGATCTTCCCAACCCAGGGATCGAACCAGGATTTCCTGCATTGCAGGCAGATTCTTTACCAACTGAGCTATTAGAGAAACCAGCATATTAAAAAGCAGAGACTTTACTTTGCCAACAAAGGTCCGTCTAGTCAAAGCTATCATTTTTCCAGTAGTGATGTATGGGTGTGAGAGTTGGACCATAAGAAAGCTGAGTGCCAAAGAATTGATGCTTTTGAACTGTGATGTTAGAGAAGACTCTTGAGAGTCCCTTGAACTGCAAGGAGATCAAATCAGTCCATCCTAAAGGAAATCAGTCCTGAATATTCATTGGAAGGACTGATGCTGAAGCTGAAACTCCAATACTTTGGCCACCTGATGCGAAGAACTGACTCATTGGAAAAGACTCTGATGCTGGGAAAGATTGAAGGCAGGAGGAGAAGGAGATGACAGAGGATGAGATGTTTGGATGGCATCACCGACTCGATGGACATGAGTTTGAGCAAGCTCCAGGAGTTGGTGATGGACAGGTAAGCATGGTATGCTGCAGTCTATGGGGTCACAAAGAGTCAGACACGACTGAGTGACTGAAGTGAACCAAACCATGCACTAGTAATTTCTGAGAGAAATCCCCTCTCTTCTCTTGAAATACATGTGACTGTGTTCGAGGCCTTGCTGTATATCCATCATCACCAAGTCTAGGACCTGGCAAAGAGCAACACATGGCAAATACTTGGAGAATCCCAGAGTGCCCAAAGGTCCTTGCAGTCATCCAGTGGATGAGCTTCATAAGGAGGATGGCAAAGTGCAACAGTCTCAGTCCTTTGAAGAGAAAGGTGCCCTGGCTGGGTTGTCTGACGGGAAGCTGGAACCGTCTGCCTCTTTTGGTGCCTGGATTCAGTCATTCATTCAGCAAATACAATTTTTAAGTAATGGGGCACTGCTCTCAACCCACAGGAATCCAAGTAAATCAGAGAAACCTCTGTCTCTTGGAGCTCCAGTGTCAGTAGAGAAAAAGATGGAAGACGTGCATAGAAGACATTTCAAGTCCACGGCTGGGTACAGTAAGTGCAAAATCATGTCTCTCTGCAGCAGTCTGGTGCTAAACAGAAAGGCAGATTTCTCCTTCTAGTAGGCTCAGGAATGCTCTGTGCTTGCTTATTCCCTGCTCTGCAGCATGTGTTTGTAGGGCAAGTTCAGTTCAGTTTAGTTCAGTCACTCAGTCGTGTCCGACTCTTTGTGACCCCATGAACCACAGCATGCCAGGCCTCCCTGTCCATCACCAATTCCCGGAGTTTACTCAAACTCATGTGCATTAAGTCGGTGATGCCATCTAACCATCTCATCCTCTGTCATCCCCTTCTCCTCCTGCCTTCAATCTTTCCCAACATCAGGGTCTTTTCCAATGAGCCAGCTCTTCGCATCAGGTGGCCAAAATATTGGAGTTTCAGCTTCAACATCAGTCCTTCCAATGAATATTCAGGACTGATTTCCTTTAGGATGGACTGGTTGGATCTCCTTGCAGTTCAAGGGACTCTCAAGAGTCTTCTCCAATACCATGGTTCAAAAGCATCCATTCTTTGGCACTCAGCTTTGTTTATAGTCCAACTCTCACATCCATACATGACTACCGGAAAAACCACAGCCTTGACTAGACGGACCTTTGTTGACAAAGTAATGTCTCTACTTTTTAATATGCTGTCTGGGTTGGTCATAACTTTCCTTCCAAGGAGTAAGCATCTTTTAATTTCATGGCTGCCGTCACCATCTGCAGTGATTTTGGAGCCCTCCAAAATAAAGTCAGCCACTGTTTCCATTGTTTCCCCATCTATTTGCCATGAAGTGATGGGACTAGATGCCATGATCTTAGTTTTCTGAATGTTGAACTTTAGCCAACTTTTTCACTCTCCTCTTTCACTTTCATCAAGAGGCTCTTTAGTTCTTCTTCACTTTCTGCCATAAGGGTGGTGTCATCTGCATATCTGAGGTGATTGTTATTTCTCACCACACTCTTGATTCCAGCTTGTGCTTCATCCAGCCCAGCGTTTCCTAGGGCAAGAGTGACTACATAACTTTCAGGTCCCTGGGGAAACATAAAAATGCAGGGCCACTTGTTCAAAAATTATTAAGAATTTCAAGAAGGTGACAAAGCATGAAAGCATGAGGCACCTCTGTGTGCAGGGTTGTCTCACTGCACAGGCCACATGCCCACGAGGCTAGCCCTGCCACATGGCTGGGAAGGATATACACAGGATGCCTGAATGTATCCTATAGTCTCTTCTCTCTTGCAAAGTCTGAAGGGAGCAGATACCAGTGAAATCAGTGGCACTAAGACACACACAACTGCACACAGGCCAGTAACAAATCTTTGTCGGGTGCCTACTGTGTGCCCAAAACCCATCTTAAGTTTCAGGCATACGGTGAAAAACCAGACAGACTCTTTGTATGGTTTGGTTTGGTTTTCTTTTTTTGGCACTGAGCTTACTCCAGTGGTGAAACGTTCCATAAACAAACTCACAAACAAATGCCCAAGAACATCATCAGTTAGTGAGCATTGTCTTGAAGATGACAAAATATAGTGATGAGATGGGGGTGGGGTGATGGAGAAAGTGTATTAGATTAGCATGCGCCAGCGAAGCCAGGATTTCCCAGGTGGCTCAGTTGTAAAGAATCCTCCTGCCAATGCAGGAGACGCAGGGTTGATCCCTGGGTCGGGAATATCCCCTGGAGGAGGAAATAGCAACCCACTCCAGTATTTTTGCCTGGAAAATTCCATGGACAGAGGAGCCTGATGGGCTACAGTCCACGGGGTTGCAAAGAGTCAGACATGACTTAGCCACTGAGCAAAACAATGGCAAAGCCTGTCCAAGGAGCTCACAGGCCCTTGTACAGCAACACCTGAGGATGCTGCTAGTGTTTGGCATCAGCTGCACAGGCAAATCTCTGCAATCCCTTCCCCTCTGAAGTGAATCATGAGCTTCTAGGTGAGAAAGACAAAGTCCAAGGATGCTTGAGAGAGACTTGAGATGTTCCCTGTGAAAGGGGTCAGTGATCCCACCCCCCACCTCTAGGTGCTTCTCACTTCCTCTGGGGGTCACCAGGGGCCAAGCCTCTGGAAAGATAGGGGCAATCAATCTGGGAAAGGGGGTTTCCAACCTCCTCCCCCTCCTCCAGGTGCTCCCTCTCACACCCAGGCCCTGGCGCTGAACTGGGAGCCAAATTGCCATCAGTTTCCTTTGGGTTCAGACAAAGTCCTCCAGTGAATGCCTTGGCCCGGTCCTCTGGTGGTGGGTCCTCCTCCACCCCAAATACCTGGGGAAATGGCCCACATAGTAACTAACTCAGATCAGAGTTTCCTGGGGAGACTCTCAAGTCTTTTCTTTTTCCCACTGTGCCAAGGAAGGTGCTAAGTTACCCAGGTTCCTTTGGACGCCCAGGAATGCGCTCTGAAGGGCTGGGAGGTGTGGAGTGAGGGTGGGGAGAAATCTCAGAGGCCAGGGGACTTGGAAAAGTGATGAGGTGCAACAGGTGGTGGCGAGGGGTGTGAGAAGACAAGGGCTGGAAGCCACAGTGCGATCCCGTGGCGCACCAGCGGGCTGGCAGGGCCAGGGGTCGCAGCACCCGCATCTTGCCCCTGCCGGGCCTAGCCTGCAGTCCCTTTCCCAGCCGCAGCGGCGGCCCGCCGGTTTCCCTGCCTGGGGCCCGCGCACCGCCGGCTCGCCTCCTCCTCCCTCCCCCACGTCCCCCGCCCCTGGCTGTCTGGCAGCGCCGCAGCGGCTGCGGTGGGGGGCGGGGGGCCTTGGCGACCTGGCTTCTTCCTTGTCTCCCTCCTCCTCCCCGCGCCTGGCCGGAGCCACCCCTCCCTCTGCCGCAGCCGCGTACACGTCGTCGGAGATTTCCATCGGGGCTTAGGGGGCGGAGCCAGGCTGGGGGGCGCGGGGCGGGGCGAGTGGGAGGAGTGAAAGTTGGAGCCCGACAAAACCCTCCACGCCGCGCTCCGTGCGGCCAGACCGCGCGCAGCGACCTCCGCACAGGTGGTCGCGCCGGTCCCTGCCGCAATGTCGACCAAAGTTCTCCTGATCCTCTTGGGCACGCTGGTAATCCTTCCGTGGTGAGTCTCCAGCCCTGGACCCAGGAGTCCCCGCCCAGGCCCCGCTCCCTCTCCCCCGGAGTGAGGCCGGCTCCTGAGACCCCCGCACCCCGTGTTCCTCGAGCCCCACTCCCCGCCTGCCCCAGGCCCTCGCACGATCTACCCTGTTCCCGCGTCCGCTCGACGCACGCGGCCAGCCTTCGCCCCGCTTCCCCTAGGATGGGAGCCCCGGGCCCCTGAAGGGGCGCCAAGGAAGGAAGATGGGACGCCTGTCACCTGGCCGCTCCCGTGACCCCTCCCTTTGCCCCCTCGGAACCCCCCTTTCCAAACCACTGCAGCGGCCTGGGATCGATCGTTTCCCCCCGCCCCCCCACCTCCCAGCCTTCCCTGGGAAGAGGTGACCAGCCTGGGCAGGTTCGCGCCTCTGGGGACTGGGGGGACTTTGGGAACGTGGCGCCCAGAGGGGTGTGCGGGCAGGGGGAAGAAACTACGTTTAAAATGTTTGAGTGTTGGCTAGTGTGTTCTCTCGTTCGAAAAAAAATTTTTTTCCTCTCTTTTCTGAGCGCCTAGTGAGTACCAGGCACCGTGCCAGACAACTCTGACTTTACTTGCTTCCCTTCCCGCCGCTCCTCTTGGTGCCAGTCCCAGGCAGGAGCCTTGGTTTAGTCCAAGAGTTCCCACCCCATCCCCCTCTACCGCCAGATTCCCTCTTCCTCCCTAATGCCCCCAGACGCCCTGCTGGGTCTTGGCTGACTGGAGCCAGGGGTCAAGAATGGTCATCTCGGAGGTCTGTGGTTTTGGATCCTGCATTTCAACCCCTCCCACTCTTCCAAAGACCAACAGCAGATTTTCCCTGGAGCAGCCGGCTTCCCTCACACCTTCCTGGGGTCCTGGGACTTTGCCAGGAAGGTTATCCCCTGCGTCCCTGTCTTCTGAGAGTGAAAGAGGACTGCTTCACATTTTTTAGATGGTTTTCCATTCAGCTCCAACTGTCACAAGTTCCTAAGCTTCCTGATCTTTCTAGAAGCGTCCACCACTAGACTTGTCTTGCTTTTTTGTTTTGGGGAGGAGCACTGGGGAGATGGCTTCTCTCCCCACCCCAGAAAACTTCAGCTCATCAGGGGCAGGGCTGTGTAGCTGGTTGCTGGCTTATTGGTGCCCTGGTGAGAAGGGGGGCTGGCCTCATCAGGGGGCTTGATAAATATTTCTGAATGCGTGCTAGGAATTTCCAGTCATCCACATCCTTCCAGATGTGAACTGGACGAGTTGGGAGAGCTGACATGGTGACTGGGGCAAAAGAGGGATATAGGAGTGCAGAAGGGGGGAGGGGAGCAGAAAGGAAACCAACAGGGAAGAGGGGCTGTTGTGATGGAAACTACCCTTCCAGCCCAGGGGGAAGGACTGCAGTAACTCACACTGTCTGCTCAGGCACTGTCCACATGGTAACCTGTGACGTCATTAAAGAGCTGGGGAGGTGGCAGTGGGGTGTGCTGGCACGGGCCATCTTGAACCACCTAGCTCGGGTCCAGGCTCAGCTTAAAACCACTTGTATGACACTGGGCACAACTCCTTCCTCCATCTGGGCCTCAGTTTCTCCATCTGTAAGGTTTTGAAAAAGAAGACTCATATGGGGAAAAGAAAAGCAGTCCAGTGGCCCTTCTCATATTCTCTTCCCTTTCCCCAGCCAGCTGCCTGAGCATTCTCTGTGGGGGAGGGGTTGCAGAAATTCAGCTCCATCTTGGACCATCGCATCAAGAGGGATGTGGATGCCCGAAAAGCCCCATGGGAAGATCCCCACTAGTCCTGTGCATGAGTGTTTTTCATGTTTTTATTATTTCTAGCCGTGAAAGTTGGCTTAATGGTGAGCTGAGGAAAGGTATATACATTGTCAGCAGCTTCTTAACCCCAAGATCCCAGGATGACGGGGCTTTTTGATTTGTTTGAAATTTTTTACTGGCAAAAGCAATTTGTCAGATGACAGCAGCCTCAAGACCCTCTGATCTCATTTTCATGGCAGACATATTCTGGGACCAGAGAGGCTGTGGTGGTCTTTGGGCCTTTGCTTGTTTGTTTGTTTGCCCCTGGAAACTCAGGGATTCTGGCTGGCTGTGGACTTCTGGGAGGGGTCATGGCAGGCTCTTGGCTAACAGTCCTGATCATGCCATGCTCCCAGTCAAGTCACGAATTTTGCAGTCCCCTATTTCTCCATCCCCCCGCACCCCCCTTCCCTGCCCCACGGAGGCTGGCATGATCTATTCAGAGGACAGAGGGAAGAGCCTCAGGGAAAGAGGGCATCTCTGGATATGCTATTAGAAATGGAAATTGCTTTCCCCAAGCCCAGTTCTTCCCTTGCCCACAGTGGGAATGAGCCACCTCAGACATGATAAATGGCATCAACTTGGCACATCTGGATGCCAATTAAGCAATTTTTAGAGTTTGAAATACTGCGGGAGCATGCATTGTGCTGCTCAAGTTGGCCTTCCCTTGGTCTGCAGTACAGAGGCCATACTCGCATCTCCTGCCCTGTTAACCCCTTCTTTGAGGGAGCAAGTTGTCTAATTGATTTTGTAAACTATAAAATAATTTTGTAAGTGTAACCGAGATATAAGAGTGTAGAAACCAGGAGTGGATTTTCACAAAGGAAACATGCCCATTTAACCAGCACCTAGACCAGGAAACAGAAATTTGCCTGTCCCCTCCCCCACCCCCACCAGCTTCACCACTCTGCCCGTTTCAAGTACACCCTCTTCCCCAAAGGAAAACACTCTCCTGCCTTCCAACATCACAGATTAATTTTGATGATGGCTTTTGAAAAAGCTTTTAATTATAAATTTTTTCAAAGACAGAAAAGTACAGAGAACAGTAGAGTGAATCTCCATGTACCCATCACCAGCCTCATTAATTATCAGCTCATAGGCAGTCTTATTTTCTATGTATCCCACCCACTCTTTATTTCCAGCTTAAATTCTTTTAAAGCAAATCTCAGACATCATATCATTTCATATGTAATTATTTTAGTATGTATTTCTAGTTGTAAGGACTTCAAAAACAGAATAAAATACCACTATTACATCAAAAATGTTTAGAATGTTTTCACACTGAAAAAACTAGCCAGTCAATATTCAAATCTCCCTTATTGTATCATAAATTTTTTTTGTTTTGTTGTGTTGTGTTTGTTTTGTTTTTTATGGTTTGCCCTTTAAAATCAGGGTTCACATAAGGTCCATATATTAGCAGATTTTTATTAGCACTTTAATTTTTCAAAATGCTTTTTTAAAAAATTAGAACATATATGCAGAAAAGTGCTCAAACCATAAGTGCACGGCTGACAAGTTGTCCAAAAATGATTCACACTGATATCAAAACACCCACATCAGGGAGTGGAATACGACCAGAACCTCAAGCTGCCTGATGTCCCCTCCCTCACTGCCTCCCAGCAAAGGAAGCATGACTCTGATTTCTAACACCATATCTCATGTGTTTTATACATTTGCAGGTGGCTTTTTTAAGTTTTAAAAATTTTTAAGTTTAATTCTTTGTGTAATATTTCGGCTGTGGCACTCAGTTTGGATTCCTGTTGACCATCTCTTTCCTAAATGATAGTGTTTGTTTTCTCTCAGTGCTCAGAGCTTCCCCCATCCCTGGCCCCCAGCTCCAATGTAGTAGAGTATCACTAAAGCAAAGGCATGCAGTGTTCTGACCCTCTCTGGGAGAGAGTGCTCTGGCTTTCCTGAGCATTCCTCACAACCCTGGCCCTTTGCCTGCCCATTTGCTCCCAGGTGGCACTGGTCAGGCAGACTGGAGACCAAGACTAGTAATGGCAGCTGATTGGCTAGAGTTCATATACCCACCTCCTCTCGCTTTTACTTTGAAAAATTATTTTAAAATCTCGAACTTGCTTTTGTTATTGATTTTTGTTGAATAAAGAATGACCATTAAAGATGGAGAGCATGGGAAGTTCCAATGGAGAGCAGCAAGTTTTAGAAGAAATTAACAAGAATAATCTGGCTCTTGATTTACTGTTACCAGGTACTCTTTAACTATGCTCTGGGTTGCCGACTTATTCACTCTGTCCCAGGAGGCACCAGCTGGGTCCGCTCAGAGTGGAGGACAGAGGTTCACTTGTTTGTTTTTATGTTCTAGCATTGAAGGACCTCAAGTTGAATCAGAGGAGGGATCCTCTGCCAGTGATGATGAGGTCTATGGCCCAAAGCCCCAGCCTCCTGAAAAGGAACTCTCCTCTGAAGAAATAAAGCCCACTGCTGTTGGTACCCATGAGAAACGTGGCAAAATGCCAACAGCCACGGAAATCCTGGATGGCATCTTCCATAACTATGACTACAAACTGCGCCCTGGCATTGGAGGTGAGTAGCAGGACATAAATCTCCCAGGCCCCGGAGGGGAGGAGGATTGAGGGCCTAAGTGTGGAGAATGGGCCTGGGGTGTAGATGGTGGTGTCCTGCATGTGGGCAGGAATAGCTGTCGCTGACGTATCAAGTAAGAGATGTCAGTGCTGGTCTCAGCAATGCTATTGACTTTGGTCTAGATTTTTCCCTTCTGTCACCCTCAGTTTTTCCAACTATAAAATGAGATGACTGGACTAGATGATTGACCTTTGAGGTATGTCCAACTCTTAACAGTCTATAAATTGGGCCTTTTCATGAGAGAAGAAAGAAAGAAATGGTATCAGATCTTGAAACCATGTAGTCTAACCCTTACCCCCTTTATTCGCCGCTGACCAAACCCTCCCTTGCCCCACACTTCTGTTTGACACTTACCTCTACCACTTCTTCTTACTTTACAGAGAGACCCACTGTGGTCACCGTTGAACTGTCTGTCAACACCCTTGGGCCTCTCTCTATCATGGACATGGTGAGTACTGAGCTTTGATTTATAGCATCTTCTAGCCTAGGGAGCTGACCCATGAGGCTTTTCAAGTACTTGGTTTTTCTGTGTCTGTAACAAAAGAGTTTTTTTGGGGGGTGGTGGATTTTAACCAACAAGGACTTGAGAAGGAGACTGAAAGGGGTAAGTTCCTTGCTGCCTGAAGAGGACCTTAGGAATCCTGACTGTATCTTCCAGTATTTCGTTCAAAATAAAAATAATAAAGCAGCTTTAAACAACACAGTGGAATGACTCTTTTCTTCTGATAATGATTTTTATGGACTTAATCCTGTAGTTATCAACTGTTGCTCTAGGACTGCTTCTCTAATTCTGCCCTAGTTTCTTATCTCCTTTGCTACTGCTGCTGTTCATCCTACTGTCACTGCTGTCCCCAGTTAGCCTGCATGAGCTCCTACTTGATATATACAAAATGCAAGGTTTCTGCCTGCCCCAGTCCACCTACTAACCCAGCCTCCTGCGTGAAATGCCTCCCGTAGTCCCAGCCCTGCTTATAGCATGAAATTCAACCGCACACTCTAGCAGCCAAGGCTCTCCATGTCGGCAGCCAACCCAGGGCTCTAGTTTTATTTTTTTTTCACTCCTTTAGAGATCACATGCACCAGTCACACTAGCGTATGGTGTTCCCAGGCTATCTTGTACTTCCGAGTCTTTGTTCAAGTGATTTCCACTTTGGGATGGCATTTTTCCAATTTTTCACCTTATCCTTCAAGATTTAACTCTAATGACATCTCTTTCACGACATCTTCCCTGACTTCTACAGCTGCTAATTGCTCCCTTTTTTACTCACACCACACTCCTTTCTCTGACTCTCAGACCTTTCTAGCATATATCACAGTTGTTTACCTGAACTTCTCTACCTCATTGTATTGTAATTATGTACTCTGTGTCTGCCTTGCTCTCTCAACTATGGGTTCCTTGATGCCAAGGACCCAGTATATGTTAGCTAAGCAAATGAATTATAAAAGATGTTTTACAAATGTCACTTTCATCTGTGGAGCCTAATAATGAGGAAGACTGGAGTAACCAACTCCATCACAGCCATAGCCTCGGCCTAGCCCAGGGCAGACACAGTTTTAGCATACACCCTGGTACCCAACAAGCACCATGTGACTGGGTGAGCTAAGTGTCTAGGCTCTGAGATAGTACTTGTGGATACACACTCAAAGGTAAGTAAATATTCATGGAAGCTCAAGGTGTTTACATAGGCTGAATGCAAGAGTGGGGTTCCCCACTGTGATGCTTTGTTTGACTGCCTGATTCTTGGGGCACAACATACTTATGCATTGGCCATGCAAAAATTAGGACTTCCCTGGTGGCTCAGAAGGTAAAGCATCTGCCTACAATGTGGGAGACCCGGGTTTGATCCCTGGGTCGGGAAGATCCTCTGGAGAAGGAAATGGCAACCCACTCCAGTACTCTTGCCTGGAGAATCCCATGGATGGAGGAGCGTGGTAGGCTATGGTCCATGGGGTCGCAAAGAGTCAGACACAACTGAGCGACTTTACTCACTCACTCACTCATGCAAAAATTAACCTCAAAGCATAGTATCTTAAAGTGACAAATAATCATGTGGGTTAGGAATCCAGGCATGATTTAGCTGGGTTCTCTGTTTCAGGGTTTCCTAAGGCTGCAGTTAAGGTGTCAGTTGGGACTGGAGTGTCATCTGAAGACTTGACTAAGGGAGGGTCCACTTCTAAGTTCTCACGTAGTTGTTGGCAGGGCTTAGTTCTCCGGCTACTGTCTCTAGGCTTTCCACATTCCTTGCCATGTGGGCCTCCCCACAGGGCAGCTCACGTGAGGCGGGTGACTTCCCTCAGAGCGAACAAGAGCAGGAGAAAAAGTGCTCACGATTGAAGCCACAAACTTTGGGGAAGTAAGAAGGAAGAAGAGAAATGTGAGAGCAGTCAGATCTTTTTGAGTTTCTGTTGACATTTTAAAGCTATTTCCCCCTCTTCCCTTGATATCAGATTTATTCTTTGCTGTCATCAATGTGCTTACCACTAAAATAAGTATGAATTTAGCAATTAGTTTGACTAAAATTGTTGATAAACCAAGAAATACTGGGTTTTGAGCCAGAGGCTGAGGTCCTCTGATCCCATCATCATAGCCACCATTTACTCTTAATAAGAAAGGCACCTTTCAGATCATTGGTGGGAGCATGGTGAAAGTGGCCTGAAGAGTAGTAGAAAATTTGTGGCTACCACCTCCTTGTTATGTGTGTAAGATGTAATTTGGGGAAATCTGTTTCTAACATCTGCAAGAGCCTTTGCTGTGTTCCTACTCTTGTCGGCAGCACTAATCTCACGGGAAGGACTGCTACCTGACAAGCCTGAGGGATACAGTTTAATGACCCAGCCCTTACCAAACCTGGCATGTAACACAGAACTGGTCCAAAGAGGAGCCAACAACTTGATTTTCTTTGGCCGGTAACATGTTACTTTAGCCTGGGCCAAGTGCCTTTAGAAGATTCCGAACACTCATGTGGTATTAAATTTCCCAGAGAAGTCTGGCTGTCTGCATAGTTCCCCATAGTTCCTTAAAGCCGTGGAAGGTCCCAGTCCTTGTACATAGCCTGTTTTTCTCCGGTGATACTGTAGAGAGTGGTGCTTGGTGAGGAGGAGTTCCAATACCCTTCAGTCATAAATCAGAGGTTGTGGAGAGCACAGGATTTGTCCTCAGGGAGAGAAAACAAGCCCCCTTGTCAGACGGGAAAAAGTGAACCGTTAGTTATCAGTTAGTGTGTCCTGAACTTACAGTTGGAATCCGGTTAAATGGAAATGAAATGCTTGTTTGAAACCCGAGAGTATAGCACAGGAGCAAGTGTGCACCGTAGTGGGGAGCCTTCCTCTGGTTACTCAGCAGTTCTGCAGGCCGGTTTGGAGCTGCCAGCCACACAGGAGTGCAGAGCCACCCTGAAGGCCACTCGTGAGGGCTGGTGTGGCTTGACAGGGCAGGGCCGGGGGCCCTGCATGTGAATGGTAGCCAGGCTTTTTCCTGTGTGATTCTCTGGACTCCTCCAGGGAACATTCTCAGCCTTGGGGGGCTGGCTCCCTGTAATTGGCAGTGGCTCTCACCACCTTGTATCCTGAGCAGCAAAGGCAAGCAGAGATGTCTTGACCTCTGCTCCCTAACCTCGAGGGCTCTACAGGCCTCCTCGTTGTGGGTTTCTGGTTGGTGGTGTTCATTATTTGATGCAGGAAAAACTCACAGGAAAGGCTTAGGGGTCCTGCAGAGGAAAACTGGACCTTGACCCCCAAAGGGATTCTTGGAACAAGTGGAGTAAGCCCTGGAGAGTAAGGCAGGTGGAGGTGGTCCCAGGGCAGGGCCATGGCAGTAGTGTTCTGAGCATCAGAGCCAGTATGTTCCCATTAACTATTTGTTTGATTTCGAACAGACTCCTTTCTCTCTGACCTCTAAAGTAAAGGAGATTGAACTAGCCCTAAAGTTTATACCTTGGCCATGTTCTAGTACTTTCTGTTCAAGCTGCTTGCAGTTCTATTAGATTCTTTTTGTTTTCCTCCTTTCAATACCAGTGGTGCAGATTTCTAGCTTCTCATACTTCTTCCTCTTAAACTTTCTTTTTGATATTTAACAATTTATGCGATAGACCATATCTAGAGACCAAATACTTATAGGTTAATTAACATCTGTGCTCCCCAAACAAAAGCTGAAAGGGGCAACTTCATTGTATGCAATCAAAGGTGCATATGTTTACAAATGTTTAGAATGATTTTGACCTGACATCTCTGATTTGCTATGGAAATGTGGGAGCCCAGATGGTGTTAGCCTGACTGGAGTAGCATCATAGTCCTACAGGGGAGTATCAACGTGATGAGCCCAACCTTTACAATTAAGCCACCATTGTCTGTCTGTTTCTAGGTTAAATGTGTCTTCCCAGATTGCTATTCATTTGGTTTTTTTTTTTTTTCTTTCTGGAATACATGGAAATAGACAATGTCCTTCAGCCAAACCCATGCTATTTTCCTCTGTGGAAACCTGAGTGGGCTCCTGTCTATTAGATAGGTCCATCACAAGATGGCGCAGGAATGTTCTTTGTCTGCACAGCCCCAAATGTGTGCTTTTCTATCCTTGCCACCAGGAATACACCATTGACATCACCTTCTGCCAGACTTGGTATGACGAACGCCTTCGTTTCAATGGCAGCTTTGAGAGCTTTGTTCTGAGTGGCAACTTGGTGAGCCTGCTGTGGGTCCCAGACACCTTTTTTAGGAATTCTAAGAGGACCCATGAGCACTCAATCACCATGCCCAACCAGATGGTCCGCATCCACAAGGATGGCAAGGTGTTGTACACCATCAGGTATGTCAAGCTTCTGGAGTCTTGCCTCCTGTGACTCTTCTTCCCCTTCTGAGAATTTTTGCCAAAGAAACGTGGACTGAGGTTTCATCCTGAATGATACTTCTAAGGGCCCCTCCAGCTTTCCCAGACCATGAGCTCAATCCCTTGGTGTATAGACATACATACTAAAGCCTCAGAATAAGAAGATATTGCTTAAGGCCACAGCCCGAGTTTATGGCATAGCTGGGACTGATATCTGGGTGATATGGGGCCAGGGAGGTGGTAAACAGTGGGAGAGTGTTGACAGGTCCTTGAAGCTGGGATGAGCAAGAAACACAAGCCCATCTGAGCTGGTCCATACATTTCTCTGATGATGGAGGCCAGAGTAACCAGATACTTCCAAGTTGTTCTTCCACTCTTTTTGTCTCTCCTTTGAGCTCTTTGTCTCAAATCCCACCATTGCCACTCATTGGTGGTGGTCCCCAGGCCCAAGCTGGGTGGATACCTAAGTGTTCAGGGCCAGCCTAATGAGGCTCCTTTCTCCCTTCCAGGATGACCATTGAGGCTGGATGCTCACTCCACATGCTCAAATTTCCAATGGACTCTCACTCTTGCCCTCTGTCTTTCTCTAGCTGTGAGTACCTTCTTAGGTTTCTGGGACCCCAGAGTCATCACACTGGGCCCCTTCTTCTCATCCTTGCCCCTTACATGTTTCTGCCTTTGTTTTTTTCCCTTAAGATGGTATCAAGGTTGCCCAGGGCCTCCCAGTCCATCCTCATCTCCTTTCCTGCTGACAATGCTGTGTTGCTTAACCTGGGCTTCATGTTGGCTTCCTCCTTCTCCTTTCCACCCCATTTCAAATCAGTCACCCGCCTCTAAAGTGTATCTCAAGTACGTCTGCTCTCCATCTTCACTGTCACTACTACCTTGGTTTAGGTCTTTGTCATCTTCCACTTGGACTTTGCAACATATGCACTTTGAAGCTGACCATGTCCAACACTAAATACACGGTCTCCTCCCAACCTCTACCCTCAAAACAAATGCATTGCTTCTGTGTTCCCATCTGTCTCATTGAAAGGCACCACCAACCACTCAGTTTTCAAAGCCAAGAACTTTGATGCTTCTTTCTTCTTCACCTCCTACATCTATCCAATCAACACATCCTGTTGGTGTTCCCTCCAGAATCTCTATTGATCTTATTTCTCTGCATTCTCTCTGCCACAGCTTTGACTCCTGCCTTTGTTCATTTTATTGTGCCTGAGTTATTGCATTGGGCTCCCATAACTGGTCTCCCTGTCAACAGGCCATCCTCATATAAGAGCTAGAGTGACCTAGTGGAAGCATCATCTAGACTAGGTTACTCCTTAGTTTCAAATCCTTCCTGAACTCTCGAATCAATTCCAAATTGCTTAAAATAGCACTCAAGGCCCTTCATGAACTGGCCCCTGCAATCCACTCCTACATACCTCATCCATCTTCTGTGAGCCAGCCGTCCTGAACTTTTAACGTTTCCATAATACATGAGACATTTTCACCTTCCTGTGCAAAGAACACACTCCTTACCCTTTCAGCCTCATCTGTACAGAGAATATTTATACTGGACTTTTAAGACTTACTGAGCATGTCACCCACTCTATGGAATCGTCTTTTCTGGGTGTGTCCCCAACTGATCTTTCCCTCCTTTGTTTCCCCACTGTCCAACGGGCAAAGGTTTCTCAGAGGAATTCCAACAATTACAGATGTATACTCACTGTCTTATTCAATAAAATGTGAATGCTTGAAGGCAGGGCTCCTGCCTTGCTCATCTTTGTGTGTCTAGCACAGGGCGTGGTACTGAGGAATGCTAAGTGAATGCACTTACTGGATGGACTTCAATAATGAGGTAAGAGAAGTAAGGCCCCACAGCTGGTGAAGTCAGAGTCAGGACTCCAGGGCATTGCTCAGACACCATGCTGTTGGAGGCCTCAGCTTGGCTTCCCAGTCTCACATGACTCGTCTTCCCACATTGCCTTACAGTTTCCTATCCTGAGAATGACCTAATCTACGAGTGGGAAAATTTCACACTTAAAATCAATGAGAGTAATTCCTGGAAGCTCTTCCAGTTTGACTTTACAGGAGTGAGCAACACGACTGAAACTGTCACAACCCTGGCTGGTAAGTGCACCTTTGAGCCAGGGCTAGCCAGAGGCCCAGGAGGGTGGTAAGGATGACTGAAGGTGGCCATCCATTCATCCAAATGCTATGTACTCATTCCATGACAATATAACATGGCTCCTGTCTTATAAATGCTAAGCACTTATAACTGTTTGCAGAGGAAACTGAGACTTTGTAACTATGTCTCAGTCTCATCTGCAAAGAAGTAAGTGCTTTGCCAAGCCCCGGAGAGGGTAGGTGAGTAGATAAAGTTCTGTTGCTGTCAGAATTTGCAACTAGCCTTGTCATGCAGACCTTTTGGTTTCCAGCACTTTGTTACAACTGACCTACTTGGACACTTGGGGAAATGGAGGTCATGTGAGTTCTCCATACTCAAAGCAATCCAAGTGGTTCCAGTTGAGTGGGATTCAATCTGTCCTGATGGGAGGTGGAGGCTAAAGTTCTGTCATCAGCTATGTGAGAGCTGGGATAATCTGGAAGAGGTTTCAGCAGCTACAATACCTGCCATATCAACATTTCTTTTAAAGGAGCAGCCCTGACACGCACAGATTCCCGTCAAAGGCTTCGTGGTGGATTCAACTTGGATGGTGATCATTGGTTTTCTGACCTTGTCCCTCACAAGGACTAAAGGGGAGGGTCCTGGGTCTCTTATACTTTAGCTCCCAATTAGATGTGAGTTTCTTTGCTTGTGTTCCTAGGTGATCTGAATGAGGAGCCAAGGGGCCTCCCTGGGGCTGCTCCGGGAGCAGCCTTTTCACACATTCTGACCAGTCAGGGCAGTGGCGGCTCTGCCTTCACCATTTCCAGCCTGCGGATGGAACCAGTCACCCAGCCAGCCATTTGCCATGGAAGGCATCTTGCTTGGCTTCCGTGTGGCTAGGCGGAAAATCTGCTTTTGCTTTACTCGTTGAGTTGGTCCCTGGGTGAGGAATAGTCCATGCTCATCTGGCTAGAGCTTTGCTTGCACAGTACTAGACACGGGTAGAAGGCTGCTTTACAAGCACTTTCCTTTTTTCTCGGGGGCTCTGGGTAAGCAATTTTACTCCCTTTGACTTGGGACCCTTGCTCTTCTGCCAGCTGACCATTGGCATGCCTCTTACGTTTCTGCACCTTGGTTTCCCGAGACAGGTGGGGATCCATCATCAAAAGCAGCAGGAGACAAGGCCCACGGGCTTTCAAGTCACTAGTGGTTCCGTTTAGTAGATGATTGTACATTGTTTCAAAATGGTACCCTAGTGACTACAAAGCCCCAGAGGCAGCATCATCACCAGTGACAATAGGTAAGCACCCCACCCTCCTTGGAAGAGAGGAGAGTTCGTGAGAGAAAGGAGAAGCCCTCCTTTATGTTCTGTGAGAGATGAGTTGAACTTGAATCATGGTTTCTTCAGTATCATAGTTATCTTTGGGACTGGTCCCAACTCTTTCGGTCAATCCCTGGGCAATTCACTCTGTCTGGAGTAGACTTAGGTCCTAAGCTCCTAAGGGTTTAGAATGCAGTGCTAGCTTGGTACTCTGGCCACTTTGGGCCTTCAACCAGAGAATCTCTGCTTCAGGAGCCTTACCCCCAGTGAGTGAGACATCTTTCACTGCTGGCTGTTGAGCCTTTGACACAGAATTCACTGATGATTAGCATTTTGCTTTCTTGCAAGGGAGTTTCTTCCTTTGCTAGACAACTGTTCATCGGAAAAACCTCTCTGTTCATCTGAAATTGAAGTCTCTGGAACTTCCACTCGTTAGACTTAGTTCTTTTTCCCTAGAACTACTGAGCTTCCAGTAAATCTAGTCAATCTTCCACAGGGTCAAAATCAAAGAGCCAGTATTATGGTTCCAACCCTGGATCGTATTATTTTATAGACTATACAGCTGTAGTTCTTTTTCCTCCCCTTTGTTCTTCAAAGCTTTGGCTCCACTCATCCTTCTAGTCTCAGTCCCCTGGACACGGTCTTTTCCATTGTGTTCCTGTGACAGTGCAGTGACCAACTGTGCTCTGGTTGAGGCAGATAAGAGCAGGAAGCATCTTTATAGCTTTTCTCCCCCTCTGGCTCCTCAGCCCCAGATATCTTTTTTCCCTTACCCATGCTCCTCCATTCCTCAGAAATAAGAAAGTGTGTGTTAGTACCTTCACTTGGCCTTAAAGGATAAGTTCCCATCTGTTGAAAAGTAGAGAAGGTTCTTCTTTGGTGAAATAGACAAAATAAAAATAGAAAAAGCCGATAGGATAATCAATCTTATTGCAACAAGAATATATTAACTCAGCAAAGTTTTGTGCAGAGTGGCTATAGCTAAATAGGGCCATTTTAATTGCAGTCAAGACCACAGGACAAGGAGCTAGGATCTTGATAAAAAACATTCTGGCTAGTAGGTAAGGATGAGTGGTCCCTGCAGCAGCCCCAGAGGAGTTCAATCCGCAAAGCTGCTATTCTGGACACAGGTATTCAGCTGGCCCCAGGCAACTTCCTGGCCTTTTCCAGAAGATTCTGAGAAGTCTTGCCCCTTGAGTGTCAGTGCTGCCAAGGTGAGTAGGAAAGGCTCGTCTTCCCATTCAGTCCCAACATACCCAGACTTGCTGGGCAGGTGATCTATTTTCTAAAATAGGAGGACACATGGACAGGTTAGTGTTCTGGTCTACTTTACAGAACTGTTTCCAGGCAGCAGCAAGAGTTGCTGGGCATCTGCTGGGTTCTAGGCTGTGCTGGGCTGGAATGGGCAGGAATGTAGCAACAGGGCTCAGATGAGACCTGCCCTAAAGAGGTTTAAAAACCCACCTAATAAGGCCAGTGAATTCTATAGCATCACTGAAGTGGAGAGTTGGAGTTTAGTTTCCCTGAGGAGCCAGAATTTGAACTATTGTAAACCCAACATGATGTTGAGAGTGAAAAGAGATATTCTGGCTTCAGAAAGACCTCCAGAATCCCTGGGGGTCATGATAAGCATGCAGAGTGTTTGGGCATGTCAGAGTATAAGGCAGCATGAAGGGTCCAATAGAAGATGTCAAGTGGAGATAGAGGCTGTCCTCAGGTCCTGCACAAACCATCACTGCCTAGGCTGAGAGCCAACATCAAGGACACGATACCCAATGAATGCGAAAACCTCAGTCAGCCTTGTGGATGTATGTTCTGCAGACCTAACATCTAGAGGACTGACTGAAATTTTCACTTTCAGCTAAGTCTTCTATTTTCTTGAAACACTCATTTTGGGCAAGGATAATAGACTAAGAACAGGAGTCCAGGGTTCGAATATTGGTTTAAATATCCACATTATCTCAAGGAAGCTGAGTAGATAGGGTTAGCTTAGAGTAGGGTGTGGACGTGGAGGCCTCAGTCAGCCACCTGGACATTAGCCATGTGTTTCTGATATCTAGAGGGCTAACTGATTTTACTGTCTTCACTTGACTATTCTGCTCCCTATCCTGGAAATATGGATGTGGGGTGTGTGACAGTGAACTGAGAAATAAGTGATGAAGGTTCTAGCCCTGGCTTGACTCTTAACTGACCATGGGCCTGGCAGTAAGTCTCCTCTCGGGCTTCCTCTGTGTCTGTGTGTGTGGCATTGCCTTACTGTGCCTCTGTCCGAGGACCATGGTGGGCATCCCATGAGCCCCTATTGGGCCCTTAGTATGCATGTCCTTCTGCATGTGGGACACCCTCGTGGCAGTGCTGTAGTGAGGAGGTATTTTTTAAATATCTTCCAGGTGATTTTGTAGTCATGACGCTTTACTTCAACGTGAGCAGGCGGTTTGGCTTTGTGGCCTTTCATAACTATGTTCCTTCCTCTGTGACCACAATGGTCTCCTGGATTTCCTTTTGGATCAAGAAAGAATCTGCTCCAGCCAGGACTTCTCTAGGTAAGTGGATGAAGTAGGCATCTCCTTGAGGCACAGAATTGCCTTTTCTGGGGGCCTTTCCAAAGTGTAATATATAAGCTAGTGGTGCCGTCCACCTCCACTCATCTCCTTTCACAGGGATCACCTCTGTACTCACCATGACCACTTTGGGCACCTTCTCTCGGAAGAATTTCCCACGCGTATCCTATATCACAGCCTTAGATTTCTACATCGCTATCTGCTTCGTCTTCTGCTTTTGTGCTCTGATGGAGTTTGCTGTGCTCAACTTCCTGACCTACAACCGGACAGCGCCCCGTGGTTCTCCCATACTTCGCCATGTATGAGCTGGTATGGGAGTGGTGGCAAGGCTTTGGAGGACGGAGGCATGCAAGTAGGGCACTGGCACTCATGACACGTGGGTGGCCAGCTCACCAAGTAATGAGGGGTAACCTGGGGCTTTGGGGGCATTGGGTAAATTTTCGGGTGTGATGGTGGAAATTCTGGGGTGGGGGGTGTGGGGAAAGAAACAGAGTGCCAAGCACTGAGCCCTTGGGAATCCTTGAGACAGCACCTGGGCTTGATTCATCTTCCGTTGACTCGTTCTGACTTCTTTGCTCCTTCCTTTCAGCCTCGTGCCCCGATCCGTGTGCGCATCCCTGTCATTGAGCATCCGGAAGCTTTTGTGTGCGACATTGAGGACTCCGAGGAGGAGGAGGCGGGGGAGAGTGAGGAAGACGAAGGCCCATCCTGCCCAGCCCGGCAGGCCGCCAGGCCAAGCCGCCCCCGGCGCTCTGCTGGCTGCAGCAGGTGGTGCGATAAGTACTGTTGCATGGTCCCCACTTGTGACGCCAGCAGCTGGCAGCAGGGCCGCCTCTTCATCCATGTCTACCGCTTGGATAACTACTCGCGAGTGATTTTCCCGGTCACCTTCTTCTTCTTCAATGTGATCTATTGGCTTGTTTGCCTTAACCTGTAGGTGCCAGCTGGTACCCTGTGGGGCAGCCTCCCCAGTTCCCCAGGAGGTCCCACAGCCTTTGCTAAGGGAGTTGGAGGAAAGCAGCAACCAGAGAATGTCTTTCCTTCCCCTTCCCCAGCCGGCAGCTGGCAGGGCTCCTTGCCAGTCGCACCCCACCTGGCCCGTTCACCAAATCTCCTTAGTGGCCCATCTCAAGTAGAATGGCCCCATCTCTGTTCTTCCCGGGGCATGTGTGACACTCAGGCTTCGAAACGTAGACTCAGCAACCAGCTCCCTAAGATGGTGTCCATGTGTGAGCGGATTAGCCATCTCCCCAAAGGGCTAACACCCACTGCCTTTTCCCAGAAACCCAGCACTGCCTTTGTGGTGCTCTGGGCCTAGCTCTGGCCTCAGCCTCAAAGTGCACACACCAGCTGCTTGCCTGATCCTGGCACCTCCTAATGATGCCGGGCAGCAGCGTAACAGGGAGGGGATCTCGGTCCTAGGTCCAATTATTATATTCTTGACTCTTGTCTCCCTGCCCTCCCTTCCCCTGCATATGGATGGGCACTGGCGTGATTCCTTTAGGAGGAAAGGGGAGCCAGCAAGTGAGGACAGTACCCCTCCCTCTGCTGCTGTGACACCTCCCTCTTCCCTCCCCGCAGGCCTTCATTGCTCATCTCCACCACCAGTTCAATGCCTTGCATCCAGTGGGTGTCTATTTTTGTGTGATGATAGTAATGACCCCCTGCTTTGTATGCCCCTTTCTTCCTCCCCCTTGGCCCCTGTGACTTTTCTGTGACTTCCCCGGTGACTTTCCCAGCCCCAACCCAGGTGCTAGGCCATGGTGACTTCCCGGGGCCAAGAAACTAAGGGAATTCTGCTCTCTGCAGTGGGCATTACCCGCATTGATTGGTGCCCAGTCGAGGCACAGCATAGGAGTTCTGCCACTTCCTTGACCCCTGGACCTGTGAGCAGGTCCACTCCTATTTCTGGGGGCACTCTGACAATCACAATCAATCAATTGAATTCCCTTAAATTTGTACAGCACTTTACCTTTTGCAAAAGCACTTTTGACAAATTATTTCTATTTTGAGCCTCATAGCCCAGTGATATATTCAGGGCAGGATTCTTATCCCCATTTTGCAGATGAGAACCCTGAGGCACAGATTTCTATGGGACTGTGGATCTCACTGGAAACTACCCAGGAGCCCACTGTCATGTGACAGGGCTAGGCAGCTCTTTCCACCATGATTTGATTCTATAGCCTCTGCTGGCACCCCAGTGGCAGGGCCCAGAGTGGCAGCCTCTTTTCAGCATTGGCCTGCTCAATTCCTGGGCCTCAGGTGCTCAGACTGCCCCAAAGATCTAATCTCTCCTGGCTCTAGTAACCCAGTGAGGTGAATTTAGACACGCCCCAATGCTTGTATATGCTGAATGAAATCTGTGTCTGTATTTTATTGGGTGGGTGGGTAGGGTGGGGCTCCATCTGCTTTTTGTCACCATCAACTGTAAAGGGGAAATATATCAATAAATATGTCAGCAAAGCATAAAAAATGTTACGGCTGGTTTCTTCGGTGTTCAAGTTTGTTCTCTGCGGGGGTTTTATTTTATTTTTTTTATTTTTACTTACTTATTTTTGGCGTCACTGGGTCTTTATTGCTGTGCACGGGCTTTCTCTAGTTGTGGAGAGCTGGGGCTACCTTCTTGTTGGGGTGTGAAGGCTTCTCATTGCGGTAGCTTCTCTTGCTGTGGAGCTGTGGAGCACACGCTCGAGGGCGTGGGTTTCAGTAGTTGCAGCTCACTGGCCCTAGAGTATGGGCTCAGTAGTTGTGCACAGGCTTAGTTGCCCTGTGGCATGTGGAAACTTCCCGGGCCAGGGATCAAACTTGTGTCCCCTGCATTGGCAGGTGGATTTTTAACCACTGGACCACCGGAGAAGTTTTCTGCTGAGGTTTTAAACCTTAACTCAGTGACTCAAATCTTTGTCTGTTATCCTCCCCCATCTATGACCCCTAGACCTACCACACACTTGCCATGTACTTTTCTTTCAGTGGAGAACTTAAGGGAAGACACTGGCCAAGTGAGCGCCCCCCTTTACTGATTTCCTTACTTACTCCTATGCCTCTTCTCCCTTCCATGTTTCTTTTGCTTTGCCCATCATTCTAGCTTCATCTAGTCAGCTTCCTAAAGATCATCAGACTCAGAACACTCCCCATTTAAAGATGGGGATGCTGAGGCAACTATCACACAACCAGTCAATAGTGGAGTGGGATGAAGTCAATACCCTGTCTTGGCTTAGAACAAGCCTGGAGATCTTGGTTGATTACCCTTCAAATGAACTTTCTAAAGGTATATTGGGAAGTGTTGGCCCTGGCATCCTTTGACACATCCAGCTCTAAGGAAAGTCAGAAATGATAATAAGAACCAAGCAAGAGACAAAATGGCATCTGAACAGCCAACGGTTTTGCCATAAAGTTCTTGAAATGATGCACACGTTCCCTGTAAGAAATCTACATGCCTTTACTCTATATTTTCTGATGTCCTAACCCATGACACATTACAATTAATAACAAGTAACAAGGAAAATAGTTGCTCACTTTTAGTTATATTAGATGCAAGGATGGGAGGATAGAAAGCCTGGCTCCTGAGCAATGAGGACATGCAAATTTGTGAACACTCATATTTAAGTGCATTTTGAAACATAGTGCAAACCTGATTTCTTCAACACACTACAGTAAAGCTAAAAACAAAATTCCTTCCATTAGTAAATTTTAGGAAGCTCATGTAAACAGTTCTTTAAAAATGAAGAAAATAAAATCATTATTGGGTGCATAATATAAAAAAATCAAATTAATGAAGAAAAAACTCCATATGCTTAAAAACACATGGGATGCAGCCAGCACCATATTCGGAGAAAAATTCATGATTTAAGCATTTCAATTACTGAGCACAATGGAAGATAAATGAGTTAAGCATGGAAACCTAGAAACTGGAAAAAGGATAAAAGCACATTACATCTTAGAAAAGTTTGAGGGAAAGAGAGATTTAAAAATTAATTAGTGTCAGGAGAACTAGCTACTCATTTAAAAATAAATAAAACTGGGTCACCGTCTCTTTCTTTACATCAGCATCACAGATGAATCAAACATTTTAAAACTTTTTAAGAAAATCCTAAGATAATATGGGTGAATATGTTTTCTTGGGATGGGAAAGGCCTTTATAAGCATGACATAAAACACCAGAAACTGTAAAGGGAAGTGCTGAAAATTTTGTTCATACTAAGAAATAGTAAGTAAAGGAAAAGCAAAAAAAAAAAAAAAAATGTATAACAAAACACACTGTCAGTGGTGAGTTTTTCTGGGAAGCAATCTCTGAGACAGAGATTAGCATGTAGGGGGTTGATTGGGGAGTGCTCTTAGGGTCATTGCAGCCACCATCAGGTCCTCAGCTGTACACGTGAGGAGCTTTGGAGTTGGGGTGGATTTTCCAAATTGTCACAAATCAGGGCAAGGAGGCTAGGCATTTATACTCTTGCATTTATCAGTTACTGGATGTGAGCATGAACTTGCAAGGGATATGAACTTGGGTGTGTCTGGAGAAGGACTCAGTTGAAGTGGTCAACCTCCAACAATCTCAGCAGTTGGAGAAACAAGAGCTTCAGGGTCAAAGAGGTAGGGATGTGGAAGGCCTTGGTAACACACCACAGCATCCTCCATAGTTCATTCCTCACTTTGTTCAGGCTCATTTACTTCAGATAAATAAAATCTGAAACAATTCACCTATGTTGAGTGTCTTTTCCTGAGGAAAACTTAAAAGATCAGTGAAACACTCTCTAGCACCTCCCACTGGAGCTGGTTTTAGGACCTTAACTGATAAACATCATGTCTATGTTGCACTTCAATTCTGGATTTCCTCTCACTCACAGCTAGTATCTCTCCTGGTATAGGTGGCTTACTTGGTTGAGTGGCTATGCCTCGTCCTTGAAGGGTCTGAGATCTGGATACCTTGTTCATCTCAAGCCATGAGCTGGAGGACTTGTTTGTCATTTCCAAGGGATACCTAAGTGGGTCACCTAGACATCAAACCTTTTCTTGCCTGTCTCCATTGTATGCAGTGCCTTTATCTTCTCCCAATTATTAGGGTCAATTTCCCCTGTCAGGAAGGAGATTTGTGATTTGGTGCCAAAAGTGACTGGGCACTAGCCATGAATTAAAATTTAATTAAAATTTAATTTGTTGTCCTCTGGTGAAGGCACAATCTGGGAGCCAAGAACTAAACTTGTAGAACCCTGAATTATGAGGATAAAAGTACAAATTCCTCCAGTGGATCACTGGGAGTGATGACACCTATTCCTACTCCTTAGTTCCCAAACTTATATATCTCCTTTATAATGGTCATTGACTTAGGATATATAATGTTTCCTGGCGGGTAACACCCCATCCTCTCAAGGTATCATCTACAAACTGAAACTTTAGTTGTGCTTTCAACACACCATTTCATCATTTTACGATGATGTGGTATGTAATAACATCCCAGGCATCTGCCCAGTGTTGAACTCCTTTGGCCACAAGTGGATCTCTGGGTCCATTTCAAGTTATATATAATCTTGTCTCAGTGCTCTTGACTAGTGGAGTTGTCTGATATCCTCCAGAAAATAAAGGCTAACCCATATCCATAATGTGCTGATTGCAATTGAGAGGCATCATTGCCCCATGCAAGTCTGAAATGACTCACTGTAGTCAACTTGTCCCCAAGTCACTTGTCAATTCTCTTCAAGAATGGTCATATACTGGGACTTGCCATTGATCTCTGTTTAGCATGATCAATAGCTAAATCAGCCTTAGTGAGTTGGTGACTATGCTGTTGCTGCTGCTGCTAAGTAACGTCAGTCGTGTCCAATTCTGTGTGACCCCACCAGGCTCCCATCCCTGGGATTCTCCAGGCAAGAATACTGGAGTGGGCTGCCATTTCCTTCTCCAGTGCATGAAAGTGAAAAGTGAAAGTGAAGTCACTCAGTCGTGTCCGACTCTTCACGACCCCATGGACTGTAGCCTACCAGGTTCCTCCGTCCATGGGATTTTCCAGGCAAGAGTACTGGAGTGGGGTGCCATTGCCTATGTAAAACCTCAACCCTGTCATTGTGGTAGGGTTGCCAAATTAAGAAAATGAAAAGCTAAGATATCAGTCAATTTTGAATTTTAGAAAAATAACACATAAATACTAGCATAAGAATGCTTTATTTGAGGTTACACTGTGTCCCAAACTCAGGTTAGGTTGCTTCTTGACAACCAGGTTGGGTATGGCATAAGCCCTCTTGGAGGAGGTTGCCATTAACCCCACCATAGAACTGCCAGAACTTACACAGGACTAGGAAATACTCTTGGAGGGTACAACAGAACCTTGGGCACCAGACCCAGGAGAAAGGAGCAGTGACCCCACAAGAGACTGACCCAGACTTGCCCATGAATGTCCAGGAGTCTCCAGCTGAGATGTGGGTTGGTGGTGGCCTGCTGCAGGGTTGGGGGCACTGAGTGTAGCCGTATATGCATGGGATCTTTTGACAGAGGTCACCATAATCCTCATTACCTCTACCATAGTTTGGTCCCAGGTAAATACCAGGGAGGGAACACAGCTCCACCCATCAACAGGAAACTGGATTAAAGATTTACTGAGCATGGCCCTGCCCATCAGAACAAGACCTAGTTTCCCCCTCAGTCAGTCTCTCCCATCAGGAAGCTTCTATAAGCCTCTTATCCTTCTCCATCAGAGAGCAGACTGAAAACCACAATCACAGAAAACTGACCAATCTAATCACATGGACCACAGCCTTGTCTAACTCAATGAAACTATGAGCCATGCCATGTAGGGCCACCCAAGACGGACGGATCATGGTGGAGAGTTCTGACAAAATGTGGTCCACTGGATAAGGGAATGGCAAACCACTTCCGTGTTCTTGCCTTGAGAACCCCATGAACAGTATGAAAAGGCCAAAAGATAGGACACTGAAAGATGAACTTTCCAGGTTGGTAGCTGCCCAATATGCTACTGGAGATCGGTGGAGAAATAACTTCAGAGAGAATGAAGAAATGGAGCCAAAGCAAAACAACACCCAGCTGTGGATGTGAGTGGTGATGGAAGCAAGGTCCCATGCTGTAAAGAGCAATATTGCACAGGAACCTGGAATGTTAGGTCCATGAATCAAGGCAAATTGGAAGTGGTCAAACAGGAGATGGCAAGAGTGAATATCAACATTCTAGGATTCAGTGAACTAAAATGGACTGGAATGAGTGAATTTAACTCAGATAACCATTGTATCTACTAGTGTGCACAAGAATCACTTAGAAGAAATGGAGTAGACATCATAGTCAACAAAAGAGTCCGAAATGCAGTACTTGGATGCAATCTCAAAAATGACAGAATATTTCTGTTCGTTTCCAAGGCAAACCATTCAATATCAGAGTAATCCAACTCTATGCCCCGACCAATAATGCTGAAGAAGCTGAAGTTGAACGGTTATATGAAGACCTACAAGACCTGTTAGAACTACACCCAAAAAAAGATGTTCTTTTCATTATAGGGGTCTGGAATGCAAAAGTAGGAAGCCAAGAAACACCTTGAGTAACAGGCAAATTTGTCCTTGGAGTACAGAATGAAGCAGGGCAAAGGTTAATAGAATTTTACCAAGAGAACGCACTGGTGGTAGCAAACACCTTCTTCCAACAACACAAGAGAAGACTCTACACATGGACATCACCAGATGGTCAACACCAAAATCAGATTGATTATATTCTTTGCAGCCAAAGTTGGAGAAGATCTATACAGTCAGCAAAAAAAAAAAAAAAAAGATGGGGAGCTGACTGTGGCTCAGATCATGAACTCCTTTTTGCAAAATTCAGAGTTAAATTGAAGAAAGTGGGGAAAACCACTAGACCATTCAAGTATGACCTAAATCAAATCCCTAACGATTATACAGTGGAAGTGAGAAATAGATTTAAGGGACTAGATCTGATAGACAGAGTGCCTGATGAACTATGGACGGAGGTTCATGACATTGTACAGGAGACAGGGATCAAGACAATCCCCAAGAAAAAGGAATGCAAAAAAGCAAAACGGCTGTCTCAAGAGGCCTTACAAGTAGCTGTGAAAAGAAGAGAATTGAAAAGCAAAGGAGAAAAGGAATGGTGTACCCATTTGAATGCAGAGTTCCAAAGAATAGTAAGGAGAGATAAGTAAGCCTTCCTCAGTGATCAACACAAAGAAATAGCAGAAAACAATAGAATGGGAAAGACTAGAGATCTCTTCAAGAAAATTAGAGATACCAAGGGAACATTTCATGCAAAGATGGGCTCAATAAAGGACAGAAATGGTATGGACCTAACAGAAGGAGAAGATATTAAGAAGAGGTGGCAAGAGTAAACAGAAGAACTGTACAAAAAAGATCTTCATGACCCAGATAATCATGATGGTATGATCACTCACCTAGAGCCAGACATCCTGGAATGTGAAGTCAAGTGGGCCTTAGGAAGCATCACTATGAACAAAGCTAGTGGAGGTGATGGAATTCCAGTTGAGCTCTTTCAAATCCTGAAAGGTGATGCTGTGAAAGTGCTGCACTCAATATGCCAGCAAATTTGGAAAACTCAGCAGTGGCCACAGGACTGGAAAAGGTCAGTTTTCATTCCAATCCCTAAGAAAGGCAATGCCAAACAATGCTCAAACTACTGCACAATTGCACTCATCTCACACACTAGTAAAGTAATGCTCAAAATTCTCCAAGTCAGGCTTCAACAATACGTGAACTGTGAAATTCCAGATTTTCAAGGTGGTTTTAGAAAAGGCAAAGGAACCAGAGATCAAATTGCCAACATCTGCTGGATCATAGAAAAAGCAAGCGAGTTCCAGAAAAACATCTATTTCTGCTTTATTGACTATGCCAAAGGCTTTGACTGTGTGGATCACAATAAACTGTGGAAAAATCTTCAAGATGTGGGAATACCAGACCACCTGACCTGCCTCTTGAGAAACCTATATGCAGGTCAGGAAGCAACAGTTAGAACTGGACATGGAACAACAGAGTGGTTCCAAATAGGAAAAGGAGAACGTCAAGGCTGTATATTGTCACCCTGCTTATTTAACTTATATGCAGAGTACATCATGAGAAACGCTGGGTTAGATGAAGCACAAGCTGGAATCAAGATTGCCAGGAGAAATGTCAATAACCTCAGATATGCAGATGACACCACCCTTATGGCAGAAAGTGAAGAAGAACTAAAGAGCCTCTTGATGAAAGAAGAGACAAAAAAAGTTGGCCTAAAGCTCAACATTCAGAAAACTAAGATCATGGCTTTTGATCCCATCACTTCACAGCAAGTAGATGGGGAAAGAATGGAAACAGTGACAGATTTTATTTTTGGGGGCTCCAAAATCACTGCAGATGGTGATTGCAGCCATGAAATTAAAAGATGTTTACTCCTTGGAAGGAAAGTTAAGACCAATCTAGACAGCATATTAAAAAGCAGAGACATTACTTTTCCAACAAAGGTCCTTCTAGTCAAGACTATGGTGTTTCTAGTAGTCATGTATGGATGTGAGGGTTGAACTATAAAGAAAATTGAGCACCGAAGAATGGATGCTTTTGAACTGTGGTGTTGGAGGAGACTCTTGAGAGTCCCTTGGACTGCAAGGAGATCCAACCAGTCAATCAAGGAAATCAGTCCTGAATATTCATTGGAAGGACTGATGCTGAAGCTGAAATCCCAACACTTTAGCCACCTGATGCAAAGAAATGACTCATTTGGAAAGATCCTGATGCTAGGAAAGATTGAAGGCAGGAGGAGAAGGGGACAATAGAGGATGAGATGGCTGGATGGCATCACTGACTCAATGGACATGAGTTTGGGTAAACTCCGGGAATTGGTGATGCACAGGGAGGCCTGGAGTACTGCAATTCATGGGGTCGCAAACAGTCGGACACGACTGAGTGATGGAACAACAACAAAAACAAGGATAAAAAAGATTACTATTACATTGCATTAGGAGAGGTAATAGGCTTTCTCTATATGGTTGCATAAATTGGTGCAATCTTTCTGGAAGGATATCTGTAACTATTATGTATCAAAATATAAAATATGCATAACTGTTTTATCCAGTTGATCACACTCCTAAGAATTTGTCTCGTAGAAATTATGGGACAAATGAGCAAAGAATACATACAGACTATATATAGCAGCCTCATGTATAAGAGATGGCTTTCTAAATGATTTAATTGTTAACTAAGTGATCAGTAATTTGACTATATTTATGATACAGTGACACAAAGGAATATTCTGAAGTTATTTTAAAGATCTAAGGTAGGTCTGTATTGATAGGAAAGACATTCATAGAATTACTGAGTGAATAAATCAGATTACAATGTACCAGGTTTATTATTATCTCACTGGAAAAAAGTTGTTAATGTAAATAAATTATATGTAATTTATATGTAGATAGATTATCCATTTGTGTATAATTTTTATTTTGTTATTTATACTTCTCTGTATTATTTCTATTTTCTAAAATGAACACTTATTTTATTTAGAACCAGAAATATATTAATTTCATTGCTAGTGTAACAATAAAATAAATCAGAAGAGATGTCAAAAGACAGTCCCAAACCACAGGCATAATAAGAAAAGCAAGAAAAAATAATAGCCAAACTATGAGAGAGAGGGGAAACCAAAAAAAAAAAAACTAGAAGTGAGCAATTATTCAAAAAGTACAGTAATAATCTAGGATTATTTTGTGCAGAAGCAAATATAGCACAACATTATAAAGAATAAGTGATGCTCATAGGATGACTGTGAGTCACAAAGAAAGCATTAAGACCCATTTAATATTGTCTACTAAACAAGACAAAGAAGTGTGTACTTTTAAAATTGAGTTTCTACCAGATAGTTAACACAATAAAATATGGCAGTGCCCATAGGAGCAAGCTCAAGTTCTGTAACAAATACCGTTTTGTGCAGCTTCTATTCACCTTAGGACATTAGAAATGTTGATGAGTAATCCCATCTTGAATAGAATATTGAGCTAACTCCTGATTATCCATGCGCGTGGGAAACAAGAACATTTGAATCATTAAATATTGTGAGGTTCCAGTCAAGTGGAATGGAGTGCCTTAAGTTTTCTTTTTTGGCCTGGAGTGGAGAGTGGCTCTGGATACTGCCAGTGGAGTAAATGGAGAAGGCAAGACAAACAGCTAATAACCTACAGAACAAGGCATCCCCCTCTGAGTAATCAGGAGCTAACTCTAGAACCAAATTAATCATATCCTAGGTGGTCTGAGAGGGAAGAACCATGAGTAGAGATGGGGGCAAGAGGTCCCTGAGAGGGGCAATATTGGTCCCTCTTGGTGAGCAGCGAAGGGTCACACAGTGCTCTCCAGGGCTTCTCTTTCACTTGCAGCTTGTGCAGGTTCAGTATCCTCTACTTTCCTCAGAATCCCAACAACCTGGGGCTCCAAAACTAGCTGGGAATGATGGGAGATACATGAGCCTGGACTGAGGAGGTCAAGAGTCCTTCGGTACCTTCAAGCAGAGAGCCAAGAAGACCACTATGGATTAATGCCAGTCTTGTATGACCTCTGGTACCACCACATTCAATAGATATAAAATAAGTAAATAGTTAAGAGAATCAAGCCCACGTGGAAACTCTGAGTTGGCACAGAAATGTGCAGAGGGAAGTCTTGAAAAAGTCAACAGCATTATTGATTAAGTACAATATGGTGACTTTGGCATTTCATAAACCTAGATGTGACCTGACTTTGTATATGGACAAAAAGGTAACTCTTCAATGCTCTCCAAAAGCCGTCTGTATTAGTTTGTCAGGGTTTCTGTAACAAAGTACCTGAGATTGAGAGGTTTAAAAAACATAAATTTAAAATAATGAGGATTTACTGTATAGCACAAGGAAGTATATTCAATATCTTGTAATAACTTATTGAGGCTTCCCTGGTGGCTCAGAGGATAAAGTGTCTGCCTGCAATGCGGGAGACCCGGGTTTGATACCTGGGTTGGGAAGATCCCCTGGAGAAGGAAATGGCAACCCACTCCAGTATTCTTTCCTGGAGAATCCCATGGACAGAGGAGCCTGGTGGGCTACAGTCCATGGGGTTGCAAAGAGTTGGACACGACTTATAATGGAAATAACTTATAATGGAAAAGAATCTTCATCACTGACTCTGAATCACTTTGTTGTATACCTGAAACTAACACAATATCGTAAATAAACTATAGTTCTATTTAAAAAAAGCAAGTTAATTTTTTCACAGTTTGAAAGGCCAGAAGTCTGAGATGGAGGTGTTTGTTGGTGGGGTTCATTCATCTAAGGCCTCTCTCCTTGACTTGGAGATGCCATCTACTCAGTTCTCACATGGGCTTCCTTCTGTACCTATCTGAGTATCTTTCTTCATAGGGATACAGGTCACATTGGATTAGGGCCCTTCCATATGGCTTCATTTCATCTTAGTGATCTCTATAAAGGCTCTATCTCCAAATCCAGCCACATTCTAAGGTACTGATGGGTTAGAGCTTCAACATATGAATGGGGGGGGGTTGCTCAACTCAGCCCATAACACCATCTATAGAACTCCTCTTACTTGTATGAACAAAGTACACTGTCCCTCCTGCTCTAGCTCTGAGCCTCAGAGGAAAACATTGATGAGACCAGGGAAACATTTGTCTCCCCTTTCAGGCTGTTTACTCCTTCTCAAAATGAAGATTTGCACCATTCCAGCCTATCACATATCTATTTGCCGCAGAGCATTTAATAATAATCCAGCACAATGTTTGTGGGGAACACAAAGAGGAAGATGGCACTACAGTGGCCCTCAAGGTATTCACTGTCTTGTAGGTTGCTAAGAGACAGATGAATCCCCAAAGAAGGAAATGTATAGAAAAAGTGCTGGGGTCACTCAGAACAGGGAGAATGCAATGACTTCCAAGACTGATCCTGCTCCTGAGGACCCCAGACCCCTAGAATAACATAACTGAAGAATGAGACAACTTGAGTGACAGAAATATAGGTGATTTTATTGGCAAAACATTTATCATTACAATTGGCTTCCAGCAAAAACACCTTTCCTAAGCTGACTCTCAGAGAAAGAGGCTTCCACAAAGATTTTAAAAGCTTTGAAATGAAAACAATTTTCCATGGTCTCTTCAATAGTTCTGTGTCCCTCTCACTGTAATAGTCAGACACAACCAAATGCCATGGGAAGAGGGTGGCTGGCCACTGAGGTGAATTGACATGAAGAGAAACTTGTAAGACCTACTGCTACAAGTTTTATCTTCTTCTGAGCTTGTGAATATTCTGACATTCTGTTCATATAAAATAGAATATACATTATGATTCTTTCCCATATGCAGCCTTTTTAACATTGAATAGAAGAGGTAACTATACCCAAGACCTGGAGACAAGTGTAATGACCGGAAACATGACTCAGCTAGCTGAGAACAACAGCTAAGGAAAACCAGAATGAAAATGTCTAGCTATCTCTGGCTACACTAACTTGAACAGTCTGGATGTAGGAGCACATATTTGGAGTTTCAAGAATGACTAAGTGGCCAATTTCACTTAAATATTGGATCTCCGTATGATTTATAATATTATATCTCTAACAGAGATACACCACTTACTCTGGGTATACATACTCAGAACAGGTTTCCCTTGGCCTTGGCTGGAGAGTAGGAGTGGTGCCAAAGCAAGTGCAGTGGTCCCCCTGCTTTGAACGATATGAAATTCAAAGACTACCTTAGCATCTCAACATCATCATGCACAGATTTTCACTGTTTCTCTGATATGGGTTTGTTTTTCTAACAAGATCATTAATGTTGACATTCAAGAGATATGAAGTGAGATTCCCTATGTGCCAGAACCTATGCTAGATGCTACTGAGAAAAAGAAAGCAAAATGAAGTTAAGGAGTATCTGGGAACTGGAAGAGGACCTTTTCAAATTGAGAGCTCAGAGACGAACTCACTGATGAGAAACCTGAAGGAGGTGAGGAAGTGATCTATCTGACTCTTCAGGGAAATTCTGCTCCAGGCACAGGGAACAGGAGGTGCAAAGCCTGTGAGGCAGAAGCATGCCTGATGTTGATGAAGTGTGGAATGGAGATCAGAGTGGCTGAACTTGACTGAACTCTAGGATGAATAATTAGAGAGGTAAGAGAGGCAGAAGGGAGCCAGATCATGTAGGTTCACTCAGTCATTCATAAGGTCTTTGTCTATACCTCTGGGTCTGAGGGCTCTTGAACAGGGAAATGAGCTGACCTGATCTGACTTAATTTTTTAAAGAATCACTGAAGCTACAGTGTTAAAATTAGTCTGGAAGCAAGAAAGGGCAGAGACAGTGATGCCGGTTAGGAGACTATTACAATAGTCCAGGTGAGAATTCATGGTGCATGGAACTAGGATGAAGAGAATAGTAATGGGAAAATTGTTAAGGTTGAGCCATTAACATTTGTTGATGGGACTAGGATGAAGAGAATAGTAATGGGAAAATTGTTAAGGTTGAGCCAATAACATTTGTTGATGGATAAGACTCTGCAAGTAAGATATTTCTCTCCATTCACTGCATCATTTAAATTCTTGGTCTTTGCACAAAGGAGCATACCTGGAGTTCCAGGTCACAAAGGGAATCCACAGGGTCCTGTACTTCTTAATTAATGCTCTTGAAAACCCAAGATCTGAGAATGGATACTTAAACCATGATGCTTGCCTTACCCTGCAGGGCACATTCAATCTAACTAGAGTTGCACACTCTTAGTTTGGGTTTAATAACCATGTGGCATGCTTAATTCTTTGATAAATTTAGTTTTTCCCAGAGTCCAGTGAAGCTGATAGGGAACTGAATTAAAAGTAGATAAGTAAAACCCTCAAACGATGATTCCCACTAGAGTAAGTATAAACTCAAGGAGGAAACACAACGTTATGACTTCTTCAAGGTCAAATATGCACATTTCAATGGAAAGACTTGGAGGATATCTCATAAAATGGACTGGAAGGATAATCCAAAGCACTTCCCAAATCACAGGATCTGCAAGGACTTGGGCATGGCAGGGAGTAACATATTAACAGTAAATGGTTTCTTTACCAGAAAAATGAGCTTTTAAAAGTTTCGGGGACTCCTTTAAAAAAATTGTCAATGTATGGCAAAACCACTACAATATTGTAAAGTAATTAGCCTCCAATTAATAAAAATAAATGGAAAAAAATTGCCTCACAATAGAGGCTTACAGTTGCTATGGATTTCAAACCTGTTTCATATTTTAATAACTAAATAACAGCAGCCTACAATGAGATCAATTAAATGTTCCCCATTTTCATCCCCAAGTTTGACTGATAGTAAAGGATTTCCCAGGTAGAGCTAGTGGTTAAAGAATTCACCTGCTAATGCAGGAGACGGAAGAGAGGCAGCTTCAATCCCTGGGTTGAAAAGTTCCCCTGGGAAAGGAAATGGCAACTCACTCCAGTATTCTTGCCTAGGAAATCCCGTGGACAGAGAAGCCTTGTGGGCTACAGTCCATAGGGTCACAAAAAGTCGGACACGACTGAAGTGACTTGGCAAGCATGCAAAGGAACTACTAATACCCAACCACATGGTAGTCAAAGTTCAACTCCAACCTATCATGGGCGATGTGATATTAACTCCACGCCAGGGAATATTGGATCTTCATGAGGAACATGATTACATTCTATTTCTTAGATCTTGACTAGATCTCAATCTAAGAGACAGCAAGAGAAGAGGCAAACACTTTAGGTGGAAGCTGAATTAAGAGCAAACTTTTGGTCAAAATTCCGAAGAAGGAAGAGCATTCATGTACATGGCCTAAGATAGGACTGGGCAAAGAGTTAAGACTTGAGGACCCTTCAGAGTTTTGGTAAATTAAAAAGTAAAGGAGAAAGATCACCTTCCTGCATGATGGGACAGAGTTTTGCTAACAAAGGGGTAAAAGCTATACAATCAACAACAGTAGTAATCATTTAAAGATTCTGCAAATGGTCTTAAGGGTGAACAACAAATCAAGAAACACCTATTTGATAATATGTACAAAGATTTCATGGGCTTACCTGATAGCTCAGTTGGTAAAGAATCTGCCTGCAATGCAGGAGACCCTGGTTCTATTCCTCGGTTGGGAAGATCCTCTGGAGAAGGGAAAGGCTACCCACTCCAGTATTCTTGGGCTTCCCTGGTGGCTCAGCTGATAAAGAATCCACCTGCAATGTAGGAGACCTGGGTTAGATCCCCGGGTTGGGAAGATCCCCTGGAGAAGGGAAAGGCTACCCACTCCAGTATTCTGGCCTGTATAGTCCATGGGGTTGCAGAGTCGGACATGACTGAGTGACTTTCACTTTCACTTTCAAAGATTTCATGAGATTGGAATCTGTGGTATTTAAATGAAGACTGCTTCCTTTCTCCCACCTCTCAGTTCAGTGTGGCAGAGATTCCTGACACAAACGATAACAACAATAACAATGACACCATCAACAAGAACTGGGAAGGACAACTAAAACAGACTCAGAGGATTCCAGGTTTAGGAGTCATTAGTCACAAAATTTAAATAACAATGTGCAATATGCTCAAGGAAATGAAACAATAGATTGAGAATTTTCTTTTTAGGAAACTACTAATAATGAAAATTCTAAAGCTGAAAATGCAGTTACTGATAATGAAAATAAATGAATAGGTATAAGAACAGATTTGTCACCGTAGGAAAGAAAATAAAGTAGAAGATAGATTGGGAGAAAATATCTAGAGTGAAGTAAAGACAGAAAGCTGAAAAATACATAAGATAGGGTAAGAGACATAGAGGATACAGGGGCAAGGTATAATGTAGTGTAAAAGGAATCCAGGAGGAGATAGAGAGAAAGGAGCAAACAGAGTATCTAGAGATCAAGGTAATAACTTTCCTACAATGACCAAGGATATTAATCCACGGATTAAAGAATGCCTATGAACACAAGCAAGATAAAAATATATTCTATGCATATTATTTTAAAATATTGCAGACCAAAGCAAAAATTTGAAAAAAAAAATCAAGTATTAATTTCCAATGGCCACTGTGACAAGTTACCATGAACTTGGTGGCTCAGAACAATAGAAATTTATTCTCTCACACTTCTGGAAATCAGAAGCCTGAAATCAATATCACTAAGCCAAAATCTAGATGTCAACAGGACTATACTCCCTCCAGATACTCTAGGGGAGAATGTGTTCCTTGCCTCTTCCAGCTTCTGGTGTCAGGTAGCATTCCTTGTTTGTAGCCGCATCATTCTAGTCTCTGCCTCTGTGATCACATCAGCTTCTTCCTTTCTGTCTGTGTCAAGTCTCTCTCTGCTTCTGTCTTATACAGACATTTGTGATCACAGTAAGGCCCATCTGGATAATCCAGGATAATCTCCCCATCTCAGGATCCTTAAGTTGCCATATAAAGAAGTATACACTGGTTACAGGGGTTGAATGTGGATGTCTTTGCATGGAATGGGCACATTATTCAGCCTGAAAAGTGAAAGTGAAAGTCACTCAGTCACATCAAACTCTTTGCAACCCCATGGACTATACAGTCCATGGAATTCTCCAGGCCAGAATACTGGAGTGGGTGGCCATTTCCTTCTCCAGGGAATCTTCCCAACCTAGGGAACGAACCCAGGTCTCCCACATTGCAGGCAGATTCTTTATCAGCTGAGCCACAAGGGAAGCCCTTATTCAGCCTACCATACTTCAAAAGACCAAGAATTAGACTGACAGCCGGATTCGTAACAAAAATTATGAAAGTCACAATATAATGATATGATGTTTGCAAAGCACAAAAGAAGCATAACTTCCAATTTAGAATCCAATATCCAGAGAAAATATACTTCAAGAATGAGGGAGAAAGAAGGCCATTATCAGACAAACAGTAACTGAGCAAATTCATCACCATTAGAACCCTCTGAAAAGCAATACTAAAATAGAGTTTCCTGGCAAAATGAAAGTGATGCCAGTTGGAAGCTCAAAGACACAAAGCATAACAATGAGCAAAAGAAATGGTAAATATGTGTTAAGTTTAAATGAATACTGACTGTGTGTGTGTACGTGCTAAGTTGCTTCAGTCGTGTCTGACTCTTTGTGACCTCGTGGACTATAGCCTGCCAGACTCTTCTGTCCATGGGATTCTCCAGGCAAGAATACTGGAGTGGGTTGCCATTTCCTCCTCCAGGGGATCTCTGCTCTTCAGCAAAAATAACAGGAAAATACCCATCTGGAAATTAAGAAGCACACTTCTAAATAACTCAAAGATCAAAAATCAAATCATAACAGAAAGTAGACAATATTTCAAATGAAATAAAAATGAAAGTGCTACATATGCAAACTTGTAAGATGCAGCAAAAATAGTCATTTGTAAAGAAAAAATTCAAAGGTTAAATGTACGTACTAGAAAAGAAGGAAGACTGAGATCAATTAGCTGAGCATTTATCTAAAAAGACTAAAGAAGAGAGAAAATTAAACCCACTGAAAATAAGAAAGATGGAAAAATAATAATAAAAGTATAAATTAACTAAACAGTAAATAAGCATGCCATAAAAGGGAGACAAAAGCCAGGTTGGTTCTTGAAAAAAAAATACTAAAATTGATAAAATTCCTGGTAAGACATACTGAGAAAAAGTCAGAAAAGTTACAAACAACTGATACCAAGAATGAAAAAAGGAGAAAATTAAAAGACCATGAAATAATAGAAAAGACTACAAAAAAGAATGTATATGTTTGTATAACTGAGTCACTTTGCTAACAGCAGAGATTGGCACAACATTTTAAATCAACTATACTTCAATAGCTTCCCTGGTGGCTAAGATGGTAAAGCATCTGTCTGCAATGCGGGAGACCTGGGTTTGATCCCTGGGTTGGGAAGATCCCCTGGAGAAGGAAATGG
The DNA here is from genome assembly GCF_019320065.1 of Cervus canadensis. Lineage (NCBI taxonomy): Eukaryota > Metazoa > Chordata > Mammalia > Artiodactyla > Cervidae > Cervus > Cervus canadensis. The sequence goes on from NC_057419.1 coordinate 100,338,243, forward strand.
CAACCCACTCCAGTACTCTTGCCTGGAAAATCCCATGGATGTAGGAGCCTGGTAGGCTGCAGTCCATGGGGTCGCAAAGAGTCGGACACAGCTAAACGACTTCTCTTTCATCTTTCTGGAGATACTTCAATAAAAATGCTTCTATATAAAAAAAATTTAAAAGCTCATGAAAAATATTAAAGCCAACTTTTGTTAATACATATTAAAATTTACATAAAATTCTCAAATTCCTGATGAATGCAATTTATCAAAATGTATGTTAAAAAGAATTGTTAAATCTCAATAATTATATAACTATTAAAGAAATTAAATCAGTAATTAAAATTTTTCCCAGAAAGAAGCCCAGACTCAGGTATTGTCAGTAAATTTTACCAAATATTTAAGGAAGAAATAATATTAACCTAACACAAAATCTTCCAGAACAACAACAACAACAACAACAAAAAAGAACTCTCCCTATGCCTTCCCTTGTGGCTCAGCTGGTAAAGAATCCACCTGCAATGCAGGAGACCTGGGTTCAATCCCTGGGTTGGGAAGATCCCCTGGAGAAGGGAAAGGCTACCCACTCCAGTATTCTGGCCTAGAGAATTCCATGGACTGTATAGTCCGTGGGGTTGCATAGAGTCAGACACGACTGAGCGACTTTCACTTTCACTTCTCCCCATGCCAGTTATTACCTGTTCGCTTTCACATGCTTTCTGTGGCCTGAGCGTGTACTGCTCTGCATTGCAATGCACTAGATTTCTCAGGTTACCCTGCTAACTGGTTTTCAAACAGGTTTGGTCAATAAGAGGCACTGATGATGATGCCAGCCTCTGAGCTCAGGTCTCACCACTTTCTCCATGGTACCCCCAAACCTGGAGACGGTAGAGATTTCTTCCTTTTTTCATGGAGTTGCCTCCCTTGGTTCGTTCATCAGCCGTGTAACAATTTTCTGTACTTAGTCCGCTTTTGTCTTTTCCAGGTTGGCACTGCCTGATATAATTCTTGATATCACCCCAGGGGATATGCCCTCACAATGAGTTTCTGGAAATAACTTTTGAGCTTAAAATTCAATGAGGACTTCCTTGCAGGTGGAAAAAATGGCATAGCATCAATAGTAATCTATACTAAAATTATCTTTGATATAGCTTGAATGAAATGCCTATCTCAAAGTTTTGGGAAATCACATATCTTAACTATATGATCAGTGTAGGAGTAGTAATGACTATGTCTGTGAAGTAGGATGGTTAATTTTATTTTACCTCTGAAGGAAGAAATTTATTCTCGCCTCTGACTTCTTTCTTTATACTATTATGTACCCAATATAGAATAGTGAGTGACAATGAAGCTTGCTTTCAATGTTTCATTATAATAAAAATTTTCAAATGCACAAAAAAGTTTTAAAAATTTTGTTATGAATGTATGTATACCTACCACGTAGATTCTACAAAATTTATGAAATTCTACAACTTCATCCACTAACAAGACATCATAATATTAAAATGTGCAAGAGACCCAAACAGACTCTTCATAAGAAAAGATAGATGATAAGCATATAAAATAGTGGTTAATCTATTTAGTAAACACAGGAATACAAATTTAAACGACCATTAAGCTGCTACAACATGGAGGGAAGGCTTTATGAACAAATAGATTCTTATTTACATGGCATTGTATTTGCAAGTCTGAAATAAGTTGAGTGACTCCCTGTCCAAGTTTTTTGTTTCTTTCTAGTTCACAAACAGTAAGCGTACGGAAAGCTGAATCCAGCAAGAAGCTGATCACTATTGGAAACAAATTATCTAGAGAATGCATACTTATTTTTGATAGTCTAAATCACATTAACATATTTATAATATTTTTAAACTATGAAGGGCATTCATATGTGTTTCAGAGGGTTAGAAAATATTGAAAGCATAAATAAGTAAATAAATTATATTTCTGTTAGCAAGAGAAGAGTATTATTGCTATTTTTATATATACTCTCATGTGTATGTCTACATGAACATATAGACATGTGTGTATGCCTGCGTGTATGTGTGTCCAATAGTCTTATAATTCTGGCTTTATTCTGAATTAGTTTGATATATTGGGACATTTGTTATGCATAGATAACTTGAGTTTTTTTTTTTTTAATTTTTTATTAGTTGGAGGCTAATTACTTCACAACATTTCAGTGGGTTTTGTCATACATTGATATGAATCAGCCATAGATTTACACGTATTCCCCATCCCAATCCCCCCTCCCACCTCCCTCTCCACCCGATTCCTCTGGGTCTTCCCAGTGCACCAGGCCCGAGCACTTGTCTCATGCATCCCACCTGGGCTGGTGATCTGTTTCACCATAGATAGTATACATGCTGTTCTTTTGAAATATCCCACCCTCACATTCTCCCACAGAGTTCAATAGTCTGTTCTGTATTTCTGTGTCTCTTTTTTTTTTTTTTTTATAGGGTTATCGTTACCATCTTTCTAAATTCCATATATATGCGTTAGTATGCTGTAATGTTCTTTATCTTTCTGGCTTACTTCACTCTGTATAATGGGCTCCAGTTTCATCCACCTCATTAGAACTGATTCAAATGTATTCTTTTTAATGGCTGAGTAATATTCCATGGTGTATATGTACCACAGCTTCCTTATCCATTTCATCTGCTGATGGGCATCTAGGTTGCTTCCATGTCCTGGCTATTATAAACAGTGCTGCGATGAACATTGGGGTGCACGTGTCTCTTTCAGATCTGGTTTCCTCAGTGTGTATGCCCAGAAGTGGGATTGCTGGGTCATATGGCAGTTCTATTTCCAGTTTTTTAAGAAATCTCCACACTGTTTTCCATAGCGGCTGTACTAGCTTGCATTCCCACCAACAGTGTAAGAGGGTTCCCTTTTCTCCACACCCTCTCCAGCATTTATTGCTTGTAGACTTTTGGATAGCAGCCATCCTGACTGGCGTGTAATGGTACCTCATTGTGGTTTAGATTTGCATTTCTCTAATAATGAGTGATGTTGAGCATCTTTTCATGTGTTTGTTAGCCATCTGTATGTCTTCTTTGGAGAAATGTCTGTTTAGTTCTTTGGCCCATTTTTGAATTGGGTCATTTATTTTTCTGGAATTGAGCTTCAGGAGTTGCTTGTATATTTTAAAATCAGCATATAGAACTTCTGCTTCTGGCCAAGATGAAGTAGGAACCGGATTCATACAGCTACCTGAAACAACTAAAAAATATCTGCACGAAATAGATGAGACAAAACTTGACAAATGATTGGAATTAGGCAACAAAGGATGGTGATTTCTGATAAAAAAAAACAAATGAGGCGTGTCCTACAACTTACGTCCTGGAGAGAGACTGAGTACCACAGTGCACAGTGGGGAGCCTGATTGTCTTCTTGTGTTGAGAAGATGGAGCTGGGAGATCAGGGGGGCCATGGTGGCTAGATAGCTCTCATAGGGTTGGGGACCGTTCTTGTTCCCAATGGTCAGAATAGAAAAGCTCCTAATTCATTGTGCATTGCTAAGAGTACTTAGAAGGATTTTGCCTTAGAAGTGAAGAAATACTAACCATAGGTTATAAACACTGCTCTCATCTCACCTAACAAAGCTTAAATCAATACCCCAAAGGATCTTTGTTGCTCTTGTTGTTCAGTTGCTAAGTCATGTCCAACTGTTTGCTGTTTTCAAATAACTTAACTATGTCCCAGTTAGCTCTTACAGGAACCACTTCAACTGTGTTCTTAAAGGGGATTAAGCTATACAGTTTTAATAGATGGTATTTGGTTCCTTTTACCACTGAAATAAATTATCGACATTATCATGACTTAGCACAAATTTATTTTCTGACAGTTCTAGAGGTATAGCAGTTTTGAGAAAAAAATTCAGAAATATTTATAAAATGTTAAATTATCCTCACTCTTTCCACATTAACCCAACTTCTATATTAGTATGCATGAAAATGAAAGTCGCTCCGTTGTGTCCAACTCTTTGTGACCCCATGGCCTATACAGTCCATGGGATTCTCCAGGCCAGAATACTGGAGTGGGTAGCCTTTCCCTTCTCCATGGGATCGAACCCAGGGCTCCTGCACTGCAGGTGGATTCTTTACCAGCTGAGCCACCAGGGAAGCCCAAGAATATTGGAGTGGGTAGCCTATCCCTTCTCTAGGGGATCGTCCCAACCCAGGAATCAAACCAAGGTCTCCAGCATTGCAGGTGGATTCTTTACCAACTGAGCTATGAGGGAAACTCATTAGTATGTGTATCTTAAAAGAAAACGTCCACATTTACTCAAGAATTCTAAGGTGTTAATTTCATTTTATTTATCATACAACAAAAGAAAAGCAACTTATGAATGTTTAATTATGATGCATACATACCTCAGCATTCCAAGAGGTAGTTTCAAAAGTGAGGTGGAGCTGTATGTGCTGTCATGGGAAGATCCTGCATCTTTTTAATTCAGGGACAAAGGCTAGTGGCACATCAATATGTGCATCATAATCTATGTATGTCAAATCAAATCAATATATTTTATAGGATAGAAAATGCATATCTATGAAAAAGCCCATAGTCCGCTTTAAAGCAACTCACACTACATTAATTGTGGTGACCTCTGAGTAGAAGGCTGAATCATGGAAAAAATTTTGTAAAGGGGATTCTGCGATTTTTCTGCAGCTTTAGAAATTTTTGCAATAGGAACATATACACTACTACCATTGCAATTAAAATATTTATATAAACCTAACAACAGAAATAGTAGCTGTTAAAGTTATTGCAACCTGATGAAACAGGCAAACCTTGCTTTTTGAAAGACTAACAAAACAGTGTGTTTTTGTGCAGGTAAATTCTCGTGTGGTTTAGCAGGGGCCCTCAGCTCTAGGGGGCCCAGGGATCCAGGCTGCTTCTGTCTTGTGGTTTCAGTACCTCAACACTGGATCACCATGTTTGCTGGTGAATCGAGGGAGAGAGAGTGTGGAACCAGCCTCCTGCTTCTCAAGTGCCTCCAGGTGACAGTAAACACCTGCTTGTGTCTCAGTGGCCAAGGGTTGCCACGACCCCTCTTAACTACAAGCATATTGTCAGCATAGTGTCCCTCGTGTCCAGAAAGGTGAGCAAGACAAGATGTGGATGGGCACTGGAGCCTCTCCCATGTACCGTTACAAAGTAGATGCTCAAGAAAAAACAACTATTATGATTTGCTGAGACGAAAACCATCTTCAGTGCTTGGAGGAGTTTCTGAGGTCAGATCTGCCTTGAAATGCTCTGAAATTTTCAAGCATCTACTATGTGACAGATGCTTTCAAATACAGGATCACATCTAATTGTCAAATGGTTCTGTACATCTCAGCAGGGAGACTTCACTTTCTTCATTCAGTGGCCCCTTTCTGCACTTTTCTTTGCAACAACCTCTATAATCTCATAAAACTGAAAATGCACTTCTTCCTCTTAATGCAAGCTCATACTTCTAACCCTTTGAGTCTCTGCTCACCCTCCATGTGACTGAACTTGCCTGAGTACCTGGGTAGGTGCCATGAGGCACATTGAAAGCTGGGACTTTCCTGAGGGCATGTATTGCAAGAGACAGTGGGAGGATGGGTAATTATTCTATTTTTCATCAGAGCTGACATGTCTTCCAAGGAACCATTTTTAACTCCTAGGAAACTCTAGGGATTTAGGAATTCAGCTTTAGAAGTTTGCTCCACAATGACTTCTGTCATCTTTCCTCATCTACAACTGAGAGAGTCTCTGGTTTTTTAGCACTTACATAAGTTAGGTATTTGATCAGCAGTGAATTTAAAATAAGACACCTCATGGAAATCCTATTTAAAATATCATGGTGGTTTCAATAACCCTCTATCTTTAGGGTTATATTCCAGGAACCAATAGATGATGTGCCAAATTATACTGCTCTTACCACCCCATTTAGAAAACACTTGGAGACTGTGTTAGAGATACCAGGGCTGGTGACCAGGTGTCTTAAAGCAGCTGTCCCCAGGTGAATTTTTACATCAATCGGGCTGTTGATATCATAGGCCTTCTAGGATGAGTCATGAGACAGCCAGAGGACTAATGCCCCATGTTAGGGGAAGGTAGGTGATTCTGGGCTTCCAATGGAGACCAATGACAAGCTGGTTAGCAGGCTAGGTTTGAGAGTTAGACAGGAGAGCATACAGAGGAAGACCAGGGAAAGGGTGCTATAATTTGGGAAAGTTCTGGGTCTGAAAAAAAATGCTAGGACCCAGGCAGAGTCAGTTCTCAAGGAACTCTGGGACTCAAGTGGGTGGACCCCAGGTTAATAAAGCCCACAGACAGTACTCAAATTTCATTTAAATCTCATTTTCATCTTTCTTCTTTAGGCCTGCTTTTAGTACCTTAGACACAACATCCTCCTTGTCACCTCAGAGACACCGTGTAGTAGAGAGAACAGAATCGAATTACAAGTCAGAAGGTCGGCCACGGGCTGGGGTAGGTGGGAACAGCATGGGCTCAAGAGGAATTCAGGCCAGGGTCTAGTCCCTATCCTGTCTCCTAGTAACACGTGATGCTGGGAAGATGCCCAAGTCCCATGGTGTTGGCTTCTTCACCTGTGAAGCAAGTGGGCTCAATGAGCTCTGTTTTGTAGGGCTTCAGGGATGTGGGCAGTGTATGTAAAGCATCTCACACAGTGCCTATCATATATTGGAACTTTGATGACTGGCAGTCACTTCTAGTATTATTTTACCCACAAACCACACTACCCCCTCTTCTGAGAACCTTGTTTGCTTTTTATTTTTCAGATCTCAGAGAATATGCAAAGCAATAGGATGAAGAATAACAAATCAGTCAACAATATTGTTTTGTAAACAAAACTCAGTACAGTTGCCCTCCTAGAAGATGTTATTTAATTTGGGGTGGGGGAGTCTCCCTCAGCAGGATGCAACTCACAGTTCCTAGAATTTCAGTTAAAGACCAAATCCATTCCTCCCCCCCCGCACCAGCTGCTTTTCCATCCAAACGATGTCTTCCATTCACTCTACCCCACCAACTTCTAGCTCTTGCTTAGAGCTGTCCAAATGACACTCAAGATCATCTAATTAAAATGTTTTTTAAATACAGTGCGTTCTGGCTTTCCATGGCCAGAGAAAAGAGTGTCCCTTGAGAGGCTTCTGGGCACCACTTCAAAGTCATATCACCGTATTTCTCATGAAATTCTTACAGATGATGAGTATAAAGCATCTACTCTATGTACTGTACTCCATAGTACTGAGACACGAGTGCAGGGCTCCTTCCTTACCCGCTCCAGGAGATTCTTCTCTGGTTTTTCAATGACCCGAAGGTAACTGCTAAGTGCAGTTTTCTATTCCAGGCTTTCCTCTCACCTCGAAGACACACAGTGAGTCTGGTCATGGCCACCACCCAGCTTCATCACCCCTAGCTCCTCCACAACTGAAGTTTCCCAAAGCTCCAAAGTGCCCTGACTCGGGGCAGTTACACTTACTCAGGGCAGTTATACATCCATAATCCTCACCTCCTCGTCCTTTCTTTTACTGGTTATTCAGTATCGGGTAGGCCAAAAAGGTAGTTCGGGTTTTTCCATGCCGGCTTATGGGAAAATCCATACGACTTTTTGAAAGTGAAAGTCGCTCAGTCATGTCTGACTCTTTGCGACCCCATGGGCTGTACAATACGACCTTTTAGGCTAAGTCAATAATTAGACCTTAACCCTTAGCATTTAGAGAATAGCTCGTTATCTTCCTGATGTGACTGTTGCTCTTGGACTCTACAATTTTATAGCTAGGGGGTGTATCTCCCTTATCTTGGTGTCCCTCTACTTCTCAGGGCCTTTCAAAGAGTCAGTCTCTAATTAATGATTGGGGAATAACAGAGCCAGTGAACAGGGAATTTGTTTATTTAGATTTAATACTGCATATATTCTTGAATAAGCAAAGCATATCCAGGTACATATCTTTTAATTTTACAGAAGAACACAAGAAAAGGGATAACAGAAGACAAAAATTAACTATTTTTCACTTTTCTCTTGTATTTATTTCCACATTTTCAAGGAAAGTAATTTTCCAATGCTATGTTTTCTTATTCCAGATCACAAAATATAATGAAAGGTTTCCCAATTTGTTTCACAAAATAGCAAAATGCAGAAAATCTTAAAAGCAGCAAGAGAAAAACAATTTGGTACTTTTGAAGGAGACCCCATAAGAGCATCAGCAGACTTTTCAGCCAAAATTTTGCAGCCAAGAATAGAGGGGCACAATATATTCAAAGGGCTAAAAGAAAAAACTTGCAACCAACAATATGCTCGTTACCCTACAAAGTTATCATTCAGAAAAAGATAGGTAAAAAATGCTCCAAACAAGCAAAACCTAAAGGAGTTCACCATCACTTATACAGGTTTATGACAATAACTGTAGCTACAAAATAGGTAAAATGTTCACTTCTTAAACCAGATAAACAGCAATACATTTCTGACGAATGTCATTTGTAAACTTAGAACTTGAAGTTAATTAAGCCTTTTGTTAATAGAAACAGCATTTGAAAAGTACCAAAAAGAAAAAAAAAATCTCCAAATCACCCGTACACAGCAGGAACACAAAGATATAATATATTCAATACTCCCAAGCCCCATCTTGCCTCTCCACTACTTAGGTAAGTGACTGTTCTCGTCAAACAGAATGAAACATTTGCCTCCACTTCAGTTGGGGCAAGAGGAGCTGTTGGATGTGGCCCTGGAATAGGCCCTGGTCCTGGCACAAGTCCCAGCCCTGGCCCTGGCCGTGGCCCTGGCCCTGGTCCTGGCCCTGGCTACAACTCTGGTTTGGGGTCCTGTTTTTTCACTTTGCAAAGCATCTTCATACAAGTCAGGAAAAGCACTGGGGGTGGTACCATGGACTTTGGCCAAAAACTCTAAGACTTTCATCTTAGTGGTCTCCGCATATGTCCGGGGACCCCATAGGAACTCATAGCGGGCAGGATCACTATTGGGCACCTGCCGGTGTTCCAGGTACCCTGCCTGCACCCACACTTGGGTCAGCAGCTCCCTGGGGTCCCCATAGATGAAATGGTTCATACCAGCATACAGCCCCATGATACGCAGCATTTCCCAGACCTTTTCCTCAGGGGCACAGTTGCCATCTACGAAGATTATACTCAAGGTATTTACAAGGAGGCCAGCCATGGGCATGCTCTCCTCATCACCACCCAACAGATCATTGTAGGTGAGACCCAAGGTGTTGACCAAGACATAGAAAAGACCTGTGGAGTCCAACGCCTTCACATCAATACCAAAGACCAGCTCCATGCACTCAGCAGCTTGGCTGAGGATCACAGGGAAAAGGTCTTGGTAATCTCTGAGAACACTAAGCATATCTGCCTTTGTGGCCACCTCCTTTCTGTGATATCTGAGGAGCAGGAATGACACCAGATCCCCCACCTTATCATCTATAGCATCTCTGAGCAAATGCCCACCATCTGGCAGGGCCCGCGGAGTGCATGGCCTCTTTCTTTTTCCACTGCCAGAGCCCTGATCTGATATGATTGATGGAGTGGTTGCTTGGGCAGTGGGCAAGGTCCAAACTCTCTGAGAACCCTGGAAAGGACTTGGTGTCCCAGCAATACCAGGAACCTCAATCATGGTGCCTGGGGTCAGAAAAGAGGAGGAGGAGGTGGGGTGGGGAGAGGAGGAGGAGGAGGAAGAAGAAGAGGAAGAGGAAGAGGAGGAAGAGGAGGAGGAGGAAGAAGAGGAGGAGGAGGAAGAGGAGGAGGAGGAGGAAGAAGAGGAGGAGGAAGAGGAAGAAGAGGAGGAGGAAGAGGAAGAAGAAGAGGAGGAAGAGGAGGAGGAGGAGGAAGAGGAGGAGGAGGAAGAGGAGGAAGAAGAGGAGGAAGAGGAGGAGGAAGAGGAGGAGGAGGAGGATGAGGTATGCTCCCTCTCCTCCTCACACTCAGGAACTTGTGCACTCCAAAGTCCCCATTTCTTGCTCTGGGACTGAACGTTTTCCTTAAGCATGCAGCTCCAACACTTCATGTAACACAAACGCTTTGGAGGTGGAGGCATAATGATTCCTGGTAGCAAGAGTACGGACAGACAGTGCAGAACTGGATCCACAGGCCTGGGGGAGAGAGGGGGTGTGAGCGGCCTCGACTGAGAAATCCACCCTGGGCAGTCTGACTCAGGCCACTTACAGGTCTCCTCCCAAGGGGTGCTCTCGGGCCTCATAGAGGAGCTCCTCCTCAGTGGCCTGACCCCTGGCTACCCGAACGAGGACGTGAGGTGGCTCCCCAGGGTGCAGACAGCACAGCCCAAGGTTCCAGGGATGAAGGGGGAAGGGATTTGGGTCTTGTGGGGTCCTGTCTGTTCTGGGGTGGGGAGTCCGTGCCTGGTGCACACTCAGGGCAGGCACCTCACCTCACCTTTACTCCTTGTGCTGCCTGGACCTCCTCTGCTCTGTCACCTGAGCTCTGTGACCTGAGCCTCAGACCTGGGCTTTCACCTCCTGGTTCCTGGAGCCCCTGTGAGAGGAAACAAGGGGGGCACCTCGGCTGTAAACTTTGGCACGGTGCTGGGCCCCTTGGTGCTGGTAGGAGGGTGGACTCTGTGAGGTTCTCACTCTTCTGGGATGGGTGGTCCCATTTGTGCTCATGCAGGGCTCTCACCTTTGCCCTGGCAGGATGTGGGCTCTCCTCACTGCAGGCCTGAGACAAAACTCTCAAAATAGGATCCCTAGAATGAACAGAAGGAAGTTATGGGGCTTCACATCTAACTATGCCTGCCCAGGGCCTCCCCAGGGGGAAGAGAAAGGGGTGGCTGAATACTGTGGGGTCCATCTGTCCTGGGATTGGAGGGGAGGTCTGCTCAGTCCTCACCTTAATGCCTGGCAGAGCTTCCTTCTTCTTCTTCCTTCCTTCCTTCTTTCTTCTTCCTTCTTTCTTCTTTCTTCTCAGTCCACCTTTCTTAAGTGAAGTGTCTCACCTGTATGTGAAAACAAAGATAGAAATGAGAGGGCACCACATGCAGTCAAACTGCTTCAGGTCCTCCTGTGGCCAACAGAAAGGGCAGGGGTAGGTGGGGCTTAGTACATTTTCACATGAGTTCAGCCAGTTCTCTCTCAAAGTCCTCACCATTACTCTTGACAAAGCCTGAGCCTCCTAGCTCTGTGCAGTTGAGTACAATGCCATATGCTGATACCTCACCTTAGGTGACCAAGCAGGAAGTCAAGAAACAGCACATTTGTAACCCCTCCCCCATCCCATCTGGGGCCTCTTGGGGTTGACAGTAGGGGCATGTTTTTGTGAGGTTCCCTCTTTTCTGGGGTTCAGGGTTCCCAGTCTCTCTCAAACACCAAATCAGATGTTAAGTACAGGCCTAATGTGCTCATCCAGCCCCTGGGGCTTTCAGGGCTGTCAGCAGGGCTGGAAATCTGTGCAGTCCCCATCTGTAGTGGGGTCCAAGTTCCCCTCAGTCTTCCCTCAGGGGTTTGACCCCTTCCCTTGACTCTTGTTAGGAGTTAGGATTCTCCCCTCTCCCCACTGAGGCCTCGCCCCTTTCACCAGGTTCCCAGTCTCTCTGACACCGGGATGTCAGGAAATGATGCCTGTTGCCATCCCGCCCCAGGGCTTCCCAGAGCCCAATCTGGTCTGGGGCCCAAGTTCCCCTTAATCCTCCCTCAGAGTTCCCACCTTGACTCCCCGCAGGACCTTGGATTTTTCTTTCTGCCCACCTAAGGCCCCCGCCCTTTATCTCAGGTCCCCAGTGTTTCTGAGACCTGGATGTCAGAAAATGCTGCCTGTGCACATCCCACGCCAGGGCCTCTCAGAGCCTTCTCTGTTCTCGCAGGGTCCCCTCAGTCCTCCCTCAGGATCCTCACCTTAGTCCACGAAGGAGCTAGGATTCTGCCTCTGCCCTCCCGAGGCCGCGACCGTTTTCACAGGTCACCCCCGCTCTCCAAGACCCGGATGAGGAAGTCAGCACAGGCTGTCACGTGCTCGCCCCGCGGCTCACCACAGCTGAGGGCAGGGGCGGGTCTCTCTGAGACCCGGATGAGGAAGTCGGCACAGGCTGCCACGGGCTCATGGCGCCCCGCACGACTTACCACAGCTACGGGCAGGAGCAGGTTTCTCTGGTAGACTTCACCCTCCATCCGTGTTCTAGGGTCCAAGATCCCCTCAGTCCTCCCTCAGGGGCCTCACCTTGACTCCTGTTAGGATTCTCCCCTCTCTCCAACCGAGGACCCGCTACTTAAGTTAGATTCCCAGTCCCTCTGGGACCATATGTCAGGAAATGCTGCCTGTGCACATCCCACGCCAGGGCCTCTCAGAGCCTTCTCTGTTCTCGCAGGGTCCCCTCAGTCCTCCCTCAGGATCCTCACCTTAGTCCACGAATGATCTAGGATTCTGCCTCTGCCCTCCCGAGGCCGCGACCGTTTTCACAGGTCACCCCCGCTCTCCAAGACCCGGATGAGGAAGTCAGCACGGGCTGTCACGTGGCTCATCTCGCCCCGCGGCTCACCATAGCTGAGGGCAGGGGCGGGTCTCTCTGAGACCCGGATGAGGAAGTCAGCACAGGCTGCCACAGGCTCACGGTGGCCCGTGCGGCTTACCACAGCTGAGGGCAGGGGCAGGTTTCTCTGGGATACTTCACCCTCCATCCGTGTTCTAGGGTCCAAGATCCCCTCAATCCTCCCTCAGGGGCCTCACCTTGACTCCTGTTAGAATTCTCCACTCTCTGCAACTAAGAACTCGCTACTTAAGCTAGATTCCTGGTCCCTCCGGGGCCGGATGGCAGGAAATGCTGCCTGTGTACATCCCACGCCAAGGCCTCTCAGGGCCTTCTCTGTTCTCACAGGGTCCCCTCAGTCGTCCCTCAGGATCCTCACCTTAGTCCACGAAGGAGCTAGGATTCTGCCTCTGCCTACCCGAGGCCGCGACCGTTAGCACAGGTCACCCCATGCTCTCCAAGACCCGGATGAGGAAGTCAGCACAGGCTGTCACGTGCTCATCTCGCCCCGCGGCTCACCACGGCTGAGGGCAGGGGCGGGTTTCTCTGAGACCCGGATGAGGAAGTCAGCATAGGCTGCCACGGGCTCGTGGCGCCCCACGCGACTTACCACAGCTGAGGGCAGGGACGGGTTTCTCTGGGACACTTCACCCTCCATCCGTGTTCTAGGGTCCAAGATCCCCTCAGTCCTCCCTCAGGGGCCTCACCTTGACTCCTGTTAGGATTCTCCCCTCTCTCCAACCGAGGACCCGCTACTTAAGTTAGATTCCCAGTCCCTCTGGGACCATATGTCAGGAAATGCTGCCTGTGCACATCCCACACCAGGGCCTCTCAGAGCCTTCTCTGTTCTCGCAGGGTCCCCTGAGTTCGTCCTCAGAGTCGTCACCTTGATTTCAGGCGGGACCTGGGATTCTCCCCTCTGCGGACCTTAGGCCCCGCCCCTTTCACCAAGTCCCCAGTTTCTCTGAGACCCAGATGTCAGGAAATGCTACATGGGGTCATCCTGCCTTAAAGCATTCCAGGGATCACCTCTGTTCTGGGGTCCAGGGCCTCTCAGTCCTCCCTCAGGGTCCTCACCTTTACTCCTGAGAGAACCTGAGATTCTCCCCTCTGCCCACCTGCAACCCTGCCCCTTTCACCGAGTCCTCAGTCTCTCTGAGACTGGGATGTCAAAAATTCAGAACAGGCCTACTGTACTCATTCAGCTCCGGGTCCTTGCAGGGCTGACAGCAAGGGTAGGAATCTGGTGGGGGGGGGGGGTGCCCCTCTGTTTGAGGTCCAAGATCCCCTCAGTCCTCCCTCAGGGTCCTCACCTTGACTACCAGCAAGACCTGGGATTCTCTTATCTGCCCCTCTGAGCCACCACCCCTTACACCAGGTCCCCAGTCTTTCTGAGACTCGGATGTCAGAAAGTGCTGCAAGTGGTCATCCCACCCCAAGGCCTCACAGGACCAACTCTGTTCTGGGATCCAGGATTCCCTCAGGGCTCTCCTTCAGGGTCCTTACTTACTTTCATATCTGTCAAGGCCTGGGACTCTTACCTTTGCTGATTTCAACAGAGCCTTGACTTCCTGCCCTTCGTGGATCTGAGTCTGCACCATTCAGGCTAGGACTCTGAATCTCCAAGTTCCCTGAGGAGGTGGTGGACAAGGAAGAATGCAGTTTCGTACATGCAGACATCCAGCACAATATCTGGCAGGTTAATATCTGCCTTACTTGCCTTAGCCTGTTAAAACTCATCTGGGTACTATGACTTGTGAGGTGTGCTGACCTCCCTCTCAGATTTGAAACAAAACTAAGATGCCCAGTTGGGAAAATCTGTATACTAAAAACATACTTAAGGCAGTGATTTCAATCTGGAAAGTAGAAAACTGAGGAGAGCTATATGGGTCCTCAGAAGAGGAAGTGGGATGGAAAGTTTCTTTGGTGGTAGCCAAGAAGTGAGTGGTGTTCAAGGTATATAAGAGAAATTTTCATAAGGGAAGTGAGATGATTCACATCTCTGAGGAACCTTAAATACATCCATTTTACCTTGAAGGGATTTTTTGTAAGAACATACAAAAATCAGTTCGTGGTAAAGGGTGAGAGATAACACTGAACCACTGAAATGGCTGGCCATGGGGAAAGGCTTGATGGTAAGGCCTGTTCTCTGCCATGTGACCACCAGCATTGAATGTGGGATGGTAGGAAGCAGTGGTCAGTCAGTTTGAGAAGGTTCTTTAGAGGTACTAAAGAAATGTCCCCTTTCTCCAACCAAAGTATCTTGGCCTTTTCACTTCTTCCCACAAGTCCCCATGGATATGTCAGGATGGTTCTTTGTCGTGTCTTAAGATTCTTCCCCAGGGCTACCCTTGATCAAACAAACCTAAAGAGTGTGGCCTTTATTATCCTGGGGAGTGGTGTATACAGGCCAGTCAGGAGGCCTGAAGTCGACTGCTAGGAAATTTTGACACAGGGAAAGTGACCAGGAAACCACAGTTCCTTAGCATAGGTATGAAATAACTGATCCCAAGCATCAAAAGGAGGAAGAAGATGCTCTGTCAACACAAGTCCAGAAGCAGGGTCAAGGTGAGATGACCACACCCAAGATCCTCCCCCTCTTCCTCATTGAAACCTCGCCAAGACCTCTACCCTGTTCTTGCCTGCCAGAGCCATCCTCAGCCCACATCCCTGCTCATGAAGCCTTAGTTCCCATTCATTCCCCAAAAATTACCCCAAACCAATGTCCATCTGTGCTCACTCTGTTGTCCCTTCAGGTTCCCAAGACAACTACAGAGGTCAAAAAACACGTTCAGGGAATTTGCAGAAAACAGCCTCTCAAAAAACTCTTACCTAAGAAAGCTAGAAGACCAACATCATGGAACAAGTATCACTGGAGAAAAGAGGAACTGAATCAAAATTAGCCAGTGCAGGACCAAGAGAGTGTGGAGAAATCCACCACTTCAAGTGATGACATGGGCAACAAGTAACTTCGGAGCAGTGCTAGAGACTTCAGAACACTTTGAAAAGTCTCTGCGGTCTGACCATTATTGTTGTTGAGTTGCTAAGTCAAGTCCAACTCCTTGCAAACCCGTGGACTACAGCACTCCAGGCTTCCCTATACTTCACCATCTCCTGGAGCTTGCTCAAACTCATGTCTGTCCTGTTGATGATGACATCCAACCATCTCATCTTCTGTCATCCTCTTCTTATCTTGCTTTCAATCTTTCCTAGCATCAGGTTCTTTTCCAATGAATCAGTTCTTTGCATCAGGTGGCCAAAGTATTGGAGCTTCTGCACCAGTCCTTCCAAAGAATATTCAGGGTTGGTTTCCTTTAGAACTGACTGGTTTGATCTCCTTGCAGTCTAAGGGACTCTTGAGTCTTCTCCAGCACCACAATACAAAAGCATCAATTTTTTGGCTCTCAGCCATCTTTATGGTCCAGCCCACACATCCATACCTGACTACTGGAAAAACTATGGCTTCGACTATATGGACCTTTGTCAGCAAAGTGATCTCTCTGTTTTTAATGTGTTGTCTAGGTTTGTCATAGCTTTCCTTTCAAGGAACAAGTGTCTTTCGATTTCATGGCTGCAGTCAATGTCCCCAGTGATTTTAGAGCTCAAGGAAATAAAATCTGTCACTGTTTCCACTTTTTCCCCATCTGTTTGACATGAAATTATGGGAACAGATATCGTGATTTTAGCTTTTTGAATATTGAGTTTTAAGCCAGCTTTTTCACTCTCCTCTTTCATACTCGTCAAAGGGCTTTTTAGTTCCTCTTCACTTTCTGCCGTTAGAGTGGTATCGTCTGCATATCTGAGGTTATTGATATTTATCCCAACAATCTTGATTCCTGCTTGTGCTTCATCCAGCCAAGCATTTCACATGATGTACTCTGCATATAAATTAAATAAACAGGGTGATGATGTACAGCCTTGTCATATTTTTTTTCCCATTTGGAACCAGTATGTTGTTCCATGTCTGGATCTAACTGTTGCTTCTCGTCCTCCATGCAGGTTTCTCAGGAGACAGGTAAGGCAGCCTGGTATTCCCATATCCTTAAGAATTTTCCACAGTTTGTTATTATCCACACAGTCCAAGACTTTGGCGTAGTCAATGAAGCAGAAATATATATTTTTTTCTGGAATTTCCTTGCTTTCTCTATGACCCAATGAATATTGGCAATTTGATCTCTGGTTCCTCTGCTTTTTCTAAATCCAGCTTGTACATCAGGAAGTTCTCAATTCACGTACTGTTGAAACAGCTTGAAGGATTTTGAGCATTACCTACTAGCATGTGAAATGAGCACAATTGTGTGGTAGTCTGAGCAATCTTTTGCATTGCTCTTTTTTGAGATTGGAAAGAAAACTGATGTTTTCCAGGTCTGTGGCCATTGCTGAGCTTTTGAAATTTGTTGGGACATTGAGTGCAGCACTTTAACAGCATCATCTTTTAGGATCTGAAGTAGTTCAGCTGGAATTCCATCATCTCCACTAGCTTTGTGCATAGTAAGACTTACTAAGACCCACTTAACTTCACACTCCAGGATGTCTGGCTCTAGGTGAGTGACCACGCCATTGTGGTTATCTGGGTCATTAAGACCTTTTTTGTATTGTTCTTCTGTGTATTCTTACCACCTCTTCTTAATCTTTTCTGCTTCTGTTAGGTCCTTACCATTTATCTCCTTTATTATTCCCATCTTTGCATGAAATGTTCCCTTGGTATCTCTAATTTTCTTGAAGAGATCTCTAGTCTTTCCCATTCTATGGTTTTCCTCTATTTCTTTACACTGTTCACTTAAGAAAGCTTTCTTATCTCTCCTTGCTATTTCCTGGAACACTACATTCAGATGCGTATATCTTTTCCTTTTTCCTTTGACTTTTCTTTCTCTTCTTTTCTCAATTACTTATAAAGTCTCCTCAGACAACCACTTTGCCTTTTTTTATTTCTTTTCCTGGGGACGGTTTTGGTCACCACCTCCTATACAATGTTATGAACCTTTGTTCATAGTTCTTCAGGCGCTCTGTCTATCAGATATAATCTCTTGAATTCATTCATCACCTCCACTGTATATTCATAAGGAATTTTATTGAGGTCATACGTTAATGGGTTTTTTTTTTTTTTTTTTTTTTTTTTTTTTTTTTTTA
>NC_057419.1:100355929-100382291 GCF_019320065.1 Cervus canadensis
TGGTGTTAGTTCTAGAAGGTCTTGTAGGTGTTCATAGAACTGTTCAGCTTCAGATTCTTCAGAATTAGTGGTTGGGTCATAAACTTGGATTTCTGTGATATCAAATGGTTTGCCTTGGAAACAAACAGAGATCATTCTATCATATTTGAGATTGCACCCAAGTACTGCATTTTGGACTGTTTTGTTGACTATGAGGACTATTCCATTTCTTCTAAGGGATTCTTGCCCACAGTAGTAGATATAATGGTCACCTGAATTAAATAAACCCATTCCAGTCCATTTTAGTTCACTGATTCCTAAAATGTCAATGTTCACTTTTACCATCTCCTGTTAGACCACTTCCAATTTACCTTGACTCATGGACCTAACATTCCAAGTTCCTATGCAATATTGTTCTTTATAGCACCAGACTTTACTTTTATCACCACTCACATCCACAACTGGGTGTTGTTTTTGTTTTGGCTCCATCTCTTCATTCTTTCTGGAGTTATTTCCCCAGTGTTCCCCAGTAGCTTATTGGGCACCTACTGACCTGGGGAGTTCATCTTTCAGTGTCCTATCTTTTGACTTTTTCATTACTGTTCATGGGGTTCTCAAGGCAAGAATACTGAAGTGGTTTGCCATTTCCTTTTCCAGTGGACCACATTTGGTCAGAACTCTCTACTACGACTTGTCCACTTGGGTGGCCTTACACAGCATGGCTCATAGTTTCATTGAGTTAGACAAGGCTGTGGTCCATGTGATTAGATTGGTCAGTTTTCTGTGATTGTGGTTTTCATTCTATCTGCTCTCCGATGGATAAGGATAAGAGGCTTATGGAAGCTTCCTGATGGGAGAGACTGACTGTGGGGGAACCAGGGTCTTGTTCTGATGGGCAGAGCTGTGCTCAGCAAATCTTCAACCCAATTTTCTGTTTATGGGCGGGGCTGTGTTCCCTCCCTGTTGTTTGCCCTGAGGCCAAACTATGGTAGGGGTAATGACTGTAATTACTTCAAAAGGACTTGTGTACACACTGCTGTATTCAGTGCCCATGACCCAGTAGCAGGCCACTGTTGACCCATATCTCCACTGGAGACTCCTGGACACTCACAGGTGAGTCTGGCTCAGTCTCTTGTGGAGACACCGCTCCTTTCTCCTAGCTCCTGGTTCACACAAGGTTTTGTTTGTACCCTCCAAGAGTCTGTTTCCCCAGTCCTGTGGAAGTTCTGTAATCAAATCCCACTGGCCTCCAAAGTCAAATTCTCTGGGGGTTCTCAGTCCCTTTGCTAGGTCCCCAGGTTGGGAAATGTGTTGTGGGTCCTAGAGCTTTCTTAACAGTGTAAGAATTTCTTTGGTATAATTGTTCTGCAGTTTGTGGTTCATCTGCTCGGCGGCTCTAGTGTGAGGCTAATGGCAACCTCCTCCAAGAATGCTTATATCATATTCTATGTGATCCAGGTCTGCTGCAGCCAAAGCCCTTGTCCCCACAGCAGGCTACTACTGATCTGTTCCTCCACAGGAAACACTCAACCACCCAAAAGCAGGTCTGGCTCAGTCTCTGTGGGGGTCTCTGGGTACTGGTGCACACAAGGTTTTGTTTGAGCCCTCCGAGCATTTCTGGCGGGCATGGGGTTTGATTCTAAACATTATATTGCCCCTCCTGCCATCCTTTGCCCTTGGACATAGGGCATCTTTCTTTTCCCTGTGGGATCCAAAATTCTCCTGTTGATGGTTGTTCAGCAGCGAGTTGCAATTTTGGAGAAGATTTCTACTGTGCCATCTTGTGCGTGGCTCACCTGAAGTAACAGGCAAGTTTGGCCTTGCAGTACAAAATGAAGGAGGGCAAAGGCTAACAGAGTTTTTCCAAGAGAACACATTGGTCATAGCAAACACCATCTTCCGACAACACAAAGGATGACTCTACACATGGACTTTACCAGAAGGTCAATACTGAAATCAGACTGATTATATTCTTTGCAGCCGAAGATGGAAAAGCTCTATACAGTCAGCATAAATAAGACCAGGAGCTGACTGTGGCTCAGATAATGAACTTCTTTTTGCAAAATTCAGACTTCAACTGAAGAAAGTAGGGAAAACCACTAGACCACTCATGTATGACCTAAATCAAATACCTTATGATTATACAGTAGAAGTGACAAACAAATTCAAGGGATTAGATCTGATAGAGTGCCTGAAGAACTATGGATGGAGGTTTGAAACATTGTATGGGAGGCAGTGATCAAGACCATCCCCAAGAAAAACACATGCAAAAAGGCAAAATGGTTGTCTGACAAGGCCTTACAAATAGCTGAGAAAAGAAGAGAAGCAAAAGGCAAAGGTGAAAAGGAAAGATGCACCCATCTGAATGCAGATTTCCAAAAAATAGCAAGGAGAGATAAGAAAGCCTTCTTAAGTGGACAATGCAAAGAAATAGACAAAAACAATAGAATGGGAAAACTAGAGACCTCCTCAAGAACATTAGAAATACCAAGGGAATATTTCATGCAAAGATGGGCACAATAAAGGACAGAAACAGTATGGGCCTAACAAAAAGCAGAGATATTAAAAAGAGGTAGCAAGAGTACACAGAAGAACTATACAAAAAAGATCTTAATGTCCTAGATAGCCATGATGGTGAGATTACTCACCTAGAGCCAGACATCCTGGAATGTGAAGTCAAGTAGGCCTTAGGAAGCATCAATACAAACAAAGCTAGTGGAGGTGATGGAATTCCAGTTGAGCTATTTTAAATCCTAAAAGATGATGCTGTGAAAGTGCTGCTCTCAATATGTCAGCAAATTTGGAAAGCTTAGCAGTTGGCCCAGGACTAGAAAATGTTAGTTTTCATTCCAATCCCAAAGAAAGGCAGTGCCAAAGAATGTTCGGACTACCACACAATTGCACTCATCTCACACGCTAGCAAAGTAATGCTCAAAATTTTCCAAGTGAGGCTCCAACAGTACATGAACTGAGAACTTCCAAATGTTCAAGCTGGATTTAGAAAAGGCAGAGGAACCATAGATGAGATTGCCAACATCCACTTGATCATAGAAAAAGCAAGAGAATTCCAGAAAAAATATATACTTTTGCATTATTGACTATGCCCAAGTCTTTGACTGTGTGGATCACAACAAACTGTGGAATATTCTTAAAGAGATGGAAATACGAGACCACCTTATCTGCCTCCTGAGAAATCTATATACAGGTCAAGAGGCAACAGTTAGAACCAGACATGAAACAACAGACTGGTTCCAAATTGGAAAAGGAGTACATTAAGGCTGTATATTGCCACCCTGATTATTTAACTTATATGCAGAATTCATCTTGTGAAATGCCAACCTGGATGAAGCACAAGCTGGAATCAAGATTTCTGGGAGAAATATCAACAACCTCTGTTATGCAGATGTCACCACCCTTATGGAAGAAACCGAAGAGGAACTAAAGAGCCTCTTGATGAAAGTGAAAGAGGAGAGTGAAAAAGCTAGTTTAAAACTCAACATTTAGAAAACTGAGATCATGGCATGCTGTCCCATCAGTTCATGGCAAATAGATGGGGAAACAATGGAAACACTGACAGACTTTATTTTCTTGGGTTCCAAAATCATTGCAGATGGTGACTGCAGCTATGAAATTAAAAGAAGCTACTCCTTGGAAGAAAAGCTATGAACAACCTAGACAGCATATTAAAAAGCAGAGACATCACTTTGCCAACAAAGGTCCATCTAGTCAAAGCTATGGTCTTTCTAGTAGTCATGTATGGATGTGAGAGTTGGACTATAAAGAAGGCTGAGTGCTAAAGAATTGATGCTTTTGAACTGTGGTGTTGAAGATGACTCTTTTTTTTTTTTTAATCTTTTTTTTTTTTTCCAGTGGGTTTTGTCATACATTGATATGAATCAGCCATGGATTTACATGTATTCCCAATCCCGATCCCCCCTCCCACCTCCCTCTCCACCCGATTCCTCTGGGTCTTCCCAGTGCACCAGGCCGGAGCACTTGTCTCATGCATCCCACCTGGGCTGGTGATCTGTTTCACCATAGATAGTATACATGCTGTTCTTTTGAAATATCCCACCCTCACATTCTCCCACAAAGTTCAAAAGTCTGTTCTGTATTTCTGTGTCTCTTTTTCTGTTTTGCATATAGGGGTTATCGTTATCACCTTTCTAAATTCCATATATATGTGTTAGTATGCTGTAATGTTCTTTATCTTTCTGGCTTACTTCACTCTGTATAATGGGCTCCAGCTTCATCCATCTCATTAGGACTGGTTCAAATGAATTCTTTTTAATGGCCGAGCAACACTCCATGGTGTACATGCACCACAGCTTCCCCATCCATTCATCTGCTGATGGGCATCCAGGCTGCCTCCATGTCCTGGCTACTACAAACAGCGCTGTGATGAACATTGGGGTGCACGTGTCTCCCTCAGATCCGGTTTCCTCAGTGTGCATGCCCAGAAGTGGGATTGCTGGGTCACATGGCAGTTCAGAGTCCCTTGGACTGCAAGGAGACTCAACCAGTCAATCGTAAAGGAAATCAGTCCTGAATATTCATTGGAAGGAGTGATGATGAAGCTGAAGCTCTGATACTTTGGCTAACTGATGCAAAGAACTGACTCACTGGAAAAGACCCTGAAGCTGGGAAAGATTGAAGGCAGGAGGAGAAGGGGATGACAGAGGATGAGTTAGTTGGATAGCAACTGACTCAACTGACATGAGTTTGAGTAAACTCTGGGAGTTGGTAATGGACAGGGAAACCTGGCATGCTGCAGTCCATAGGGTTGCAGATAGGACACAACCGAGCAACTGAACTAAACTGAACTGATTGGCCTAGTGGTTTTCCCTGCTTTTTTCAATTTTATCCTGAATTTTGCAATAAGATGCTCATGGTCTGAGCCACAGTCAGCTAGGTCTTGTTTTTTCTGATTGTATAGAACTTATTAATCTTTGGCTGCTAAGAGTATAAGCAATCTGATTTCACTATTGACCATCTGGTGATGTCCATGTGTAGAGTTGTCTCTTGTGTTGTTGAAAGAGTATGTTTGCTAAGACCAGTGCATTCTCTTGAGCAAATTCTGTTAACATTTTCCCTGTTCCATTTTGTACTCCAAGGCCAAACTTCCCTGTTATCTCTTGACTTCCTACTTTTGCATTCCAATACCCTATGATGAAGATGATATCTTTGTGTGTGTGTGTGTGTGTTAGTTCTAGAAGGTCTTGTAGGTCTTCATGGAACCAATCAACTTTAGCTTCTTTGGTATCAGTGGTTGGGGCATAAACTTGGTTGATTTGCTTCAGAAATGAACTGAGATCATTCTGTCATTTTTAAGATTGTACCCAAGTACTTCATTTCAGGCTCTTTTGTTGACTCCAAGGGCTACTCCATTTCCTCTAAAGGATTCTTGCCTATAGTAGTAGATATAATGGTCATCTGGGTTAAATTCGCCCATTCCAGTCCATTTTAGTTCACTGATTACTAAAATGTTAATGTTCACTATTGCCATCTTCTGCTTTTCCACATCCAGTTTACCTTGATTCATGGGCCTAACAGTCCAGGTTCCCTTGAAATATTCTTTGTGGCATCATTTCCCATGAAATGTTCTCTGTAGCATCAGACCCCTGAAAACAGGTTAAATCTTACAGCTACATTGTATACCAATAGTGATGATTAAAATTAAATCTATAAGTTATGAAAAGATGTGTGTATCTTCATGAGTTCTCTGAATGTGGGGAGTAGGCATGTGGCAGATGTATGAGGATGAAAGAAGGTGGAGTTCTGCAGGGTTGTGGGTCAGAGAAAAAGGCCCACAGTTGGGCAGACATGAAGGATAAGGACTGGGTGGGTATGAGCACTGAAAGCAAGCAACAACAAAGAAAGATAATAATTTACCACATGGACAAGGAGGAAAAGGGCTTGGTGTTTCTGCTAGTGTGGATCTTGAGGGTGCAGAGCATGATGTTAAAGTGTAAATTATAAGAACCGCCTGGTGGCTCAGCGGTAAAGAACCCACCTGCCAATATAGGAAACATGGGTTTGATCCCTGGGTGGGGAAGATGCCCTGGAGAAGGGAATGGCTACCCACTTCAGTATTCTTGCTTGGGAAATCCCATGGACAGGGGAGCCCGGCGGTCTACAGTCCATGGGGTGGCAGAGTCAGACATGACTTAGCGACTGTATAATGGCAATACAGAGTGATGCATGTGGGTGACTTCACTCCCCCTCCCATACTAAAAGGGCAAATACATCACCTCTAGGCCATTTACTTCATACCTGTGTTTATTATGTCACACCATAAATTGTAAGCAACTGTAGGTCCTCAGAATGACCAAAAATCTCACAATATTAAAAGTCAATGATGTGTCCCTGACCTGGGTAGAGTGGCACCTGGTTGGTGGTGGCTGTCTCATATCAGTGAGGGACAAAACAACTCCTTGTTTATCCCAGCTTGGCTTTTGCTCTGTGCCCATGCCTGGTTCATGCCCTGGACACATGGAAAGAAAGAAAGAAAGAAAAAAAGAAAAAAAAAAAAAGTCAATGATGGCACTCCCCCGCCAATAAAATAATGGTATTTGGACACCTAAACCCAACACCAATTAGGCTACTTTCTTGTTAAGAAACTTGTGGTGGCATAGTGGCTCCCAAAGGCGAAGCAATGGCAGTTACTCAATCCTGGTGCAGGCATTAAGTTTCAGAGAAAATTTTACATTAAACTTTTAATTTTGAGATAATCATGGACTCACATGCAGTAGTAAAAAATAAAGAGATCCCATATACCTTTTAGCCAACTCTAATGATTATATATTGTATAACTGCACTACTATAATATCATAACTGGGATATTGGCATGGACACATTTGAGATGCAGAACATCTCCATAATTTCAGGAGTTCCTCATGTGGCCCATTTATGGAAACATCCACTTCCCTCCTACTTCCACTCCCACCTTAACCCCTGGTAACTATTCATGTGTTCTCCATTTCTATGTTGTTGTGTTTTGCTTTCTTGATTTTCTTTACTGTTTTCTTGTTTAAAATCTATTGATTTCTCCTCTAATTTGTATTATTCCCTCTCTTCAAGTTGTTTTAAGTTCAATTTGTTCTTTTTTCTTTAATTTTCTAGGGTGGAAATTTAGGTTATTAATTTTAAATTTCTTTTCTAATATAAGCATTTATGCAACTAATTTCCCTCAAGAATCACTTTAGCTGAATCTTACAAATTTTGAACGTGTATTTAAATTTTCATTCAGTGTAATGCATTTTAAAATTTCTCTTGAGACTCCCACTTTGGCTTATGGATTATCTGATGTATACTTTTTTAAAATTTTCAGTATTTAGATGTCTTCTGAATATCTTTTGATTTGAGTTTAGTTAAATTATTGTCTGAGAACTTTCTCCTGGCTTTCTTCCTATCACTGACCAATCCCTCTCTTTTCTCCATCCAACCATTAAGTGTAGATGCTCTTCAAGATTGTGTTCCAGGAGGCTGTAGAGAAAAGGGACGATGTTAGTGATGTCCTACACTGTTGGTGATGATGTAAACTGGTGCGCCACTATGCAGAACAGTAGGGAGGTTCCTTAAGAAACTAAAAATAGAGCTTTCATGTCTGCGTGTTAAGTCGCTTCAGTTGTGTCCAACTCTTTGTGACCTTATGGACTGTGGCCTGTCAGGTTCCTCTGATCATGAGATTCTCCAGGCAAGAATACTGAAGTGGGTTGCCATACACTCCTCCAGAGTATCTTCCAGACCCAGGGATCGAACCTGCATCTCCTGGGGCTCCTGCACTACAGGCAGTCTTTACTGCTGAACCACTCGGAAAGCCATATGATCCAGCAATCCCACTCCTGGGCATATATCCAGAGACAAACATGGTTCAAAATGATCCATACACTCCAATGTTCATTGCAGCATTGTTTACAATAACCAAGACATGGAAGCAACCTAAATGTCCATCAACAGACAGATGGATAAAAAAGATATGGTATATACATACCATGGAATATTACTCAGCCATTAAAATGAATGAAATAATATTTGCAGCAACATGGATGGCCCTGGAGATTATTGTAGTAAATGAACCAAGTCAGACAGAGAAAGACAGATATCATATGATATTGACTATATGTTGAATCTAAAATAATGGTACAAATGAAATTCTTTACAAAACAGAAGCAGACTCATGGACTTAGAGAATAAACTTATGGTTACCAGAGGGAAGGATGGTGGGGAAAGAAAGATTGGGAGTTTGGGATTGACATGTACACAATGCTATATATAAAATAGATAACCAACAGGGGCCTATTGTATAGCACAGGGAACTCTGCTCAATACCCTGTAATAACCTAAAATGGAAAAGAATTTGAAAAAGAATAGATACCTTTCTATATATAACTGAATCACTTTGCTGTACAACAGACATTAACACAATTGCTAATCAACTCTATTCCAATATAAATAATAGAAAATAAAAAAAATTTAAATGGCAAATAAAGACACTAGAAGTAAGAATAAGAGTAATTCTAACTTGGCTAGAAAATACACATATTAATGCCCCCTACTGATGTTATTTGAAGTTGTAACTAACTGCTCTATAAACAAATTCTGAATAAAATCTTTTTTAAGAAACTTTATAAAATATTATCACTCTAAACTATTAGCCATTCTATATAATTTTTAATTTAATCATCAGTATATATAAATTAGGTTTGATAAAAGTGAAACAAAAATTAAATTCACTATCATACAAGATACTTCCTTTACAAATTCTAAGAAAGTAGTTGTATAAAGGCTTCTGGAACTCTACACTACTAATTTGCAAAAGAAATCCTTTTTCATTTTAGCTAATACCACTCTCATAAGAAAATGTACAAATGTTCAAAATTAAACAATAGAATCATTTCAAATCTGAGACTGAAAAAATATAGCCTTACAAAGTCTACAAGAGAATAATTAAACTTTTCTTTCTACTTTTCAGTTTTGCTTTGTTTGTTGTTTTTGTAGTATGTTTATAGATACTGTGTGCTAAAAATAACTTAACCACAACTTACTGGAACTAAGGATTAATAAACAGTATCATAAGTTTAAGAAAAGGACTGTGCTCCAGGTCTTCCCAACCTCTTATCTCTGTCACTATACACTCCCTATCTAATATCATCCATTCCTGATCTCCCTCTCAACCTCTCCTCTGAACTTCAGAGGTAAGTATATTATTGTTTCCCAGGACCCTCCACCTAGAGTCCCAACAGGCAACTAAATTTCAACAAGTCCCCAGACATTTTCATCACCTATGGAAAGAATATCATGATTAAACCAGCAGTCATCAGACTGGAAATCAGAGCTCAACACTCTTGCTGATTATACTCCTAAATGACTCTTTCTGATTCCATCATCTCTTCTTTATACTCACTGCCACAGTTTGGTGTAGGCCCTTAATTTTGGTATAGGC
This sequence comes from Cervus canadensis, assembly GCF_019320065.1. Lineage (NCBI taxonomy): Eukaryota > Metazoa > Chordata > Mammalia > Artiodactyla > Cervidae > Cervus > Cervus canadensis. Next base: position 100,365,354 of record NC_057419.1, read on the forward strand.
TGGCCCATTTGGCTTCAGATCCACTCCTCATCCTTCTCCTGCTCCACTCTGTTTTTCAGAATGAATTTTCTTGGCTATTGTGCTTCATGGAGGGAGACTGGTGGCTGACAGAAAGTGAGAAGGAGGATGAGAGAGGGTGTTCTTGAGCTGCATCTATTTCCTCTGTGTCTCCATCTCCTACCGTCAAACCCTCTATGATTCCAGTTTCTACCAATTGACCCTGCTTCAGGATTCTGCAGACCCTGGCTCCATTCTCTATCCCTGTAGCCTAGAAGTGGTAGCAGCTTGCTGCTGTTGCTTATTTCTGGGTTGTTTCATCTTATACAACTTTCTTTCTCAATCATTCCAGTTCCTATATAACCAGTTACCTGCATTGCCTTTCTCCTCTCATAAAAAATTACTGTGATTTCTGTTTTCATGGTTGGACCCTGACTGATACAGCCTTTACTACTTCTAACGTAGCTTCTAACCTCAGATATGCAGATGACACCACCGTTATGGCAGAAAGTGAAGAGGAACTAAAGAGCCTCTTGATGAAAGTGAAAGAGGAGAGTGAAAAAGCTGGCTTAAAACTCATCATTCAGAAAACCAATATCATGGCATCCGATCCCATCACTTCATGGCAAATAGGTGGGGAAACAATGGAAACTGTGACAGACTTTATTTTCTTGGGCTCCAAAATCATCGGAGGTGATGACTGCAGCCATGAAATTAAAAGACGCTTGTGCCTTGGAAGAAAAGCTATGACCAACCTAGACAGCTTATTTAAGAGCAGAGACATTACTTTGCTGACAAAGGCCCATCTAATCAAAGCTATTGTTTTTCCAGTAGTCACGTATAGATGTGAGAGTTGGACCATAAAGAAAGCTGAGCGCAGAAGAATTGATGCTTTTGAACTGTGGTGTTGGAGAATACCCTTGAGAGTCCCTTGGACTGCAAGGAGATCCACCCAGTCCATCCTAAAGGAAATCAGTCCTGAATATTCATTGGAAGGACTGATGTTGAAGCTGAAGCTCCCATACTTTGGCCACCTGATGCGAAAAACTGACTCACTGGAAAAGACCCTGAAGCTGGGAAAGATTGAAGGCAGGAGGAGAAGGGGATGACAGAGGATGAGATGGTTGGATGGCATCATTGACTTGGTGGTCATGAGTTTGAGCAAGCTCCAGGAGCTGGTAATGGACAGGGAAGCCTGTCATGCTGCAGTCCATGGGGTCTCCAAGAGCTGGACATGACTGAGTGACTGAAATGAACTGACTGAACCTAGCTTACTGTAACCGATTTTCAGTAAATTGTCCTGATTCTAGTTTTCTTCCTCTCTAGTTTACTCTGAATATTGAAGCCAAAATAATGTGTCTTAAACAGACTTTCCCTAAAAGCTTCAGTAGTTCCCCACTGCCTGCAGGACAGAGTCCTATTTTAGATTGCAGTTTGACAGTGGGATAGATGGAAGAGAGGACTGCTGCCATTGTTGGGTTACAAGATGGAGACCAGGGCAGCAAGTTAAAGTGCAAAGTGAAAGTGAAAATTGCTCAGTCATGTCCAACTCTTTGCAACCCCATGGACTGTAGCCTGCCAGTCTCCTCTGTGCATGGAATTCTCCAGGCAAGAATACTGGAGTGGGTTGCCATGCCCTTCTCCAGGGGATCTTCCTGACCTAGGGATTGAACCCAGGTCTCCCACATTATAGGCAGGTTCTTTACTGTTTGAGCTAGGTGGTGCAGCAGTGAAGAATTTGCCTGCCAACTCAGGAGACACTGGTTCAATCCTGGGTCAGGAAGGCCCTCTGGAGTAAGAAATGGCAACCTGCTCCAGTATTCTTGCCTGGAGAATTCCATGGACAGAAGAGTTTGGTGGGCTATAGTCCATGGGGTGTCAAAGAGTCAAACACAACTGAGCACACACAGAGACACACACCAACTCCAAAACAACATGGCTCCTGGCCTTCTACAGAAACCAAATGGTGGACATGTTGACAGGAATGATGTTAATCTAGCTCTAACTTGGGTTTGTCAAGCATAGCAAGTTAAAAGCACCCCTTAACCATTGACTCAGTTTCAAATAAGCTCCTCACAGAAAGGAAAGGGAGATCTCAGAAACAGCCTTGGTGAGTAATAAAGGCTTCAAGATCTCCCAATAAATATAGACCAACTGACTGGAAGCCCCTGATTCATCCACTTGCTATATTCTCAAAAGATTCCTGTCCCAACAACATATTACCAATAGTGAACATCACTCAGTCATGACTGACTCTTTGCTACTCCATGGACCACAGCCAGCCAGGTTCCTCTGTCCATGAGATTCTCCAGGCAAGAATACTGGAGTGGGTAGCCGTTCCCTCTTCCAGGGGATCTTCCCAACCCAGGGATCGAACCCAGGTCTCCCTCATTGCAGGCAGATTCTTTACTCTCTGAGCTACCAGGGAAGCCATGAACCTATAAATTTAGCTTGAGAGCTTCTTCTCTTTTTATAATTCCTCTTGCTCAAAGATGGAATTAGGAAAATTTTCAACAGCCCTTGGAATACAGCAAGATTTTTGAAAGATTAATGTATCAAGGCTAAGTGAAGTGAAGTAAAATTCACTCAGTCTTGTCTGACTCTTTTGACCCCATGGACTATACAGTCCGTGGAATTCTTTAGGCCAGAATAATGGAGTGGGTAGCCTTTCCCTTCTCCAAGGGATCTTCCCAACCCAGGGATCAAACCCAGGTCTCCCACTTTGCAGGTGGATTCTTTACCAGCTGAGCCACAAGGGAAGCCCAGGGTGGGGCAAAGCAGGAGTTAAATGCTCGGGTTTGTGTCTTGCCTCTTCTCCTCATTTTCTCACAAGGGAAAGGGAAAATGTATCAAGGCAAAGGGAAAAATATAAATTAATATAAAATGATGGATCGAGGATTGTGTTTGTACATACAATGCATGTCATAGGATCCTGAACTTTCAATTAAGCTTAAGACATTTTTAGCATCCAGAACTAAGAGAAAGAATCCTCCATTATGTGATCATCAGGATTCAAAACCCTGGTTTTTTTCCTATGAGTTTGGCTTATAAAGCCTACTTATTTCCAATGATACGAGAAAGGAATTGCTGGTGATATCCATTGCCCAAGTTCCCATAACATCCAGCCAGAAAATGTGAAATCAAAAACATGGCCAACAAATCTGTGAGTCAGAGTTGTGTTTGTCTACGTTTAAATTACCTGCAGATTCTGAAGTGCCATTGATGCTACAATGAGTATTCTAGGATTAGTAACCCATACCTACTGTGTAGGTTTTTGTAATAGTCAGGGGAGAAACAATGAGAACCCAGAATAAGATAGTAGCAGGGGGATGAGAAGTGAGGGACCAACTTGAGAAACATTCAGTTCAGTTCAGTTCAGTCAGTCCAGTCCAACTCTTTGGGACCCCATGAACCACAGCATGCCAGGCCTCCCTGTCCATCACCAACTCCCAGAGTCCACCCAAACCCATGTCCATTGAGTCAGTGATGCCATCCAATCATCTCATCCTCTGTCGTCCCCTTCTCCTCCTGCCCTCAAGCTTTCCCAGCATCAGGGTCTTTTCAAATATGTCAGCTCTTCCCATCAGGTGGCCAAAGTATTGGAGTTTCAGCTTCAGCCTCAGTCCTTCCAATGAACACCCAGGACTGAGCTCCTTTAGGATGGACTGGTTGGATTGCCTTGCAGTCCAAGGGACTCTCAAGAGTCTTCTCCAACACCACAGTTCAAAAGCAACAATTCTTCTGCGCTCAGCTTTCTTTATGGTCCAGTTCTCACATCCATACATGACCACTGGAAAAACAACAGCTTTGACTAGATAGACCTTTGTTGACAAAGTAATCTCTCTGCTTTTTAATATGCTGTCTAGGTTGGTCATAACTTTCCTTCCAAGGAGTAAGCATCTTTTAATTTCATGGCTGCAATCACCATCTGCAGTGATTTTGGAGCCCAGAAAATAAACTCAGCCACTGTTTCCACTGTTTCCTCATCTATTTGCCATGAAGTGATGGGACCGGATGCCATGACCTTAGTTTTCTGAATGTTGGGCTTTAAGCCAACTTTTTCGCTCTCCTCTTTCACTTTCATCAAGAGGCTCTTTAGTTCTTCACTTTCTGCCATAAGAGTGGTGTCATCTACATATCTGAGGTTATTGATATTTCTCCCAGCAATCTTGATTCCAGCTTGTGCTTCCTCCAGTCCAGCATTTCTCATGATGTACTCTGCATATAAGTTAAATAAGCAGGGTGACAATATACAGACTTGATATACTCCTTTTCCTATTTGGAACCAGTCTGTTGTTCCATGCCCAGTTGTAACTGTTGCTTCTTTATCTGCATACAGGTATCTCAAGGGGCAGGTCAGGTGGTCTGGTATTCCTATCTCTTTCAGAATTTTCCACAGTTTATTGTGATCCACACAGTCAAAGGCTTTGGCATAGTCAAAAAAGCAGAAATAAATGTTTTTCTGGAACTCTCTTGCTTTTTCAATGATCCAACGAATGTTGGCAATTTGATCTCTGGTTCCTCTGCCTTTTCTAAAACCAGCTTTAACATCTGGATGTTCACGGTTCACATACTGCTGAAGCCTGGCTTGGAGAATTTTGAGCATTACTTTACTAGCGTGTGAGATGAGTTCAATTGTGCAGTAGTTTGAGCATTCTTTGGCATTGCCTTTCTTTGGGATTGGAATGAAAACTGACCTTTTCCAGCCCTGCAGCCACTGCTGATTTTTCCAAATTTGCTGACATATTGAGTGCAGCACTTTCACAGAATTATCTTTCAGGATTTGAAATAGCTCAACTGGAATTCCGTCACCTCCACTAACTTTGTTCATAGTGATGCTTCCTAAGGCCCACTTGACTTCACATTCCAGGATGTCTGGCTGTAGGTGAGTGGAGTGGTGGCAGCAATGGCACAGGAGCGGCCGAGAGGAGCTACCGCATGTTCAAGGTCGGGAGCAGAGGCTGTGCTTTGCTGGAGCAGCCCTGAAGAGATACCCCACATCCAAGGTAAGAGAAACCCAAGTAACATGGTAGGTGCTGAGAGAGGTCATCAGAGGGCAGACAGGCTGAAACCACAATCAGAGACAACTAGCCAATCTGATCACATGGACCACAGTCTTGTCTAACTCAATGAAAGTAAGCCATGCCTTGTGGGGCCATCCAAGACGGATGGGTCATGATGGAGAGGTCTGACAGAATGTGGTCCACTGGAGAAGAGAATGATAAACCACTTCGGTATTCTTGCCTTGAGAACCCCATGAACAGTATGAGAAATGTTAATCAAAGGGAAATGGGCATGTTGTAGTGACTAGTTGGATACCTCCTAAATTTATGGCATCAGTGACTCTGAGTTTATGGGGTCCAGTCAAAGATGTCAGGCAGGGAGTTTGTTACATGAATTGGGAGTTCAGAGAGCTATGAGCTACAGATAAAAGTCAGAGAGAGAAAGAACATGTGTGTGTGTGTGTGTGTGTTTGGGGTGGGTCTTGAGCTTAAAGGTGGTACTCGTTACCATAGTAGTGGAGAAGACTGTCCAAGCGAAAAGGCATTGACTTGAGGAAGAAACCCTGGGGTGTCCAACATTTGATGGATGATTAAGTAAGTGGAGACCCCCAAAGAGAATGAGAAGAGTAGCAATGTGTTTACAGAGTACAGTGTTTTAAGGGGGGAGCAGTCAACATGTTCAATGGTATCAAGAGGTCAAGTAAAAAGAGGTATCTAAATCCCTTGACAAAGGGATTTAGACACCTGGAAGTTACTTATAACCTTGACAAGAGCAGTTTATGTGGAGTGGTGGGCAGAGGCCAGAGGAGAGTAGATTGTAAATGGGAAGTGGGTAAGTGGTAGAGACAATTAGAGCACAAATATCGCTTTCCAGGAATTTGGCCATGGAGGGGGTGGGGGAAAGAGATCATGGTGGCTGGAAGATAAAGAGTCAAGAGAAGATTTTTAAATTTAGATTACGGAAATTTAAATGTGTTTTCAAGTTTGGAGAAAAAAAGATTTTAGAGAAAAGAATCATGAAGAAGCAGAAAAGAGAGGGAAAGATTGAAGAGGTGACAGAAGAGGAAGGACTGTGGACTTAGAAGTGTGAACTTGGGAGAAGAGCTTACCTTCAAACAGAAGGAGTCATCTCTAAGGCTATAGTAAAGTGGTCAGAGAAGCAAAGGCAAGGAGGAAGAGCTAGGAAGCTGAAAGATATAATTTCTCAGTTCTATCAGGGGAGTAAGAGCAAGGTTGCTTTTTATAGGCAAGAAGGATGAAAACTCATTAGGAAGCTTGAAGACAAAAATATAGAAAAGGTTTAGAATAGTGACTAGTAAATGTAAATATTCAAAGAGTTTTTCTGGGCAGTTTGAAAGCAGGCATACTAGGCCTTTTTGAAACTGCCTCTCACTTACAATGTAATGGTTGAACCTTAGCTGCTGGATGAAAAATGGTGGCAAATCTCATTATAGCCATGAAAAAAGATTGCTTGGCAGCACTGATTGCTCAACTGAGCAAAGACCCAGATTTAAATGAGGCTAATATGGTTTTCTGTTCTTCTTCCAGCTGGACTCAGAGCTGCATCTAAAAACAAAGGTGAACTGTGGATGATCAGTTCATCCAGTGTTGGGATTTTGTTGGGTGGGTGCAAGGAAAAGAGACAAATGTGAAGGAGCCAATACAGGGGACAGAGCAGTCCCACCGATCCGCTATGTATGGTGGCTTGACTTCGGAGGCAAGGAAGAGAGGCTTGGAGGAGGCTGCTGAAGAGACAGTAAAGGGTGCATCCAAGGGCTGGATGCCTGGCTGAGGTGAAGAAGAAGCTACATCAGGAGTAAAAGTAAGAAAGAATTCAAAGGACTGGGGCACGTGGTCAAGGGTTGTGATCTGAGGGCTGTTAGTGGAAGGGGTTCAGTATCTGAGCTTTCCATATCTCTGCCCATTGGTATTGACTGACAACTCCCTTGAGTCATGCCTTAGGTAAAAATGGAAGCATGCAGTATATGAGTGGAGTTGAAAGCTTCAACTTTTTGAGATGGGAAGGAGTGATAAACTTGGGAGCCGGGAGAATCATGGAAAAGAACATTTTCAAATGAAAAGGGCATCGGAAGTGACTAATTGGAAAGAAAACTTTTGTCTCCTGGACCAGCTGAGAGATGTATGTGTTTTGGAGCACAGTGACCTTTCCATTTCCTTAGAAAGAGATGAGACCACCATGGGGCTTTTCTTATGTGCAATGGCATTAATTGGTCTAAAATTGGCTGTTATCTAATACAAAAATAATAGCAACAAAGGAAATTGGCCAAATTAACAGAAACCTGAGGGTTCAGTGGAAATGAATTTTACTTTTAATGACCTGGAGCAAAGTTAGATCATAGCAGTCACCAGAGGTTCAAATGGAAGGTGTTGAAACCAGGTAGTTTGGTGATGTAGTAACCTGGCCCGAATCACTGGCTGTGTGTGTGTGTGCTTAGTCGCTCAGTAGTGTCCAACTCTTTGCAACCCCATGGACTGTAGCCCGCCAGGCTCCTCTGTCCGTGGGGATTTTCTAGGCAAGAATACTGGAGTGGGTTGCTATGCACTCCTCCAGGGGATCTTCCCAACCCAGGGATCGAACCCAGGTCTCCCACACCGCAGGCAGATTCTTTACCATCTGAGCCACAAAGCATCGCTGGCTGGCCAGCTTCATCTAGCCGAGGACCAGCTCTGAGGCCGCCTGGCTGATTATACTGGCTATGGAACCCTACAGCCATGACACTATCTGCTTAGTTCTGCTAGGGCCAGCATGATCTGGAGGAATCTGAGGACTATTGGGAACTACAGTCAGCCAGCTGCTCTCCTAGGCCGCTCTGAACAGTCCCAGCATCCCAATTCTTTGTGAGCATTTTCTGTTCTGACCTTTAGCTTGTTCCTGTGACAGACATAAGATCATTAATGTACTGGTCCCCACCTCCATCCTTCTAACAGCTCTAACAGTGATCCTCAAACTTTAGTCATCAAAAGAAAGCCCTGGGTATCTTGTTAAATGCTGATTCTGATTCAGCAGATCTAGGGTGAGGCCTGAGACACTCCCAGGCATCATGATGCTTTTAGAATGGGAGCCACACTTTGAGTAGTGAGGCTCTCAGCAGGGCTTTCTCTAAGAGACCATCTCTCCCTCACCCCCTCTCCCCTTTTCAGTGAGAATTTACTGAAAATCTCCCAAGGACAAATCACTGGACTAGGCAGTGGAAGGTAAGAGGAAGATAAAGGGGATACATAATGAAACAAGACATGGTGCTTGCCTACAAGGGAACAGGTAATGATACCACATGTAGGTATAATAGAAAGATGGACAGAGGGTTGGGGAAACACAGAGAAGAGACTAAATATGCCAGGGTTTTCAGGAAGGATTCACAGAAGAGGTGACATTAAGATGGGGCTTGAAACCTGAGTTGGAGGGCACTAGGTGAAGAGATGGAGAGACATTCCCAGCAAAGAGAAAACTTTGTGCAAAGGACTAGAAATGGACAACGTGTTTGGACAATGGTGAGAAATCAGGTGTCAGCAGAGTCCTGGGGGAGAAGGCAGGTTGTGAGTAAAATATAAAGTCACAAAAACTTTTCTACCTTGCTAAGAAAATTCTCAGCAGACCTCTGACCATGAAGCATGTTTCCACTTACCAGTTAGACAAAAGCTCACACAGGTATGGTGGACAGACGATACCTCAGAACAACAGTAACTTCCTATTGATTCCAACTTCCAAAAATGCTCATTCCCCCTGGGCTAGACAACCCTGGGGGAAAAGGGATAACAGTCAGAAAGGAAGAAACTGAAAAATGGCAAAGCATTTCAAGAGCTACCTTTTGTACCAAATCAATGGGCTAATTTCAAACTAATTTCATTTGTGCATTAAAGCCAGTCACTATGAAAATCCATAAACTTTAAGTAACTGAAATAAATTGACTGATTTTCTTTAAAGACTGTACATAATCATGCCTTTAACCAATTTATATGGCTGGCTTCCATTTCCCATCATGTCCTCCCCCTCCCCCAGCACAGTCAGTTTTCCTCTCTATAATGAACAGGCTCAGATCTGCTAGGATTCTCTGATTTACTAGGGTATGAACAGAAGGGAAAATGAAGAAAGGAAGGAGGGAAATGAGGGAGTGGGCGAGGGAAGGAAGGAAAGAGGAAAAGAGGGAGAGATGGAAGGAGAAAGAAAGAACAGAAGGAAGAGGAAAGAAGGAGAGAACAAAGAAACCAAAAGAAAAAACATTTCAAAAAGCAAAGCACTCAGGTATCTATCATTATGTGCAAAACTAGAACTGTGTAGAACATTCTTACACTCATTTTACAGGGTATACAATAGCTAACCATTATTTTTAATTGCAAATAGAAGGGCGGCATAATCTTTTCCTTGCTTAGGGCCTTTTAAGCTCATAATCAGGCCCTGTTCTGGCAAATTCCACCACCTGGAGTGTGAGTGTATGAGGTGCAGGTGTGATGATGAGCTGGCCCAAATGGCCACAGCCCTCAGTGGTATTTATCCATTGGCATTCAGTTTTGCCCCCACAATAAACCTAACAACCGGGATGAAAGACTGTCTTTACTTACAAACAAATTTTATTGGATTTAGTTGCATTTGGGCACACTCCTTTATTTTTCTCCTGGCTGCATGGGGCTAAATAATTGACTTGATTAAGTCTTGCATTGTTGACCAATTTCTTTGAGTATAATGAAGCCATCCCACATCCACAGAAGAAGTGAGCAGGTATGTAATGAGCTTCCAATCCGTTACCCTAAAGGGCTGTGAGGATGCCGAGTGGCACCCCTTGGATTCATTACTGGGCCCAGGTGATTCACACATGGTCGCCTGTAGAATCTGGAACTCCTGTGCTTCTTGGGGAATAGCAAGGCTAACAGGAGAATGGGCAAAGAAGGAAACTTGGTGGAGCCTGACTAAAAAGTTTCCTGTCCAGCCTCACTAAAATGTTTTCTTTTGTTAAGAGAGGTATCCGTTTCCAAATACTAACATGCCTGTGTGTAGCTGAGCTTTATATTGTATTGTGAAAGCCCTCTATACTCTTGATGTTCTTGGCATATTGTCATGTCTGTTGTAGACCATTATGATGGCTAAGATATATTTCATGTAAAACTGAGAGTATGGCATCAGTGGAGAAAAGAAAGCAAACTGTCAACCAGTTGAAATCAAACTGTCAAGCAATTAATTTATCTTTTACAACAGAATTGCCTTACAGCCAATTAGTTATGCAGCAAAAACGCTTGCAGCAAAGATGTCTACAGTAAAGATGCTTATGGAAAAAATACTAGACACATGGAAAGGTATGTGTATTTTAAGTCAATTTTATTTGAACCCACCTGCCAATGTAGGAGATGCAAGAGATGGGGCTTGATCCCTGAGTTGGGAAGATTCCCTGGAGTAGGAAATGGCAACCCACTCCAGTATTCTTGCCTAGAGAATCCCATGGTCAGAGGAGCCTGGAGGACTACAGTCCATGGGGGCCACAAAGATTCGGACATGACTGAGCACAGTGCAATCTTATTTGAAGTGTGATGGACAAGCAGTAGAGGCTCTAATCATGGGGAGAAAATTAGCTGGTTTAGCTATTAAAATATCTCTGGCTGCTCTGGGAGAATGCAACAGAAGGACAGGGCATGGATGCGGAGTGGCTGTCACAATAATCCAAACACGAGATGTATTGGTCACTGATGGTGTTAAATGAATCTTTTGGGTTATGCCTCTATTAAACAGTTGATTTTCTTTAGCTTCTCTTTGATTCTCTTGCTTCACTATCCAATTTCTCCTCACCCTATTCATTACCCAGTTCTGCAAGTGAGCTAGAGCTTCTCTTTCTTGGGAAGTCTGGGCAATAGAATGTGAGGAATTGTGGAATAAGGGTGACTGAAGGAAGGAGGGAATGGATGAATGGATGGAGAGCTGTAATGGCCAATGTCAGTCTTTTATAGCCCCAGTGCCCAGCGGAGGTCCTTGAGGCAAATTGGGTCCTTAAGGAACAATGACTGAATGGATGAAGGAAGAAGATGGTAAGTCAGTCAGGTTATCTCTGAAATTAGCAATCATGGATCCTGTGGATTTTGTGATGAAAGGATTATAAACCTTGAATTAGAATATCTGTATCTCTCATAATGGATTGCAGGACAGGAATTTAGGAATAATGTTTAGATAAGGTAGGCTCCACTTGGAGAAAATAGCTTTGCTATTTCTAGAAAGAATTGACTGAGAACAAGGAACCCATGCTCATTGGTGATGATATGGCAAAAGTGATGGATTTGGGTTGGTTGTAAATAAGTTCTCAATGTCCCAAACAATTCAGCAACCTCTTTGCCAAGCTTTCTCCATCTCAGTAAGTGAACCACCTTTCATCCAGCTTCCCAAGCCAGAAGTGAGTGAGTGAGCGAAAGTCACTCAGTCGTGTCCGACTCTTTGCGACCCCATGGACTATACAGTCCATGGAATTCTCCAGGCCAGAACACTGGAGTGGGTAGCCTTTCCCTCCTCCAGGGGATCTTCCAACCCTGGAATCAAACCCAGGTCTTCCACATTGCAGGTGGATTCTTTATCAGCTGAGTGACAAGGGAAGCCCTCCCAAGCCAGAAACCTGTCAGTTATTCTAGATTCCCTTCTCTCCCTCAGTTACTGCACCTAATAAATCTCCAAGTCACATCAATTTTACTTCTTACACATCTCTCTGATCTACTCATTTCTCACTGTGGCTACTGACACCAGCTTATTCTAGGCTACTATTATGTCTTGCCTAGATGGAAATGGCAACCCACTCCAGTGTTCTTGCCTTGAGAATCTCAGGGACGGGGGAGCCTGGTGGGCTGCCGTCTATGAGTTCACACAGGGTCAGACATGACTGAAGTGACTTAGCAGCAGCAGCAGACATCTGAGAATGTCTTCTAATCGTTCTACTTCCACTCTTGTACCTCTACCATCCATTCTCCACCTAGCCAAGTGATCTTTTTTTTTTTTTTTTTAAGAATAATTCAGATCATTTCTTTTCCGTGCTTAAAATCCTCCAATGACTAACTCTCCAGCTTCATGTCACATCTGTCTTATTTCTGCATTCTCTTCTCCTGCCATATTAGAGTTCTTTCAGATTCTTTTGCTGGAATCTGAGCCTTCACATGCTTGGTGCACTCTCTCTAATGTGCTATTACTTCTCCCCACGTCTTCTACTGCTCGGGGGGCGGGTGGTGTTGGTGCTAGTATTAGAAGAGATCACCCAAAGAAGTAAGTCAGGCAGAAATTCTGTCTCTCTCCCTGCTACCAGTCACGGATCTAAACACAGCAGTTCTTCTTCTTGGCCTGAAGTCAGGCAAGGAAAGATGGGGAGGAAAAGGAGGATCAGACCATTCAAGTCCATCTAGGACCATCTGGTCTGTTCTCACCTAATTTTACCTCTTTTCCCAGTTCTATAATAGGAATACAGGGGGTCAATCTGAGCCAAATTAGTAGCCTCTCATGTAAATGGAAGTAAGGGGAAGCATTGTCTAAGATGATTTACTCCTGACCAGCCATTTCAGTCAGAGCACTGGAGAATGCCTGGGCCAAAAGCAAACAAGGCAATACAAGCACAGTCAATATTCTGTATGGTTTCAAAAGCCATGCTAGGGCTGGAGCCACTTCTGATAACACAGTTTAAAATAATACACGCTCCCCAAGTCTCCCTGGCAATCCAGTTGCCTTGGACACACAATGATGCAAGGAATGACATGCACAGCTAATGGTTGCTGCTTATCCTTATTGAATGAAAAGCTTCACTCATCAGGATTTGGAAAATTCTGGTCACTTTTTTTTTTATCTCTCTGCCTGGTAATTCTATTCTTATGCCAAGAGACAGCAGCAGCCCGGCGTCCCTCCCTAACTGACTCAGAGACACTTTCTAGTCTTGAATTTTGCTACTGTCTAATTGGCTATTAACATTTGACCCCAGGCTGCTGTTTGTAGCACACCAGGAGACAAACACATTGAAAGTGCAGAGTCTATGAACCTTTTCCCTTATCGGTCCCATCCAAAAGCAAGATTGAGCTAAGAGCCCAAGATACGTGCAGAAAGTCCTTCTCTTCTCACAAATAATGCTCACTGACTTTTGATCTTGCCCAGGGCTAGATTAAGGAAGGAAGCTTAGGTTTTTGTAGCCTCCACCTTCCCTCTCCAATTCCATCCCCAAGATCAACAGGTGTGGTCTATGACTTGACTTTGACACTGAAACATCACATGTAGAGGGTAAATGTACACTTTCATTATCCCCTCATGATCAGAATGCATGCCCTCCTTTTTTGCCTTATCCTCAATAGCCCTCATCTGAGCAAATGGCTCTTCTCGAACTTTAATAGGAGTAAAGCCTTGGAACCGTGTAGTAACTAAATTCAAGAGCAATGTTATAAAGTCATAAGAAGAAAGCCTGAAGGCAGCAGTGGAGTGAAGGCCAGGAAGGCTGGGCTTTGGTTGGTGGGTTAGCAAACACATTAAATGTGTCATCCTTTGGTCACATGCTACACATGTGCCACGCTTTGCTGGCACATTCGCACTGCTTCCTATACCAAGTTTTCAGCATAGTCCCAAGGACAGATGTAAGTTAAGAAGTTTGATTTCTGGAGCTAGATCTCCAGGGAACAATATACCAGTCTTATCATTCCTTGGTTCTGTGACTTTGGGCAAGTTACTTAACTGTTCTGGGCTTCGGTTTCTTCATTATGTGTAATATCATCTTGCCCAATGGTGTTGTAAGAAGTAAATGAGATAATGCCTGCAAAGCACTTAGAATTCCTCCTAACTCAGTATGCCAAGCGTGTGGTTTATGACTATTGTTTTTATTATGAAAACAGATGTTGAAAAACATGAACTGCAAGTATACTTGCTCAAGGATGTCTGGCAGACTCTAGAACCTTCTTTGTCCCCCAGCTACTGCAGCTACCCATTTGCTCTTCCCCTGAGACCTCCTCTCTAGCCAAGACCCCCAGACATCCAGCCTACTTCTAATCCCGACTCAATAGTCCAGCCTCACCTTGAAACAGTGCCACTCTTCTGTGAGGTAGAAAACAAGGAACTACATATTAAAGGATTTCAGAGATGACATCAGTTTTTACTAGGGAAAAAAAAAAAAAAAACTTCAGCCAAAGTCTTTTTATATGCAAATATGTATTGTGTTACATGAGCTATAGGGCTTCCCTGACAGCTCAGTTGGTAAAGAATCCGCCTGCAACAGAGACCCCAGTTTGATTCCTGGGTCAGGAAGATCCTCTGGAGAAGGGATAGGCTACCCACTCCAGTATTCTTGGGCTTCCCTTATGGCTCAGCTGGTAAAGAATCTGCCTGCAATACGGGGAAACCCCAGTTCGATCCCTGGATTGGGAAGATCCCCTGGAAAAGGGAAAGGCTACTGGAAAAGACCCTGATGCTAGGAAAGATTAAGGGCAGGAGGAGAAGGGGACGACAGAGGATGAGATGTTTGGATGGCGTCACCGACTCAATGGACATGGGTTTGGGTGGACTTCGGGAGTTGGTGATGGACAGGGAGGCCTGGCGTGCTGTGGTTCGTGGGGTTGCAAAGAGTTGGACACAACTGAGTGACTGAACTGAACTGAACTGAATTCCATGGACTGTATAGTCCATGGGGTCACAAAGAGTCAGATATGATTGAGAGCGACTTTCACTTTCACTTTTACATGGTCTATATAATAATTGCCTGGGCCCTAGCCATCGCCACGTATTTTCTACATTACCCTTTAAGTAGAGTGTAGCAATGTACTAAACATTCTGGATCATTCTCTATTTCTGTTATTCTTCAGTTTGATTCCTATAGTACTTGATATTAGTTATCTTCATTAAATTTTCCCTTTAAAAATAGTCTATAACCTTTCATGTGTAAATTGCTGTTTTACTTATTTTTTTCTTTCCAGAAAGTTATATTTATCTTTTAGTATTTTCATATTGTCTGTGGACTTATTATCTGTAGCCCTCAGAGTCAAGTCAGTGTGGAAATATTCATTCTTTTAATGAACATCTGGTGAGTACTATATCAGTCAGAATATTTCATATTATACTGCAGTAATCAACAATGCCCCACAAACTTGGTGGCTTATTTTAAACAAAGAGTTGTTTCTTATTCAGACTGCATATTCATTGCTGGAAGGCTGGAAGCCTGCTGCATGCCTCTTCACCCTAGAATGTAAGCTGACATATTGGCCATTAACTTGAACGCAGCTGGGCACTGTGACAGAGGGAATAACAACCCCAGAGTATTTCACACGGGAGCTTAGACCCTCTCTGTGGGAGTGACATGACACTTTCATTCAAACCTCTTTGGTCAGAGACTTCTCCGGCAGTCCAGTGGTTAATACTCTGGGCTTCTGCTGCAGAGGGCACAGATTCAATCCCTGGTCAGGGAACTAAGTTCCCACATGCTGCGTGATGTGGCCAAACACCACCCCCCCCCAAACAACAACAAAAACTCTGTGATCAGAACTATTAATGTGGCCATACTCCACTGCTTAAAAGGCAAAGAGAAGCATTCCTCCCGTGTGTCCTGAATAGAGAGCTAGAAGCTGGTGAACAGCATTAATGAGTGCTTACCATGTAGCAAACACTGTCAGAGATGTGGATACGTAAGTGAACAGGGTGGATAAGGTCTCTGCTTTCACAGAGCTCACCTCTTCTTATGTATATCTGTGTGGGGGCGACATAACTGACATTGAAAAGTAACTACAAATGCGATGAGGGTTATGGAGGGAAGGTACAGGATGCTATGGGGTGTAAAACAATGGAGTTAATCTGGTCTCAGGGGAAAAGGAGCCCCCCAGCCAACCCTAGGAAATTCACAGTGAGCCTACATGGAGGGACTGGCTCTATCAGGATGTGTTCCTCAACTTGCTCATGCCTGCCAGGTTTTGGCTCCTTGCTGGAGTGTCAGACTCTTCCTCCTTATCATTCTGACTCCATTCACATCCAGCAGGGCTGCTTCCATTGTAGTAGTAATTTGCTCCAGTGGGCACTGGGCACACTATCATGACAGGGGGACAGTGGGAACTGCAAACCTGAAGACATGGATCCACTCTCTAGCTATGTGACCTTGAACAAGTTACCTCACTTTGAAACCTCAGTATTTTCATTCATTCAGTTCAGTTCAGTCGCTCAGTTGTGTCCGACTCTTTGCGACCCCATGAATCGCAGCACGCCAGGTCTCCCTGTCCATTACCAACTCCCGGAGTTTACACAAACTCATGTCCATCGAGTCAGTGATGCCATCCAACCATCTCATCCTCTTTCGTCCCCTTCTCCTCCTGCCCCCAATCCCTCCCAGCATCAGGGTCTTTTTCCAATGAGTCAACTCTTCACATGAGGTGGCCAAAGTATTGGAGTTTCAGCCTCAGCATCAGTCCTTCCAATGAACACCCAGGACTGATCTCCTTTAAGATGGACTGGTTGGATCTGGGTGCTAAGTCCAAGACTCTCAGAATCTTCTCAACACCACAGTTCAAAAGCATCAGATTTATGTGCTCACTTCTTTCAGCAGTCCAACTCTCACAATCCATACATGACACTGGAAAAACCTAGCGCTTGACTAATGACCTGTTGGCAAGTTTGATGTCTCTGCTTTTAATATGCTATCTATGGTCATAACTTTCCTTCCAAGGAGTAAGCGTCTTTTTAATTTCACGGCTGCAGTCACCATCTGTAGTGATTTTGGAGTCCAAAAGAATAAAGTCTGACACTGTTTCCACTGTCTCCCCATCTATTTCCCATGAAGTGATGGGACCAGATGCCATGATCTTAGTTTTCTGAATGTTGGGCTTTAAGCCAACTTTTTCACTCTCCTCTTTTACTTTCATCAAGAGGCTTTTAGTTCCTCTTCACTTTCTGCCATAAGGGTGGTGTCATCTGCATATCTGAGGTTATTGCTATTTCTCCAGGCAGTCTTGATTC
>NC_057419.1:100382301-100455072 GCF_019320065.1 Cervus canadensis
CCCCCCCCCAAACAACAACAAAAACTCTGTGATCAGAACTATTAATGTGGCCATACTCCACTGCTTAAAAGGCAAAGAGAAGCATTCCTCCCGTGTGTCCTGAATAGAGAGCTAGAAGCTGGTGAACAGCATTAATGAGTGCTTACCATGTAGCAAACACTGTCAGAGATGTGGATACGTAAGTGAACAGGGTGGATAAGGTCTCTGCTTTCACAGAGCTCACCTCTTCTTATGTATATCTGTGTGGGGGCGACATAACTGACATTGAAAAGTAACTACAAATGCGATGAGGGTTATGGAGGGAAGGTACAGGATGCTATGGGGTGTAAAACAATGGAGTTAATCTGGTCTCAGGGGAAAAGGAGCCCCCCAGCCAACCCTAGGAAATTCACAGTGAGCCTACATGGAGGGACTGGCTCTATCAGGATGTGTTCCTCAACTTGCTCATGCCTGCCAGGTTTTGGCTCCTTGCTGGAGTGTCAGACTCTTCCTCCTTATCATTCTGACTCCATTCACATCCAGCAGGGCTGCTTCCATTGTAGTAGTAATTTGCTCCAGTGGGCACTGGGCACACTATCATGACAGGGGGACAGTGGGAACTGCAAACCTGAAGACATGGATCCACTCTCTAGCTATGTGACCTTGAACAAGTTACCTCACTTTGAAACCTCAGTATTTTCATTCATTCAGTTCAGTTCAGTCGCTCAGTTGTGTCCGACTCTTTGCGACCCCATGAATCGCAGCACGCCAGGTCTCCCTGTCCATTACCAACTCCCGGAGTTTACACAAACTCATGTCCATCGAGTCAGTGATGCCATCCAACCATCTCATCCTCTTTCGTCCCCTTCTCCTCCTGCCCCCAATCCCTCCCAGCATCAGGGTCTTTTTCCAATGAGTCAACTCTTCACATGAGGTGGCCAAAGTATTGGAGTTTCAGCCTCAGCATCAGTCCTTCCAATGAACACCCAGGACTGATCTCCTTTAAGATGGACTGGTTGGATCTCCTTGCAGTCCAAGGGACTCTCGAGAGTCTTCTCCAACACCACAGTTCAAAAGCATCAATTTATCGGTGCTCAGCTTTCTTCACAGTCCAACTCTCACATCCATACATGACCACTGGAAAAACCATAGCCTTGACTAGATGGACCTTTGTTGGCAAAGTGATGTCTCTGCTTTTTAATATGCTATCTAGGTGGGTCATAACTTTCCTTCCAAGAAGTAAGCGTCTTTTAATTTCATGGCTGCAATCACCATCTGCAGTGATTTTGGAGCCCCCCCAGAAATAAAGTCTGACACTGCTTCCACTGTTTCCCCATCTATTTCCCATTAAATGATGGGACCAGAGGCCATGATCTTAGTTTTCTGAATGTTGAGCTTTAAGCCAACTTTTTCACTCTCCTCTTTCATTTTTATCAAGAGGCTTTTTAGTTCCTCTTCACTTTTGGCCATAAGGGTGGTGTCATTTGCATATCTGAGGCTATTGATATTTCTCCCAGCAATCTTGATTCCAGCTTGTGCTTCTTCCAGCCCAGCATTCCTCATGATGTACTCTGCATGTAAGTTAAATAAGCAGGGTGACAATATACAGCCTTGACGTACTCCTTTTCGAATTTGGAACCAGTCTGTTGGTCTATGTCCATTTCTAACTGTTGCCTCCTGACCTGCAATTCAGTCCCTGTCAGCCAGTCCAGTATCTGCACATTGTCTGACCATGGCCATGTTCATGTACATAGCCTTTGCAGAGAGGTTCACCTTAGGAGCTGGGTGACTACCCTCAAGGAAATGCCTGCAAGCACCTCCCCAAGGAGTTCTCAATTGAGGATGATACAACCCCTTATTCTCATTGTTGTTCAGTCACCCAGTCATGTCTGACTCTTTGCGACCCCATGGACTGTAGCACACCAGGTCTGCCTGTCCCTCGCCATCTCCTGAAGTTTTCCCAAGTTCATATCCATTGCGTTGGTGATGCCATCCAGTCATCTCATCCTCTGACACCCTCTTCAGGTGTCAACCCCTTAGAGGCATTTAAAAATGGGTGAATGTTTTTGTTTGTCACAATGCCTGAAGGGGTAAAACTGGAATTTGGGAGGCTGAACACCCTGCTTTATTAATAATATGGGAAGAATTGTCCTGCACAACAAATAATTCTTCCATCTAAAATTTCAAGAGTGATCTGTTTGGGAAAACTGTACACCACATTTTAGTCATTTTACAGTGACTGTGGGAGCTGACCTCCTGCCATCCTGCTAGGCATGCCTCCAACAACTTCAGGAAAGGATTTTGCCTGAAGTGTACAAAGTATCCACGCAGCTCTTAATGACATGACTTGAAGAGTGTAATAATTAAGATTACCTAGGCTTTGCTAAAGCAACAATTTCTACATTTCAATGGCTTGAAACAGCCAAGTTTTATTTCTCACTCACGTTACATACACAATGTCAGTTGAAACTGCTGCCCTGTTCTTTAAAATCATTCCAGGTCCCAATGTAGAAGTAAGCAAATAAATGAACAAGGAAAAGATCAAGTGGAGTTAACTGCCCTCTAAAGAATTCTAACAGACTGAGGAGGGGCTGAGGAAGCTAACTTTAAATGTGACCTTCATGGGAGGCTTCTCTAAGGAGAAGCCATTTGAGTAGGGTGACCCAGACAGAGTAGACTGCAAGTGCAAGGTCCTTGTGAGACTGAGGAGCAACAAGGGGGGCTGGGGTGGCAGGAGGGGAGGCAACAGGAAGGCAGGCAGCCGAACAGAGGGGTCCAGAGCATGGAGGGCCTTGCAGGCCCCTGTAAGGCCTTGGGAGCCTACTCTGAACAAGATGGCACCATTGTAGGACTTTGGGCCAAGAATGTATATGATCTGACTCGTGTTTTTCAAAGGTCACTCTGGTTGCTATGGAAGACTAGACAGTAGCTATGGTCTGGGGGAAGCTCTCTCTGCATTCTGCTCCTGTGAGTGGCTGAGCGGCTGGGAGAAGGCTCTTCTAATACAGAGAGACAGCTTTCTTTATTCTTCTAATGGTCTTCTCTCTCTCCAAGCTCTTTTATTGGCTCAGGAGTGAAAGAGGACTGGAAAGATGACATCTGCCCTTCCTAGAGAAGGCTTAATTATGACTCTTAAGATTGTGGAGCAAGGCAGCAGAAAGGCCACCTGATATGGTTGAAGCTGCAGCCCTGGCCTCTGACCCTGTTCTGCTGTGCTTTGCTGCACTATCCCACACAAGCTCTTGCCCCTCTGAGGATCCGTTTGGTCATCCCTGCCATGATTGTAGGGTTGAATAAGCTTTGTATACTCGGCAGGGCTGTGACCTGTGCCATGTCTGTACCACCACTGGAGACTGGGTTTCCATTCCCAGCCTCTGTACATTTGAGCAAGTTAGGTGCTCTGAGGATCTGGGTCCCAATGGAAGTGAAGCCACTCCAGAGACTACAGCAGCCTGTAGCCCCAGATTTTCTGGGAACTCTTTCTCCCAGAGAAGATTGACTTGGAGACCAAAAATACCTACAGGCTACTAACGAGGCTTAAAATGCTAATTTATAATAACAGCCAGTGGTATTTATTGACTGCTTACTGTGTCCCAGACACTATGTTAAGAGCTCATAAACCAGAGCTTTAATTCCAAAATTAATACACAAAATGAAATATTGTGGAAATACCTGGAAGAACAAATTAGAGAAAATTAAATGAAAATGATTGCCCATGAACTGTGTTCCATCCATCTGGAACCATTCACTTTTCCATGATCATTTCCTTGGTGCCAACTCCGGGCCCGGCATCTTGGATGTCATCCCTGTGCCCATGGCTTCACTGGAAACTATTAGCAGTGCCGTGGCATGTTGGAGATGAGTTACTCAGGTTGTCCCTTTGACAGCTTGTCTGTACCTGTGACCTGGTTATGAATCGGCCTTCATCTCTTCCAGAGGTCTCTGCCCACTGGCCTCCTTCCCAAACTTCTCTGCTCCCTACAAGTAGATGATACGAAAAGAGCCAGCAAGGCGTTGGAAAGTCACAGGTGTCCTGTCCGTGCCCACTACTGCTAGCGCAACCATCCATTTCCTTGTAGGGACTGGTAGACAAGCTTCAGTTTCTCTAAAGCATTCAGGCCTGGGACAGTGCTTCTGGGAAGATTCCTGAGAAGTGGTGCAAAACCTGAGGGTCACACTGACTTGAAGGGCCCAGGCAGAGAGTGGTGAAGCCACAGCCATCAATAATGCACAGGAGGGTGAGGGGCAGGTGAGGAGCAGCCTGGCCTGGCTGCAGGCGGAAAACAGACCTGCCTGTGACACTGCCCTCTCCCACAGCTATCACCACCCCCTCCTACTGAAAGAAACCTTCTTTCAAGGCTCCCCAATCTTCCTTCAAAGTTCCCCACTATGGAGAAAAGAGTAACTGACCTTAAGGTTTCTGTGACAGAAAGAACCAGAGCAAAGGAGAAATTAGTAGTTGATGAGTTCAGAGACTGGAAAGAATAGGAAAGACTGGTTTTAAACAGGTCACCTGCTCAATATCAGTGGTGGTTAATGAAGTAGTTCATTGAGCTGCATGCTATTTATCTATGGCCAAGGCCAGCCCCTGGCCATGTTTCCCACTGGGGGCCCTAACCCCAGTTAGGGCTGAGTTGTTCCTGACAGAGGACTTCCCAGGCTTCTTCCCACTCCCACCACCCATAGGACCAGGGCCAGTAGGGAGAAAGCCTGAGCCCATAGTTCCTGATTCTGAACTAGCCCCACTGGGACAGGTGCAGTGGAAGATCAGCCCGGATGGGATAAAGGTAAGAACACCAAGCCAAGAGCCTGAAGTGGGGTCAAATCTGATTCCCCCCTGTCTGGTTGTGTGGCTTTGGACCAGTCCCTGCTCCATATTGACGCTTTCTTGCCTTTATTGGTACAGGAGGGGTAATAGACAAGGTGGCATCTGAGGGTTTGTTAATTCTCCATCTGGGATGCCAGGATGCTAGGAATTAGGGACTTTCTTATCCTCTTTGCCACCTGCCACCCACACCCATCTCCAAGGCCAGAAAACTCAGATGGACTGGCTTCTAGGCCTTCTGCAGATAAAATCTCCTTGGTGGGTTCCCATCAACCTACAATTCTATAAAGGCTCAAGGGAAAGCATTTAATCCTTGCCAAATGGGTTGATCTTTCCATTACTGAGTCCTGGGAATTGCCCCCAAAGGCCTGCAAAAGCTGCTAAAATCATCCTATTACTTTTGGGTGTTTTGCCAACAAGAAAATGAACAAAATTGTTGCTTT
This sequence comes from Cervus canadensis, assembly GCF_019320065.1. Lineage (NCBI taxonomy): Eukaryota > Metazoa > Chordata > Mammalia > Artiodactyla > Cervidae > Cervus > Cervus canadensis. The sequence continues at coordinate 100,387,549 of NC_057419.1, forward strand.
TACTCTGCGGACTATTTAACTGAAGTAACTCCTTGGCAGAGACAGGATTGGGACTGGGGCCAGGTTGGGAGCCTTGTGGGGTTTGACAATTGATGAGGCCTTTGGAATAAGGGGTGGCTCTCCCTGTGGCAAGGCACCCATTTCCCCCCGCTGGACAGTGCCAGGCAGCAGACCACATTAGAAGCTGAAGACTCAAAATGGGCCCTTTCTCTCCTGGTGGCTGTGCCCGGGTTACCCCACAGACACCTTGAACTCCAGTGTGGCAAACCTCACCCCATCAACTCACGCTCGCTCTTCTGTTCCTCCAGGACTTCCCATCCCCAGGGTGGTGGCTTCATTCTCTTGGGAGACTCATGGGAGCCATCCTGAGGACCACCTTCCTTCTGACTCTTGTTCTGTGTGTTTGGGGGACAAACCCTACTTATTCAATCTCTTTGAGAGTGTCAGAAATCTGTCCTCTCTTTTCCAACCCCACTGCTGGGGCATCAGCTCAGACTCTCCTCAACTCTTGCTGAAAGCCTTTGAATAGAACTTTATTTTCTCTGAAAATGATCTTTTCTCTAAACTGTCGTTTTCAAAACACAGGTCTTTGTGATGGTCACAACGCTGCCTACCCCTATGCAATTCAAACAGTTTTCTTGGCTCCAGGGCACATGCTGAATAACTTACTTGACAACATGGCTGTCAGATCCCCAGAGGATGGTCCTATCCTGGCTGTTGTCCATCCTCCACTCCCACTTCTTTATCCTCAGAATTCATCCTGCTGCCTGAACAGACTCTGCCTCCCATCACTTTTTGCTCTTGCTTACACAGTCCTCTGTGCATGGAGTACCCCGAGTCTGATCTCCACCCATCTAAAAGAATTACTTCTCACAAGACAGCTCCAGTGCCACCTCCTCCAGGACACCTTGTTGGATGGCAATCCCTTCGGCTATTTGGCTGCCAGGGTAACTTGGAGCTCTGAGAACCTACCAGTAATTTCTATGTAATACCTCCAAATTTCCAACATCAACACGGCAAGGACTAGGTATAACTTATGGCCAGGCACCCAGTAGAGCAGCTAATAAACACTCTGCAAACGGCTGTGGCATTGAAGTGAACCAAAATGCTCCAAAGAAGAACCCAGACTATGGCCTTTTCCCCTACACCACTTCAACCTGGGACCAATTCCTGGGATGGAAGACTAACAAGCAGGCAGGTGCAGTCTTGGCAGCCACATAAATGTGCAGAAGACTTTGCCAAATCTCTGTCCAGTCAGTCTATTTACACAGGTAGTTGGGCCCTGCCTGCAGATGAAGCTGCAGTGTGGGCAGAGAATTACTCATCCGTTCAAGACACAGCCAGGATTCTTCCAGACCAGAGAGCTGTGCTTGGCAGGGGTACAAATAGCTTCAATTTCCAGATCTTTAACGACTCGGCCTGAGTAATAGCTTAGACCTGCCTCCTAGCTGCCTGCAGTGAGGGCCCGAAAGCCTCACACATTATGTCTGGAATGAGACTTGTCCTCAGAATTAAACCTAAATCCACAAAGCTCCAGACAGGGGCCTGATAAATAGGTGGAGCCTTGGGACTCCTTGGGAGAGAGAACATTGCTGAGCTGAAGGCCCGACTAAATGAGGTGGAAAAGCCCTGGGTGGCCTTTTGGGCTGCTTTGCTGCTTCTCAAGGAGCCTGTCGTGGTAACATGAGGGTGGCTTGGTTCAGATTGCCACATTAAAGGGGCCACAGCAAGCACGGCTGGGTCTCAACTTCCTGCTGAGGGTTCCAGGGCTCTCGTGTTGTAGCAACTGTGCTTTTCAATGTCTATGGGCATCTAGGTGAATTACAGGACAGAAATCTGAGTAAACCATTTAAAAAAAAAGGTTCCTAGTCCTAGAGACCCGATGTCTGTTCTGTCACTGGGCAAAACTAAAAGACCAAGGGACTCCGGTCATGGCCCTAGCAACAGTGGAGATAGCTGACAGATAAGCCACAGAGACAAGTGAGGTTGCAGGAGCTTGAACCCAGGAGCTCCAAGGTCAGCAATGCTGCCTCCTTTCCTCCACTCCCCACCCGGAGCCTTGAGACCAATATTGGAGTCTCAATTCTGCCATTCAGTTCAGTTCAGTTGCTCAGTCATGTCCTATTCTTTGCGACCCCATGGATGGCAGCATGCCAGTCCATGCGTTTGTGAATTTGTCACTTCCTCACTTGAACAAAATGAACAACCTACTCTATGCTCGTCCCTTCCACCACACATAGATCAAATGCTCAGTAACAACTGAGAGACCAAAGAATGCGTACACACTCCCATGAAGGCAGAATTAAATCCATCCTATTAGCTGGTTTGTAGTATCCTCTCTATGTTCAAAATCAAATTCATCTTCTCCTGCCTAACTTTCTAATCTCCTTCGTATTAGAGAATGACAATATTCAACCAGATATTAAAGCCAGTAACTTATGATTCCACTATGACTCCTTACTCTTTCTCCTATTTTTCATCTATCCCATCATCAGTTACTTTTGAGTCTCCCTCCCAAATCCCTCTCTAATATATCAGTTTCCCCCTTATTTCACCATTATTACCCTAGTCTGAGCAAACATCAACTCTGGCTTAAACTATAACATTGCTCCCCTAATTGGCCTTATTACCTTTACTCTTATTCCATCAAAACCATTCTCCCCTCAGGAGCTTGTGTGAAGTTTCTAAAGTGCACACTTATTACTCCTCTGCTTAACATAGCTTAGGGGGTCTCCAGGGCCCTGAAGTCCTAAATCCTGGCCATGACCCACAGAACAATCTTATACGGGGTTGCCTAAAAAAAAAAAAAAATACCCTAAAGCAAAGTTTGCCTCCTAAGATTTTATTTATTTTATTTAGAATTTCAGTCCCGGGACAGGAGTGAAGGAAAAAAGTAAAGTGAGGTTTAAGAAATGAGTGAAAGCAAAGAGCAAGTGGTAAATTGTGAAGCTGGCCACAGTTTCAAAAGACATTCAGCCAGCTGTTGAGTCACATGAACAGGTGGAATGAAATGGAGCCACCTTGCCTTAACATAGTCATCCTATCCCCTGGTGCTTAGTGTTGAAGATCCAACTCGGAACCTGTTCAGTTCAGTTCAGTCGCTCATCATGTCCGCCTCTTTGTGACCCCATGAATCGCAGCACGCCAGGCCTCCCTGTCCATCACCAACTCCCAGAGTTTACTCAAACTCAAGTTCATCGAGTCAGTGATGCCATCCAGCCATCTCATCCTCTGTCATCCCCATCTCCTCATGCCCCCAATCCCTCCCAGCATCAGGGTCTTTTCCAACGAGTCAACTCTTTGCATGAGGTGGCCAAAGTATTGGAGTTTCAGCTTCAGCATCAGTCCTTCCAATGAACACCCAGGACACCTGCATTTCCAAGTTGTGTCATCTGGCCCCTCAGGCATCCCTCACTTATAGAAGTGAGATCCCAGGTTCAATGAGGCACTTCCTCTGAGCCTAGAAGCTTCTACTCAGTCCAGTTTTATCAGGCCTGGGTAGCACCATGGTGGACTCAATGGAGATATTATGGAACCTAGCCCTTACCCTGGAAGAGGGGGTGAGCAAACCTGCTGGCAGTGCTAGGTGAGAAGGCAATAACAGTAACAAATGGGGCTTTTCATTGAGAAAATAACCTTGGGTCTTGAAGGCCTGTGGGGCTGAGTAAACCTAGGGTGGCAAATAACTTGAATCTAAAAGAGAGCCAGCTTTATCTGGTGACATGCTCCTTGCATTCTGTACTTCAGCCATATGGAACTTCTTATAACCCTCTAGAACAGCACTATTCACATATGTATGTGCCTAGTTTGATGTAAATTTAAATTTAAATCAAATTTTAATGTGAAATAAAATTGAAACTGACATTTCTGGCCAGGATGATGTCACAAGGACTGGATTTATCTTCCTGCTTGAGAAATAAAAATATCTGAAATAACAGTTTTGAAGATACTGGACATTGGTCAACAAAGTACAGACATTCCAGAGAAAACAGAAAAGAAAGGTGGTGAGCCTTATGGTTGTCACAACTTACTACCTTGAAAGAGTCCTTAAGCTGTGATGCAAGGAAGGGGCCATGGCAGAGCCTGACAATATCCCTGAGTTGAGAGGACAGAACTGAGTCTGGAAAGACAATGGCACTCAAGTTCAAATGTAGAATATTGGAGAGAGAGATGTATAAAGAACTCCAGAGATCTGCAGAGGATCCCCCTCCAGGATTCAGCTGAGTACTGATCGGCACACACACATGAGGAAACTACTCAAAGGCTGGGGAAAGCAAGAATGAGAGTGAGGAACATAGCACTCTCACAGGACTTGCTCCCATCAGTCAGCTGGACAAACTCGTAAAATACCTGGCATTGGGTAGGGTACCCAGTAAAGTCTTGCTTCAAAACTGGGCAATTATTAGCTCAATACTGGGCAATGGCTGGGTCCTACAAAGTAAATATTAAAAACAAGAACAAGACCCAGAAGAATAAACTTGTTTCTAATTAACTGCCTCCAGTATACAGCTCAAGAACATTTACAGGAATACAAAAATATCTACCACCTGAGAAGGTAAAATTCAAAATATCTGGTTGCAGACAAATGTTAGCAGGCATAAAAAAAGCTGGAAAAATATAAACAACAACAAAGAATTCAATCAGATGAAACAAAGCCACAACTGATACAAGTGTCAGAATTAGCAAACAAGAACCTTAAAACGGTGATTATAATTCTTTTCTGTGTGGGGAAAAAAAGTGAAGTAGAGACACAGAGATATAAAAAGCACAAATTAAACTTTTACATAAGAAATCTACAGTGTATGAGATTTTTTAAATGTATTGGATAAGATTAACAGAAGATTAGATACAATGGAAAAAATATAAGGGACCTTGAAGACATAGAAACAGAAACCACCCAAAATGGCAAGTTGAGGGAAAAAAGTAACTTTTAAAAAATAATAAAGCATCACTGAGCTATAAAACATCTTCCAGTAGCCTAATAAGCATATCTTTAGAATCCAGGTTACTCTGTCCATGTAATTTTCCAGGCAAGAATACTGGAGTGAGTTGCCATTCCCTTCTCCAGGGGATCTTCCCGACCCGGTAATCAAACCTGGGTCTCCTGCATTGCAGGCAGATTCTTTACCATCTTGGCCACTAGGGAAGCTTGTCTCTGAAAGAGAGGGGGCAGAAAAATTCTGTGAGAAAATAGTAGCCTTTTTTTTCAAATTTAATGAAAACTATAAGCCAAAAAACAAGAAACATGAAGAAAATTGCATCGAGGTACAACATAGACACATTTTGAAAACCAATGATAATGGGAAAATCTTTTTTTGGGGGGGGGATCTTAAAAGGAGAAAGAAAAAGAGACATGTAATATATAGAGGAACAAAAGTAAAGATAACATAAAATCTCCTTTGAAAACATGCAAATGAGAAGACAGTAGATAAACGCTTTTAAAGCATTGAAAGAAAAATATAACTGTCAACCTAAAACTCCATATCCAGGAAAAAATAGCAGTTAAAAGTGAAGTGATGTAAAAGTTTTTTCAGACATATAGAAGGTGAAAGATACCACCAGGAGATCCTCCCTACAAGCTGTTACAGAAAGGAGACTGAAAGAAGGAAAATGATAACAGAAATGTGATTATAAATGATGGAAAGCATCCAAAATGGGGGTTAAATATGTATAATTCTTTTTCTTATTATTTAAAACTTTTTGAAAGATAATCACAGGTTAAGCAAAAATAATAACAGTGAAAGTTGCTCAGTCATGTCTGACTCTTTGTGACTCCATGGACTACACATTCCATGGAATTCTCCAGGCCAGAATAGTGGAGTGGGTAGCCATTCCCTTCTCCAGCAGATCTTCCTGACCCAGGAATCAAACCAGGATCTCCTGCATTGCAGGCAGATTCTTTACCAACTGAGCTAACAAGGAAGCCCTAAAAATAATAAAGTACTGTGTAATTTATAATACATGTAGAAGTAAAGTGTGTCAATAATAGCAAAAAGGATGGGAAAGAGAAAATGGAAGTATTCTTATAAGGCTCTTATACTATCTGTGAAAAGGCATGGTATTCCTTGAAGGTGGACTGTGGTTAAGTCAAAGATGTTTACTGAAGAAGATGTGTGCATGGGTGCTCACTCATATCAAACTCTCTGAGATCCCATGGACTGTAGCTCGCTAGGCTTCTATGTACCTGGAATTCTCCAGGCAATAATACTGGAGTTGGCAGCCATTTCTTTCTCCAGGGTATCTCCCCAACCTGGGGATTGAACCACATCTCCTGCATTGGCTGATGGATTCTTTACTGCTGCACAAATCTGGGAAGCCAAAAAGATGTTTCTATAAACCCTAAAAGACCACTGAAATAACAAAATTTATAACTAATAAATTTAAAAAGTAAATAAAATATAATCATAAAAATGTATACAGGCAGAGGAACCAGAGATCAAATCGCCAACATCTGCTGGATCATCGAAAAAGCAAGAGAGTGCCAGGAAAACATCTATTTCTGTTTTATTTACTATCCCAAAGCCTTTGACTGTGTGGATCACAATAAACTGGAAAATTCTGAAAGAGATGGGAATACCAGACCACCTGATCTGCCTCTTGAGAAACCTGTATGCAGGTCAGGAATCAACAGTTAGAACTGGACATGGAACAACAGACTGGTTCCAAATAGGAAAAGGAGTATGTCAAGGCTGTATATTGTCACCCTGCTTATTTAACTTATATGCAGAGTACATCATGAGAAATGCTGGGCTGGAGGAAGCACAAGCTGGAATCAAGATTGCTGGGAGAAATATCAATAACCTCAGATATGTAGATGACACCCTCTTGATGAAAGTGAAAGAGTAGAGTGAAAAAGTTGGCTTAAAGCTCAACATTCAGAAAACTAAGATCATGGCATCCGGTCCCATCACTTCTTGGGAAATAGATGGGGAAACAGTGGAAACAGTGGCTGACTTTATTTTTCTGGGCTCCAAAATCACTGCAGATGGTGATTGCAGCCATGAAATTAAAAGACGCCTACTCCTTGGAAGGAAAGTTATGACCAAGCTAGACAGCATATTAAAAAGCAGAGACGTTACTTTGCCAACAAAAGTCCGTCTAGTCAAGGCTATGGTTTTTCCAGTGTTCATGTATGGATGTGAGAGTTGGACTGTGAAGAAAGCTGAGCGCAGAAGAATTGTTGCTTTTGAACTGTGGTGTTGGAGAAGACTCTTTGAGAGTCCCTTGGACTGCAAGGAGATCCAACCAGTCCATCCTAAAGGAGATCAGTCCTGGGTGTTCATTGGTGGGACTGATGTTGGAACTGCAATTCCAATACTTTGGCCACCTGATGCGAGGAGCTGACTCATTTGGAAAGACCCTGATGCTGGGAAAGATTGAGGGCAGGAGGAGAAGGGGACGACAGAGGATAAGATGGTTGGATGGCATCACCGACTCAACGGACATAGGTTTGGGTGAACTCCGGGAGTTGGTGATGGACAGGGAGGCCTGGTGTGCTGCAGTTCATGGGGTCACACTGAGTCGGACACGACTGAGTGACTGAACTTAACTAAACTGAAAAATATATACAATTTGCTCAAAAGAGGGAAAAAAAAAAGAACAAGGGGACCAAAAAAACATAGGGGACAAATGGAAAACAAACTTCAAGATGATAGATTTAAACCTAACCATATCAATAATCCCATAAGAACAATGGTTCAAATTGACAAAAAGCAGAGATTATCAGATTGGATAAAGAGGTATGACTGAATTTTATGCTGCCTACCAGAAAGACATTTTAAATACAAAGACACAAATAGCTAAAATGATGGAAAAGATAAATCATACGAACACTATTAAAAACAAAGCTACAGTGGCTGTCTTAATGTCAGTCAAAGTGAATTTCAGAGTTAAGAGTTTTACCAGGGATAAATAAGGTTATTTAATAATGATCAGGAAGTCAATTAATCAAGTGAATATCCAACTTTTTGTCGAACATGCCACTCAGTCATGTCTGACTCTTTGTGACCCCAGGGACTGTAGTCCACTAAGCTCCTCTGTCCATAGGATTCACCAGGCAAGAATACTCAAGTGGGTTGCCATGCCCTCCTTCAGGGTATTTTCCTGACCCAGGGATTGAACCTGGGTCTCCTGAATTGCAGGTGGATTCTTTACCATCTGAACCTACATAATATATAATTCATAACATTTATGTAATGCATAACTTATCTTCAAAACATAAAATATGATGGAATTGCAAAGAGAAAAAGACACATGAACAATTACATTCAGAAATGTTGGTATCTTTCTCACAGTAAATAGAAAACAGAAAGGATAGAGAAGAATTGAGCAACACTGTCAACCAATGTGACCTAATCGACGTTTATAGCATACACACAATAGCAGAATACACATACACCAAAGATCTTGCTGTGAGATCTGGAACAAAGTAAAAAGTCCCCTTTCATCACTTCTACTTGAGTGTACTATATATTCTAGCAAGTACAATAACCCTCACCTCAAAAAAAAGAAGAAGAAAGGAAAGAAAGAGAAATAGATGCATATAGTTTGAAAAAAAAAAAAAAAGAAGAAAGTAAGAGAGAAATGTTGGCAGATGCCATTCTAGCTTTGAAGCAGGTAAATGGAGCTATAGCCAAGGAATGCAGGCAGCCTCTGGAAGTCAGAAAAGAAAAGGAACACAGCTCTGAGGACACCTTGATTTTAGCCCACTATGACTGATTTTGGCTTTCTAATCTTCAGAACTGTAAGATGAATACATTTGTGTTGTTTCAAGCTACGGAGTTTGTGAGAATTTGTTACAGCAGGCATGCTGCCACTGCTGCTAAGTCACTTCAGTCGTGTCCAACTCTGTGCGACCCCACAGACGGCAGCCCACCAGGCTCCTCTGTCCCTGGGATTCTCCAGGCAAGAATACTGGGGTGGGCTGCCATTTCTTTCTCCAACAGCAGGCATAGGAAATGAATATAGCAAGCTTTCAAGAAAAGACCAATATACAAAAATCAAGTGTAGATCTATATACTATCAATAAACAAGTTGAAATAAAAACAATAACATTTATAATAGTTTCCAGACTATAAAATACTTACAGACATCTGACCATCAAAGCAAAATCCATAAAATATTTATACAGTGAAATTCACAAAACACTGCTGAAAAAATGAAAAAATAAATGAATAATTAGAAAAATATACCATGTTGTTGGGTCAGAAGACTCAATATTGTTAAAATGTTCACACTCCAGATTGTTATATAGATTCAGTGCAATTCCAAATAAAAATCACAAAATATTTTGTAGGCATAGGAAATCTGATGTTAAAATTAACCTGGAAACACATACAACTTAGAATAGCCAAAAGAACTTTGAAAAACAGGAACAGGGGTTGACATGGATCCCTTGAGAAGCAAATGTTATTTACAACTGTTTGGGCCCCTAAGTGGGCCGTCCATCGGTGAATGGGCAATGACTGACAATGCCTGCAGCATGCCCCCTTGGGTGGTTGGTATGCCTTAGAGTGCCCAGGTCAGTTTCAATTAGTACTCGCTGCCCTATTTCTATTCCAGAGCTATGCTTTGGGTGGGGGGCTGGGGCTTGTGTTAGGCACCCTTTGAAGGACAGCAGGCGAGGAGGACAGGTTCCCCAAAGCTACTGTGATTTGTGCTAGGAGGGAGCAAAAAATATTGCTGTCACTATGTAATATAAACTGATGAATCTGCTATGATTATTTAAAAGTAAAACTCTCTAAGAACCAGCTTTTCAGAAAACAACATACACCTTACTTCTCCTGAGGAAATGGCAGAGGGATCCCCTTGGGAATTGTCCCCCATTAACCTAGCATACTATCCAAAAGAGCAGAGAGTGGGATATATGTGTGGGAGGAGGCATGTGCTATCCTATTCTGCCCTTTTAGATATATTGCCAATTTCATTTCTGCCTGTGTAGCTATTTCAGCACAGCTTGAAAACGGCTGGACTGATTGCCACACAATTTCAGGGAAGTTTGGAGGAGATATGACTTCAGTTAGAGGCCTAGTAGAATGCATGAAAATCACTTTGGGGTGGCCATTGGGACAGAGCATCCAGTGATTCAAAGAGACTTTAGACAAAGACATCAGTGAACATCCCCAAATATGACTCCCCTCTAGTGGAAAATCCATAGGGCAGTAATTTCTTCTTATTTTAAATGATGAGTTTCTGTCCAACCATGGTGTGGCTCCACCTCCAGTGATAGGTGAAAGATTTGACTGATACTAGGACGGCCAAGAAGTCCATACCTAACAAACCAGGTGCCGCTTACTGGTCATCTGCTATGTGCCAGCCCCAGAGAGCCTTTTGCTCCTCTGCTCCTGACCTCAGCATCATTATCCTGGCTTGAAAAATAATCCTTCTGCAAAAAGAACTCTCAAAACCTAAATTGGGTTCATCCCCAAAGAGGGCAGGTTTGAAAGGGTTGGGGTCCAGATTAGCCTGACTTCAAGTCTCATTTAGATTTTCGTATCTTGTTTGTGTGACTGAGCACTTGCCCAGAAGCCAACCACCCCTGCCGACTGGCCTGGAACTCTCACTGGCAAGCGGAAATATCTGGTTGCTTTACCAGTCTCCCAGAGTCCAGCGCAACATCTGGCACAGTGCAGAGTTTCATTGTTTAATGCATGAACAGTTGCAGTTTTGTCACCTGTTCCATAGAATGCTGATTGCTGATAGGCCTCTGCCACATAACACTTACATCCTGATGTCTGTGCAGTAATAATACTGAAGAAAATACTGAAATAATACTGAAGTAAAGAAAAGAAAAATAATACTGAAGAAAAGTAATAATACTGAAAAGTAATTAGGATTTTGTACCTACTGTGCCTAATATAATGCCTTTATCAATACTGAGCACAGAATTCAGTTCAGTCACTCAGTCGTATCCGACTATTTGAGACCCCATGGATCACAGCATGCCAAGCCTCCCTGTCCATCACCAACTCCTGGAGCTTACTCAAACTCATGTCCATTGAGTCGGTGATGCCATCCAGCCATCTCATCCTCTGTCATCCCCTTCTCCTCCTGCCTTCAATCTTTCCCAGCATCAGGGTCTTTTCCAATGAGTCAGTTCTTCGCATCAGGTGGCTGAAGTATTGGAGTTTCAGCTTCAGCATCATTCCTTCCAATGAATATTCAGGACTGATCTCCTTTAGGATGGACTGGTTGGATCTCCTTGCAGTCCAAGGGACTCTCAAGAGTCTTCTCCAACATCACAGTACAAAAGCATCAATTCTTCGGCACTCAGCTTTCTTTATAGTCCAACTCTCACATCCATACATGACTATTGGAAAAACCACAGAATAGTCATGTAATAAATACTTGTTACTGCACATCCACTAGAAAGGCTACTAAAAACATATTTAAAAGACCGATATTAACAGCTGTTGTCAAGAATGGGAAGCAACTGAGTTCCACATACATTGTTGGTGGGAATCTAAAATGGTACAAACACTTTGGAAAACAGTTTGACAGATCCTCACAAAGTTAAATACAAAGTTGCCATATGACCTAGCAATTCCACTCCTAGGCATTTACACAAATGAAATAAAAGCTTATGTCCACACAAAGACTAGTACTCCAATGCTCATAATAGCATTATTCACGTTTGCCCCAGTCTGGAAAACTCCAGTGTCCATCAACAGTTGAATGTATAAGCAAAATGTGGTAATAGGCATAAAAAGAATGAAGCGATATGCCCTGTAATTTGGATGTACCTCAGAAATATGCTGCATGAAAGAATTCAGACAAAAAAAAATATAAACCACATGATTCCATTTATATGAAACTCTAGAAGAGATTAACCTTAAGCTATAGTAATAGAAACCAGATTATTGACTACACCTAGGGGTGAGGTTGGAGAAGGCAATGGCGCCCCACTCCAGTACTCTTGCCTGGAAAATCCCATGGACAGAGGAGCCTGATAGGCTGCAGTCCATGGGGTCGCTAGGAGTCGACACGACTAAGCGACTTCACTTTCCCTTTTCACTTTCATGCATTGGAGAAGGAAATGGCAACCCACTCCAGTGTTCTTGTCTGGAGAATCCCAGGGACGGCAGAGCCTGGTGGGCTGCCGTCTATGGGGTCGCACAGAGTCGGACATGACTGAAGCGACTTGGCAGGGGTGAGGTATTGAATGGGAAGAAGCAGAGATATTTTGAGCTGAGTTGTCATTATACATATTTATTAATATGTAGACATCATTTACATATACAAATATTCATTTAATGTTTGTTTCCTTTACTGCATGTGAACTATTTCCCCCAATCACTTTTCTTCTAAATAAAATAAAAGTAAATGCCTGTTCCTCAGTGAATCTGGGGGAAAGTACAATGTAACAAACCCAGTTTTATTGTTTATTATGTGTTTTCAAGTTCTTTACCTAAATGAACTCAATTCTCACAATCTTATGAGTAAGGTACTACTATTAACCCTGTATTACCTGTGCAAAAACTGAGGCTTGTGGATCTTAAGTCATCTGGCTAGAGTCACAGAGCTAAAAGGGGTCTACTGGAGATTTGAATCTAGATCTGTGCAACATCAAAGCTCTTAAGGACAGACACAAAATGTTTGATTTCCAAAAACTCTCTCTGGCCTATGGAGATGAGTTAGTTTTAACAGGGTGAGTATTCCAGAGGAGGTTGACCAAAGGGCTGAGGGCCCCAGAGGGCTGGGGGAAATGGGATGAGACTGCCAGTCCTGACATGGCAGTACTGGGGCAAAAGTCTTGGGCTTGTTCTGACTGGTTCTAGTGAACAGAGCTCAGGCCAGGAGGCCTGACACTCCAGGTTAACCATTTAATACAGACTTTGGGAAGTTCCATGCTCAGAGACCTCACACTGTCTAGTTGGTGCCAGTAATTGAGACATAGGTCCGTGTTCAAATCCAGGCTTTGCTCCTTCTACCTGGGTAAAACTTTGGCAAAAACATTGGCTCTTTTGAGGCCAGAAAATGACCTGCTTCTCTCATTTTCTGGACTATGGTGTTCAAAGAGCATCTGTTTAAAACTTATTAACTCTGCAGCAAAGCAAAGACTGATCACTTTAGGAGAATACTGGGAGACTTTCTAGAATTGAAGCAGGTTTGACTTTGTCTTCGGGGTACAGTCTCAGCAGGCCAATGGCACAGTTTTATTTGTATATGCTCACCCTGGCTGCCACATGGAAAGTAGACTGAAAGGGGGATGGGTCCTGGAGGAACAAAACAGTTCAGAGGCTATTAGTTGCTCAGGAATGTGTTAATAGGGACTAGCTTAATGGGGATGGGGAGGAAAGACAGCCTACTGCATCTGGAATGGTGAAGGTGTTTCTCTCATTGCAATGCAGAAGGCCCAGAACATCACAACAGGTGCTAAAGCATCAGCCTGGGGTTCCAGGCTTCTTCCTTGCATCAGCATGCCAAGCAGTCGGCCAGAGATGATGGAGTAGGAACACAAGCAGAAGGGACAGGCCTCTCTGCAAGGCCCTGAATTAACCACTCAGGCTTTAATCATCATCGATGGATTCTAAATGGCTGCCAAACTGTCTGTACTGTTCAGGGCTAAAACTTCCAATACAAACCTGAAGCTCTCCACAGAGCTGATCTCTCCAGCAAGGCCAGTAAACTCGGGGTGCAAATGCAGGAGAGATGGACTGACCCCAAGCAGCCTCAGACTGGGTGACATTCAGGGAAACAGACCCCTGAGCATTTCTGTGAAGTGGGCCTTTACGACTTATGAAGCAAGATCACATCTCATGTCCTGGAGGTCTGTACAAGCCCTCCTTCAGTCAACTTCAGAGCTACAGTTCCAGGACTTGCCTGGGTCATAGACAAGCACAAGCAGGCCTGAACTCTTCTGTCTATATGGAACCCTTATTATTATATGGAACCCTTGTTACTAGGCACATGCTGGACTCTTGGCATTCAGGAGGCTCCACCTGCCTTCTAGGAATGTCCAACCAATCAGTAAGATCACTTTAATGCTGAAGATGTTTTTGTCCATCCCCGCTGAGTGCCTATAATCAATCCCTGGCACCTCTTCCCCAGGCATGACTCTTCCCTGGAACTTGGCATCACTGCTCCTTCATAGAGGCTTCCTTCTCTGCAGCCAGGCCAGATGAGGCACTGATACCCACAGGCTGAGGTCTCTTTTTCTAGATACTTCAGTTGTCCCATGTATTACATCGTTTGTCAATATTTGATGCAGACAGAAAAATGACAGGACAGTTTGAAGCATAATAGTGAAACAAACACTGATCCGCTGACCACCCAGAATAAGAACAAGAACATTCCCAACAGCATGGCAACCATTTGGGGGCTCCTTCCCTCACTCATCCCAGCCTCCCTTTCCATAACAGTGGCCCTTTCCATAACAGTGGCCCTGAAGGGAAATTTTGGGCTTTTCAGGCCTTTGTCTTTCATTTTCCAAGTTTTGAAATACACATTTTGTATCCCTACAGAATCTGTTGTTTACTTTTACTTGCCTACTTTCTACAAATGGTATCATACCCAATATTACATACCATATGAACAGAATAAAGGACAAAACCCACATGAGCTTCTTAGTAAACACCAGAACCATTCAACAAAACCTCACATCCTTTCCTATTAAAAGCATACAGTGAACGAGGAGTTTAAGGAAGCTTCCTCAACCTGAAAAAGGATTCTATGGAAAAACAAAACCTCACAGCTAATATCATACACAATGATAAAAAACTGAAAATGTTGCCCCTAAGATCAGGAACAAAATGAGGATGTTCACTCTTACCTCTTCTATTCAACATTGTACAGTAAGTTCTAGCCAGACCAATTAGAAGCAAAATGAAATAAAAGGCATTCAGATTACAAAAGAAGAAGTAAACCTATTGCTATTCTTATATGCCAAAAATTCTAAAAACCACAAAAATACTATTTGAGCTAACAAATGTATTCAGAAAAACCACAGGATACAAGATCAACAAGCACACAAACATTAGTTGCATTTCTGTACAATAGCAATGACCAGTCCAAAAACAAAATTAAGAAAACAATAACATCACACCCAAGGAAAAACTCAGAAGTAAATTTAACAAAGGAAGGATAAAACTTACTCTGAAAACTACAAAACAGTCATCTAGGTAGAAATAGGTAGAAATAGGTAGGTAGAAGTAAGTGCACAGGACTGAGATAAATTTTGACCTTTTTTCACCATTTTGGGGATGATAAAATAAGTATAACATAAAGTTTGTCATATTTAACTATTTTAACTACACAATTCAGTGGCCTTAATGATATTTACAATACTGTAAAGCAATCACTATTTCCAAAATTTTTTCATCACCTCAAACAGAAACTCTGTGACCATTAAACAATATTCTGCCATTCTTCCCTCATTCAAGTCTCTGGTAAACACTAATCTAATTTCTATATCTATGAATTTGCTTAGTGTAGGTACTTCACAGAAGTAAAATCATATAATAAGTGCCCATTTTAGTCTGGCTTATTCACTTAGCATAATGTTTCCAATATTTATTGTAGCATATAGGAGATATTTCATGTATGACTGAATAATATACCATTGTATGTATATACCACATTTTACTTATCCATTCATCTGTTAATGGATGCTTGAGTTGTCTCCATGTTATGGCTACTGTGAATAATCCTGTCATGAACATTGGACAAATACAAGTAACTGAGTTATTTTTCTTCAGTTCTTTTAGATATATACATAGGAGTGGAATTTCTGGGTCATGTGGTAATTCTATCTTTAGCTTTTTGAAGAACTGCCAAAATGTTTTATACAGAAGCTACACCAAATTACATTCTCACCAGCAGAGCACAAGTGTTCCAATTTCTCCACATTCTCACCAACATTTGTTATTCTCCTTTTTTAAAAAAAATTATAGACATCCTAGTAGTTGTGAAGTAGTATCTCACTGAGGCTCCGATTTGCATTTCCTCAATGACAAAGACTTTGAACATCTTTTCGTGTGCTTATTACACTTTGTATATATACTTTGAAGAAATGTCTATTCAAGTCTTTGGCTCATTTTTTTTGGTGAGTTTTTTGTTGTTGTTGTTGAATTATGAGTGTACTCTAAATGTAATAAATATAAAACCCTTATGAGATATATGATTTACAAATATTTTCTTTCATTCCATCCATTGTCTTTTCATTTTCATAATAATATACATTGATGCATAAAAGTTTATTTTATTTTGATGAAGTGCAATTTATCTATTTTTGTTGTTGTTGCTTGTGTTTTTGTGTCACATCTAAGCAACCATTGCCACATCTGAGATCGTGAACATTTACCTCCATGTCTTCTTCTAAGAGTTTTATGATTTAGCTCTTATATTTAAGTCACTGATCCATTTTGAGTTAATTTTTTGCAAAGCATGATATAGGAGTCCAACTTTATTCTTTTGCCAATGGAAAACCAGTTGCCTCTGTACCACCTGTTGAAGATGCTATTCTTTTGCCTATTAAATGAACTTGGCACCCTTGACAAAGTCAACTGGCCATTGATGTGAGGCTTAATTCTGGACTTCAGTTCTATTTGGTCTTTATTTCTACCCTTATGGCAGTATCTCACTGTCTCATTTACTGCTGCTTTGCAGTAAGCTTTGAAACTGGGGAAGTGTAAGTCCTTCAATTTTCTTTTCTTTTTTCAAGATTATTTTGACTATTTGGGGGCACCTTGTAATTTCAAATTTGAAGTTGAGAATCCAGCTTTTCTATATCTTGGGGGGAAAAAAGCTGTTGCAATTTTGATAAATATTTTTTTGGATCTGTAAGTCACATCTCAACAATATTAAGTCTTCTTACCCATTGACACAGGATGTCTTTCTATTTGATTTTAGATTTTCTTTAATTTCTTTTGGCAATGTTTTCCACGTACAAGTATTTCACCTCCTTGGTTAAATTATTGTAGATGCTATTAGTAATGAGATTACTTACTTAATTTCCTTTTGAATTGTTCATCATTGGTGTATAGAACACAACTGGTTTCTGTGTGTTCAGTTTGTGCCCTACAACTTTGCCGAATTTTGTTATTAGCTCTGGTAGCTTAATTATAGATTCTTTATAATTTTCATGTCAACTGTGAAAAGAAACAGTATTAGCTCTTCCTTTAAAATTTGGATGCCTTTCATTTATTTTTATTGACTCATTTCCCTGGCTACCAGTTGAAATAAATTCTAAAGAAGTAACATTTGATAATCAAGTAGTGATGTCATGTTGACATCTGGAGTTTAGAGGAGAGATCCATTCTGGAGATCTGATTTTGGGAGCCATAAGCATATGGACCACATTATCAAGGGGTATAGTAGAGAGAGAAAAGGAAAGGGAAGAGAAGGGGTATAGTAGAGAGAGAAAAGGAAAGGGAAGAGAAGGAGAGGCAAGGAGAGGGGAAAGGAGAGAAGTGCCTTTTGTCTGATTTTACAGCTTTGTCAACACTCAGAACCTTCCAGGCCCCTTAATATCACCCTTTTTTCTTCTCTTACTAGCTTGTGGCCTTAGGTGAGTTCACTTCACTTCTCTGACTCTGTTAGCTCATGTTTAAAATGGGAAATTAGCCATTTTCCCACCTTAATTCCAAAGAATATGTTTAGCTTTCGGACAAAGACACATTTTTACCAGCCCCTTGGGATAGGAACAGAATGTCACCCCAGGGGGTTCCTGATATTGCTACAATCTTGGGAGAGCATGGCTCAGCAAGATTACAAATGGAGCAAATGGGTCATGAGGTTCTAATTTACTGACCTATCTTTAAAAGGCTGTGCCACTCTCCCCCACACACTAAAACCTATAACTTGAAAGACACAGACTACATCAGTCCAAATACAGAGAGTAGGCACTTCAGCATTGCAAAGGGCAGCATGTTCCAGTATAAGTGGAACACGGCATCATTTGCAGTCAGCCTCCACAAAAAGCCACAGCTGCCTGTGGCAATGTGACTGCCTGAGAATGGAGCTACCATGCTGCTCTTCCCGCCCCCCCCCCCACCAAGCCATCAGGAAGTGGACCCTGGAGCCAGAAGTGGCAGGAGGTGGAATGCACTTAAGACCAGTCTGGAAGAGTATTGGGTCCAGTGAGCCACAGAGATACTAAAAGGTCACTTTGACCATTACAACAGCTGAATTCCATTCCTCTTCCAGAAAATGGCCAGGAATTTCTCTCTATAGAGAAGTTACTTCAAGACAGCTTGGATTTCTCTAAATGAGCTTATACCTAGGCTCTGTCCCACATGGCTTCAACCTCTCAGGACACTCATATTAAGACAAGGGATCTATATTGTTGATCAAGATGATATTAATGATGATAATGGAACAATAGTACTTCTGCCAGTAGCTCCTACTTTAAGAAGTCTACATTCTTTCAGGCATTTTGTGAATTGTATCTCAAATTTTCAATATAACCCTATTAAGGAGGTACTATTGTTATCTCCATTCTATACATAAGGACAGAATGGATCAGAAAAGTGATTTTTCTATGGTACATAGCTAGTCATTGGCATAATTGGGCCCTGCATCACCTGATTCCAAAGTCTAGGTTCCTTCCACTATGCCTCACTGCCTCCCCTCCCCCTTCTTCTGATCTGCTGGATCTTCCATCTCTCTAGGCCAAGTCCCTTCCTCCTAGCCTGTTGGTGCCATGAGAACAGAAGGAAAGAAATTAGCAATGAACATCACCTCATTGTTGGGCATCCTGCAGTCTAAGGCCCCAGCCCAGATGCCATGATGAGCTCCCAGATAGTGATCAGTAGCCTTGGGGACATACTTGGAGAACTTTGCAGCATCCCTTGATCTGGGCATTGGTGGCAGCTGAAACTCTGTGCCCTCTCTGAAATTCTGAGGATTTTTAAACTGAATTAAAACCCTGTTTTTCAAAGGGTAGTCTCATTAGAAGGTCAGTCAATCCTCAATCCTGATGAAAGAAAGAACCTGAAATTGAAGAAGCCACACTATTTCTCCCTATAACAGACTTGTCTTTCAATCGTTAATTGGAGAAGGCAAGATGTTAGCAGGCTGGTAGCGGTGAGGCTCCAGCACCTGGGCCATCAGATAGATCCTGACCTGGATTAAAGATGTTGAGGAGCCCTGGTGGGCAGGAAGGATTTCATCTCCAACCCACAGGGCCAGGTGGAGGCCTTTGAGATTCTGCAACCCCCACTCCTCAGAATGCCAAAACCTCGTCCATTCTCTCCATGGCAACATGATCCGGGGTCAATAGACTTGAAGGCAGAGGCTGGATCTCCCCTCCTGTATTAATATCACTGGTACATGCATCCAGCCCACTTGAAAGACTGAGACAGCCCTGCCACTCACTGATAACTCATTGCAACATCAGAATACTCAGCACCAGGCTTGGCACAAAGTGAGAACCTCATAAATCCTCATCGGCTTGAACGCTTGGAATTGAGTTTTGGGGCTGGCACACATTCTCAGCTCCTCACAGGCCCACTGAGTTTTGGCTCAGAGGCAAAGGAAGCATTTACTCTTCATGAGCTGGCTACCAGTTGCTGCCGTTTCACTGACTGCAGTCCCTGGCATGTAGACAAGGGGGCCACCTGCGGCCTAAGTTCTCCAGACTGCTTTCTTGCTTGAGGGACCTCAGACCCCACAGGCACAGCACTGTTCCCCCAATCCAGGCAGGAGGGCCCCCTTACAAGGATTTGGGACAGGTTCCCCGAAAAAAGGCATCTACAGTTTGGGAAAATGGTCTCCAGGGAGCCAGGGATTGGGCAAGTGAGGGGAAGGGAAATGATAGGGAGATACAGACTACATGGAACACAGGAAGACTTCCATGGAAGACATGGAAGAGAAAAAGAAAGGAGGTTGCTTTGAGATCTGAGGGCTATGCAAATCAAGTTCACGGCAAAGTGCCCAGGCCCAAGATTTTTCAACTTGATTTAGCTACAGAATTCTTACTCTGTGAATGGAGTTTTCAAAATTTAGAAAAGATACAAGGAGAATGGGACAGCCAGCTCCCTGCCTGCTTGAGTTCCTTCTTCCTTCTCTTCATCCCCCACACAACACCCCCACCCCTGGAAGCCTCTAGGACTCCAGTTTAAGACTTCCTGACCCAGGTCAAGGAGAGAAAACTGAGGTTCAGAGAGGTGTGGAAGTTTTCTCCCAGTCATCTCCAGAAGACAGAGACAAGGGGCATGAGTGTGCAGCAGATTCACAGGTATAACATGCTGAATCCTGGGAGGCTCTGTCAGGGGCCTAGCTGCTCATGAATGGTATTGGGCCCATCATGATGAAAAATATATATATGTGTGTGTGTGTGTGTGTGTGTGTGTGTGTGTGTGTATATGTGAATGTGGTGGTAGTTTCAGGCATACAGCACAGTGA
The DNA here is from genome assembly GCF_019320065.1 of Cervus canadensis. Taxonomy (NCBI): domain Eukaryota; kingdom Metazoa; phylum Chordata; class Mammalia; order Artiodactyla; family Cervidae; genus Cervus; species Cervus canadensis. The sequence continues at coordinate 100,407,892 of NC_057419.1, forward strand.
TTCAGCTGCCAGTCTCCTCTGTCCATGGAATTCTCCAGGCAAGAGTACTGGAGTGGGTTGCCATTCCCTTCTCCAGGGGATCTTCCCAACCCAGGGATCGAACCCACATCTCCTGCATTGCAGGCAGATTCTTTACAGTCTGAGCCACCAGGGAAACCATATATATATATATATATGAACATAGCAACCATGGGAGAGTTTCCAAGTTCAATAAATGCATCAGCTGTGCACCTCACTCCTCAACTCTTTCCCTTCCCTGTCCCTGTAGGGCAGGGGGCTTCAGTACTGCCCTCTCTCCCCTCTCTCAGGACAGCCTTGCAGCCCTGGCAACCAGCTGCTCCAGGCCTTCTATGAGTATCCCTATTCCTCTTTCTTACTTCTCTTCCTGGGTGGAGCTAGGTGTTTTTGCCTTACAGAAGGCGACTGACCTGCTAATAGAAAGATCAGATGTGTGGGGTGAGAAGCAGAAAGGACTTCTCCATGTTGGGGAAGAGTCTCCATGTGCATCTTGGGTTTCCCTATCCATGATGCACACTATAGCAGCAGACAGAGCTGTTAAAACCAATTAGCATAAAATGCATCTTCCTTAGGTGCTCAATTTAACAATGGCTAACAAATGCCTATGTGCCCATAACCACCACAAAAGTCAAAATGTAGACCATTCCCATCATGCCAGAAAATACAGAACACTCCCATAATGCCAGAAAATTCCCTCCTGCCTCTTTGGAATAAATCTGACTAACTATGACCCTTGGCAACTATTTATCTCCTTTCTGTAACTGTAAAGCAGTAGTTATTTCCCAGAATTTTACACAAATGGAATCAGAGAGCAAATGGTCTTTTTTTATTTTTCTTTCACTTAACATAATGTGGATTAATCCAGTTGCTGATGTTATCAGTAGTTGATTTCTTTATATTGCTGAGCAGCATCCTATATTATAAATGTGCCAAATTTTGTCCATGTACCAGTTGATGGGCAGCTAATCATCTCCAATTTTTGCTATTATACAGAATGTTTCTACTAACATTCATGACAAGTTTGTGTGTACATCTATGGCTTTATTTTTCCTTGGGTAAGTACTTAGAAATGGAATTGCTGGCTCATACAATATGCATACAAGTATACTAATCTGTAACAAGTCTGTTGACCTGTTGCTGGACATGTGAATTGTTTCTAGCTTTCAGCTCTTGTGAATGAAGCTGCTATGAACATTTATGTGGACATATGTTTTGATTTCTCTTTGGGAAACATCCACAAGTAAAACTGCTGATTCACATGATAAATGTATGCCAAACATTGTGAGAAAGTGGTGAATTCTTTTCCAAAGAGTATATGCCATTTGCCTTTCCACTTGCAATGCCTAGAAGTTCTAGTCGGTCCACATTCTCAACAGCATTTGGTGTGCTTATCCTGGTACCTTCAGTTTTTGTTTGTTTTGTTGTTGTTGTTGTTTTATTCTTTTGGTAGTGTGCTACTGTCCTGTAATTTTGATTTGCATTTCCCTAATGATTGAGCATCTTTTCAAGAATTTGCTTCCCTGATGGCTCAGTAGTAAAGAACTCACCTGCCAATGCAGGGGATGCAGGTTTGATTCCTGGGTCAGGAAGATTCCCTGGAAGAGGAACTGGTAACCAACTCCAGTATTCTTGCCTGGAGAATCCCGTAGACAGAGGAGCCTGTCAGGCTACAGTCCAACAGGTTGCAGAGTCAGACATGACTGAACAACTAAACAACAACAACACAGATTATTCATATATCTTCTTTCATGACGTGAACTGTTCAAATCTTTATGCATTTATAACTGGATTGTTTCTCTTATTATTACTGAATTTTAAGAGTTATTTATAATCTGGATACAAGTGCTGCATCATATATATAGGCTATGAACATCTACTCCCACCCTGTAGCTTGTCTTTTCACTTTCTAAACAATGTCTTTTGAAGAGTACATGGTCTTAATTTTGATGAATTTCAAATTATCAAACTTGCATTTATTTTTATTAGTTGGAGGCTGATTACTTTACAATATTGTAGTGATTTTTGCCATACATTGACATGAATCAGCCATGGATTTACATGTGTTCCCCATCCCAATCCCCCTTCCCACCTCTCTCCCCATCCCATCCCTCTGGGTCTTCCCAGTGCACCAGCCCTGATCATGCATCCAACCTGGGCTGGAGGGTGGGATGTTCTAAGAGAATAGAGCTGAAACAAGTATACTATCAAGTGTGAATCAAATTATCAAACTTTTAAGGCTTGTGGTTTCTGTGTCCTAATTAAGAAAATTGTGCATAACCCAGGGTCAAAAAGATTTTCTCCTAGGTTTCATAATTTCAGGTTTTATGTTAAAGTCTATGATCCATGTTATGTTAATATTTATGACTGGTATCAGGTAGGGGTCAAGGTTAATTTTTTTCTGTATCAGATATCCAGTTGTTCTGGCAGCATTTGTTGAAAAAAAATTATCCTCTCCCAACTGAGTTACCTTGGCATCTTTGTCAAAAATCATTAAAAAGAATGAAATAATGCCATTTACAGCAACATGGATGGACCTAGAGATTATCATACTAACTGAAGTCAGACAGTGAAAGGCAAATATCATATAATATCACTTATGTACAGAATCTTTTAAAATGATACAAATGAACATATTTACAAAACAGAAACAGATACACAGACTTAGAGAATGAACTTATGGTTATGGCGGCGAGGGTGGGGAGGGATACATTAGGAGTTCGAGATGGACATGTACACACTGCTATATTTTAAATGGATAATCGACAAGGACCTACTTGTATAGCACAGGGAGCTCTGCTCAGTATTCTGTAATAGTCTAAATGGGAAAAGATTTTGAAAAAGGATAGATACATGTATATGTATAACCGAATCACTTTGCTGTATGCCTGAAACTAATAGAATACTGTTGATCAACTCTACTCATTATAAAATAAAAATTTTAATAAATAAATTAGTGGAAAAATCAATATATCTGTTTTGGAGTTCTCTTCATAATATTGTGATTCATAATAGAAATTTTATAATCTGGTCTTCTTTCCTATTCCTGGCACAAATACTCCTAACACTCTTGCAACTTCCTAAGTGATAAAAGAAATAAAGGTATCTTTTGTTATTCATAACAAACCCCTTTCAACACTTTTGAGTTTCCTTTGCTGGTCAGAAGCTTTTTAGTTTCAAATAGTCCCATCTATACATTTTTGCTTTTGTTTCCCTTGCTTAAGAAGACATACGCAGAATGATATTGCTAAGACTGATGTCAAAGTATGTACTGCTTATTTTTCTTGTACAAGTTTTATGGTTTAAGTCTTTACATTCATTCTTTAATCAACTTTGAGTTGGTTTTGTGTATGATGTGAGATAGTGGACTAGTTTCATTAATATGCATGTGACTGTTCAGTTTTCTGAACACCGTTTATTAAATAGAGTATTCTTTCTCCATTGTATGCTTTGTCCTAGGTTTACTGTCCATACATGTGTGAGTTTACTACTGGACTCAATTCTGTTCCATGATCATATCAATACTGTGCTGCTTTGATTACAATGGGCTGGTAATATGATTTGAAATCAGGGAGTGTGATACCTTCAGCTTTTTTCATGAGATTGCTTTGGCTATTAAGAGTTTTTTGTAGTTTCATAGAAACTTTAGAAATTTATGTTCTACTTCCATGAAAAATGCCGCTGGGATTTTGATAGTGATTGCATTGAATCTGTAGGTTACTTGAGGTAATACAGATGTTTTAACAATGTCTCTTCTTCACTAGAATGTCTTTCCATTTCTTTGTGTCTTCTTTAATTTCTTTCAACAATATCTCACAGTTTTTAGTGTACAGGTCTTTTATCTCCTAGTTTAAATTTATTTTTATGGATTTTTATTTTTTTATCATAGTAAATGAATTATTTTCTTAATTTCTCTTTCTGTTATTTCATTGTTGAAATTGAAAGTGTTAGTCACTAAGTCATGTCCGACTCTTTGCGACCCCATGGACTGTAGCCCACCAGGCTCCTCTGTTCATGGGATTCTCCAGGCAAGAATACTGGAATGGGTAGCCATTTCCTTCTCCAGGGGACCTTCCTGACCCAGGGATTGAACCTGGGTATCCCACATTCCAGGCAGAATAATTTCATTGTTAGTGTACAGAAATGCAATGGATATTTGTATATTGATTTTGAAATCTGCAATCTTACAGTATTCTTTTATTATTTCTAATAGTTTTTTTGGTGGCATCTTTATGGTTTTCTTATATAAAAGTTATGTCATCCACATTAATGCCAGTTTTACTTCTTTTCCAACTAGGATGACTTTTATTTCTTTTTCTTGCCTAGATGCTCTGAGTAGACGCATATTTCTTTATCGATTCCAATTAATAAAGTGAGGAAGTTCCCTTCTATTCATAGTTACCTAAAAGGCTATTTTTTTATTAAGAATGACTGGGTTTTAAACTGTATAAAATCAATTTTCTGCACCCATTTAAATGATTATATTATTTTTTTTACTTGAGTAATAGGTGAATTATATGGATTGATATTCAAATATTAAGCTAACTTTGTATTCCCAGAAGAACCCCACTTGGTCATGATATATATTTTTCAATATATTGTTATATTTGATTTAATATTTTATAAAGGATTTTTGAATCTACGTTCATGAGACATATTGGTCTATACCTTTGCTTTCTTATAATGTTTTCACTTACAGAATCAGATTAATACTGAGTTCATAAAAAGTGTTGGAAAGTGTTTCCTCCTCCACTATTTTCTGGGAGTTGAAATAGTATTTGCATTTCTTCCTTGAATATTTGATAGAATTCATTAAGGAAACATCTTGGCTAGGCTTTTCATAGTGGGAAGGTTAACTATGAATTTAATTAATTTAATTAGCATAAGCTATGCATATTTTCTATTGCCTTTTGTTACATTTTTGTAATGTGTATCTGTCAAAGATTTTGTCTAAGTTGTTGAATTTATTGGCATAAAGTTGTTCATAGCATTTTCTTGTTATCCTTTTAATATTTGGAGGATCAGTAGTAGTCAGCTTTTTTCATTCTGATATTGCTAATTGAGGTCTTACCTCATCTTTCCTGATTAGTATAACTAAAGGTTCATCGATTTTATTAATCTTTTAAATTCATCTTTTAGTTTAATTGATTTTTTTTCTGTTTTGTGTTTTCTGATTACCTGATTTTCACTCTTATCTTCACTATTTCCACACAGAAAATCTGGGTTTAATATACTTTCCTCTCTCCCTCTTCCTCATCATCATTCCTCTTCTTTTCCTGAAATAAAAGGTAAAACATAGATTTTTAGACCATTCCTTTTTGCTGATATAAGTATCTGAAGTTATGGATTTCCCTGACAGCACTTGTTTAGTACACTCCACATTTTTTGATATGCTGTATTTTTATTATCGTTTAGTCTGAAATATTTAACAACTTCTTATGTAATTTCTTTATTGTTGCATGAAGCATTTGGAAGTGGTTGTTAATTTCCAAATAGTTAAGGATTTTTAAGATTTTAGTTCTTGATTTTTTAACTTAATTCCATTATGGTCAAAGAACACTCTCTGAAATTTAATTAGATATGATTTATACATGTACCAGCATATGGTCTTTCTTAGCAAACATACAATGTATACTTGAAAAAAAGTGTATATTGTAGAGTTGCTGCTGGCTGCATCCTAGATGCACACACATTAAGGATTCTCTTGTCTTCTTGATTAACTGGCAATGTTATTGAGAATATCCTTCTTTTCTATAGAAATTCTTCGTATATTTAAACCTACTTTGTCTAATAGCAATATAGCCACACCAACTTTATGTTTAGCAGTTGCCATATAAAAGTAGCAAGCACAAGCATATTTCCTTTTTCCTGATCTTGGACTGAAAGCATTCAATAGTTCACCATAAATATGATGCTAGTTGTAGGTTTTTCCCTTATGTCTTTTATCAGATTTAAGACTATCCTATGAAATACAGGTTTGCTGACAGTTTTTATCAATGCTGGATTTTGTCAAATACTTGTTCCATGTTTATTGAAATGATAATATGGTTTTAATCATGTTGTGTTAAAATTGTGAATTATATCAATTGCTTTTCATGTATTAAACCAATCATGCCTCACAAAGATAAATTATTCTTGATTGTGATGTATTATCACTTTTACATATATTTAGACTAAATGATAATAGTTGGCATGTATTTTAAAATCTATGTTCATGGGAAATATTTATTCTGTAATTTTGGTAATGGCTTATCTCATATTTTGTTGTCAGGGTTATGTGAGCCTTATTTAACAAATCTGAATTGTTCCCTTTCAGTCTGTTTTCTGATGGGGGTTGTGAAAAACAGGTGTCGCTTTTTGCTTAAATGATTGATAATATTCACCAATGACTTGGAGTTTTCTTTGAATGAATGTTTGATAATTAATTTAATTTGTTTAACAGACATCAGTTCAGTTGTGTCTGACTCTTTGCAACCTCATGGACTGTAGCACTCTGTGGTTCCATGTCCAGTTTTAACTGATGCTTCTTGACCAGCATACAGGTTTCACAGGAGGCAGGTAAGGTGATCTGGAATTCAAATCTCTTTAAGAATTTTCCACAGTGTGTTGTGATCCACACAGTCAAAGGATTTGGTGTAGTCAATAAAGCAGAAGGAGATGTTTTTCTGGAACTCTCTTGCTTTTCTATGATCCAGTGGATGTTGGCAATTTGATCGCTGGTTCCTCTGCCATTTCTAAATCCAGTTTGTACATCTGGAAGTTCATGATTCACATACTATTGAAGCTTGGCTTGGAGAATTTTGAGCATTAGTTTACTAGCATGTGAGATGAGTGCAATTGCTCAGTAGTTTGAACATTCTTTGGCATTGCCTTTCTTTGGGTTTGGAATGAAAACTGACCTTTTCCAGTCCTGTGGCCACTGCTGAGTTTTCCAAATCTGCTGGCATATTGAGTGCAACACTTTAACAGCATCATCTTTTAGGATTTGAAATAGCTCAACTGGAATTCCATCACATCCACTAGCTTTGTTCGTAGTGATGCTTCCTAAGGCCCACTTGACTTCACATTCCAGGATGTCTGGCTCTAGGTGTGTGGTCCCACCATCATGGTTATCTGGGTCATGAGGATCATTTTTTGTATAGTTCTTCTGTGTATTCTTGCTACCTCTTGTTAATATCTTCTGCTTCTGTTAGGTCCCTACCATTTCTGTCCTTTATTGATCCCATCTTTGCATGAAATGTTCCCTTGGTATCTCTAATTTTCTTGAAGAGATCTCTAGTCTTGCCCATTTTGTTGTTTTCCTCTATTTCTTTGCACTGATCGCTGAGGAAGGCTTTCTTATCTCTCCTTGCTATTCTTTGGAACTCTGCATTCAAATGGGTACATCTTTCCTTTTCTCCTTTGCCTTTCGCTTCTCTTCTTTTCTCAGCTATTTGTAAGGCTTCCTCAGACAGCCATTTTGCCTTTTTAAAATTTCTTTGTCTTGGGAATGGTCTTGATCACTGCCTCCTGTACAATGTCACAAACCTCCATCCATAGTTCTTCAGGCATTCTGTCTATTAGATCTCATCCCTTGAATCTGTTTGTCACTTCCACTCTATAATCATAAAGGATTTGATTTAGGTCATACCTGATTGGTTTAGTGGTTTTCCCTACTTTCTTCCATTTAAGTCTGAATTTAGCAATAAGGAGTTCAAAATCTGAGCCACAGTCAGCTCCCAGTCTTGTTTTTGCTGACTGTATAGACCTTCTTCATCTTAGGCTGCGAAGAACATAATCAGTCTGATTTCAGTATCAACCATCTGGTGATATCCATGTATAGAGTTGTCTCTTGTGTTCTTGGAAGAGGGTGTTTGCTATGACCAGTGGGTTCTCTTTGCAAAACTCTGTTAGCCTTTGCCCTGCTTCATTCTGTACTCCAAAGCCAAATTTGCCTGTTACTCCAGGTATCTCTTAACTTCCTACTTTTGCATTCCAGTTCTCTGTGATGAAAAAGGCATCGTTTTTTGATGTTAGTTCTAGAAGGTCTTATAGGTCATCACAGAACCATTCAACATCAGCTTCTTCAGCATTAGTGGTTGCATTACTGTGATATTGAGTGGTTTGCCTTGGAAATGAACAGAGCTTATTCTGTCATTTTTTAGATTGCACCCTAGTACTGCATTTTGGACTCTTTTGTTGACTATGAGGGCTACTCCATTTCCTCTAAGGGATTCTTGCCCACAGTAGTGTGCCCACACAGGTTTGGTGGGAAGGGCAGATGTGGGGACTGGGAATCCTGGCCATCCCTGGCCCAGGCCTGTGGATGTGTCCAGAACAGAAATAGCCAGATTCCTCTGGCTTCCTCCTCCACCACCACACACAGGCTGCCAGCCCTGTCATTGGCACTGGTGGCTCCCATGCCCTGCCTGTGGGCACCTTGCCAGGGTTAGAGTGATGCAAAAGAACCTGGCGTCCTCCTGGGACACGGACCACATTATGTTCCACACCCAGCCTGGCTGGTGCAGAAGGCAGCCCTGGAGTCCAGGCATTCAGCCACGGTTCCCAGATGTCTGCTTTCCCTTCTGCAGAATGAGTACATGGGCACGTGTTAGAAGGTCCTCAGAGAGGCATGCCTGTATCTAGTCTGGAGAAGGGTCCCCTCCCGTCTTGCCAGGACGTTTTTAACCCCGGAAGTGCCTTTGCCAGAGGCTGGGGCAGAAGCCATAAAACTTAGAGCAGCTTGTTAGATCCTAGTTCCTGGACCAGGGATTGAATCCCAGCCCCCTGCAGTGGAAGCCTGGACTTCTAATCACTAGACCTCGAGGGAAGTCCCTGAATCATGTTTTAAAAGAATCACTCCAGCTGCTGGATGGGGAGTATCATGAAGGGACAGGGCTGAAGCAAGGAAGTCAGGGAAGGGGCTCTTGCAATAATTCAGGCATGTGGGATCTTAGCTCCCTGACCAGGTATCGAACCTGGACACCCAGCATTGGAAGGCAAAGTCTTAATCACTGGGCTGCCAGGGAAGTCCCTGCATTGTAGTTTTAATTTACACTTCCTTTATCACTAATGATGACTGATTCCTTTCCTGTCCTTTGTGGATAAGCCCTCTTGGAGGAGGTCGCCATTAGCCCCACCAAAGAGCTGCTGAGCAGACAATCCACAAACTGCAGAACAACTATGCCAAAGAAATTCTCCCACCATTAAGAAAGCTCTAGGACCCACAACAGATTTTCCAACTTGGGGATCCGGCAAAGGGACTGAGAACCCCCAGGGAATTTGACTTTGGAGGCCAATGGAGTTTGATTACAGAATTTCTACAGGACTGGGAAAACAGACTCTTGGAGGGCACAAACAAAACCTTGTGTGCACCAGGAGCCAGGAGAAAGGAGCAGTGACCCCAAAAGAGACTGAGCCAGACTTGCCTATGAGTGTCCAGGAGTCTCCAATGGAGGCGTGGGTCGACAGTGGCCAATACAACAGTAGGTGAACAAGCCTTTTGAAGCCATTACAGTCATTATCCCTACCATAGTCTGGCCTCAAGCCAAACAACAGGGAGAGAACACAGCCCCACCCATCAACAGAAAATTGGATTAAGGATTTACTGAGAATGGCCCCACCCATTAGAATAAGAACCAGTTTCCCCCACAGTAATGCTCAAAATTCTCCAAGCCAGGCTTCAACAGTACGTGAACCGTGAACTTCCAGATGTTAAAGCTGGTTTTAGAGAATACAGAAGAACCAGAGATCAAATTGCCAACATTTGTTGGATCATCAAAAAAGCAAGAGAATTCCAGAAAAACATCTCCTTCTGCTTTATTGACTACGCCAAAGCTCTTGACTGTGTGGATCATAACACACTGTGGAAAATTCTGAAAGAGATGGGAATACCAGACCACCTGACCTGCCACCTGAGAAATCTGTATGCAGGTCAAGAAGCAATAGTTAGAACTGGACATGGAACAACAGACTGGTTCCAAATAGGAAAAGGAGTATGTCAAGACTATTATTGTCACCCTGCTTGTTTAACTTATATGCAGAGTACATCATGAGAAACGCTGGGCTGGAGGAAGCACAAGCTGGAATCAAGATTGCTGGGAGAAATATCAACAACCTCAGATATGTAGATGACACCACCCTTATGGCAGAAAGTAAAGAACTAAAGAGCCTCTTGATGAAAGTGAAAGAGGAAAGTGAAAAAGTTGGCTTAAAGCTCAACATTCAGAAAACCAAGATCATGGCCTCTGGTCCCATCACTTCATGGCAAATAGATGGGGAAACAGTAGAAACAGTGGCAGACTTCATTTTTCTGGGCTCTAAAATCACTGCAGATGGTGACTGCAGCCATGAAATTAAAACATGCTTGTCCCTTGGAAGAAAGGCTATGACCAATCTAGACAGCATATTAAAAAGCAGAGACATTACTTTGCCAAGAAAGGTCCATTTAGTCAAAGCTATGGTTTTTCCAGTGGTCATGTATAGATGTGAGAGTTGGACTATAAAGAAAGTTGAGCAACAAAGAATTGATGCTTTTGAACTGTGGTGTTGGAGAAGACTCTTTAGAGTCTCTTGGATTGCAAGGAGATTCAACCAGTCCATCCTAAAGGAAATCAGTCCTGAATTTTCATTGGAAGGACTGATGCTGAAGCTGAAACTCCAATACTTTGGCCACCTGATGAGAAGAACTGACTCATTGGAAAAGACCCTGATGCTGGGAAAGATTGAAGGCGAGAGGAGAAGGGGACAACAGAGGATGAGATGGCTGGATGGCATCACTGACTCAATGGACATGATTTTGAGTAAACTCCAGGAGTTGGTGATGGGCAGGGAGGTCTGGTGTGCTGCAATCCATGGGGTTGCAAAGAGTTGGACATGACTGAGCAGCTGGACTGAACTGAACTCCCCCACAGTCAGTCTCTCCCATCAGGAAGCTTCCATAAGCCCTCTTATCCATCAGAGGCAGACAGAATGAGAACCACAATCACAGAAAACTAACCAAACTGATCACATAGACCACAGCCTTGTCTAACTCAATGAAACTATGAGCCATGCCGTATAGGGCCACCCAAGACAGATGGGCCATAGTGGAGAGTTCTGACAAAACATGGTCCACTGGAGAAGGGAATGGCAAACCACTTCAGTATTCTTGCCTTGAGAACCCCATGAACAGTATGAAAAGGCAAAAAGTTAGGACACTGAAAGATGAACTCTCCAGGTTGGTAGATGCTAATTATGCTACTGGAGATCAGTGGAGAAATAACTCCAGAAAGAATGAAGAGACGGAGCCAAAGTAAAAATAACACCCAGTTGTGGATGTGAGTGGTGATAAAAGTAAAGTCTGATGCTGTAAAGAACAGTGTTGCATAGGAACCTGGAATGTTATGTCCATGAATCAAGGCAAATTGGAAGTGGTCAAACAGGAGAAGGCAAGAGTGAACATTGACATTTTAGGAATCAGTGAACTAAAATGGACCAGAATGGGCTAATTTAATTCAGATGACCATTATATCTACTACTGTGGGCAAGAATTCCTTAACAGACAGTGGGTCATGCAGATTTTAAACATTTTGTCTTGTGTCAGTTTTGGTAAGCTGTATTGCTCAAATACTTTGCTAACATATAAGTATTCAAACTGTTGGCATAAATTTGTTCATGTGCATGTGTACTCAGTTGTGTCTGACTCTTTGAGAACCCATGGGCTGTAACCCCCAGGCTCCTCTGTCCATGGGATTTCCCAGGCAAGAATACTGAAGTGGAATTTGTTCATAGCATTCTCCTATCATACTTTGAATGCTTGTTAGACCTGTAGTGATAAGTCCACTTTCACTCCTACTCCTAATAGTCTGTTTCCCTTTTTTCTTAGTTAGTCGCAATAGAGATTAATCAATTTCACTGATATTTTAAAAGAGCTAACTTTTGACTTGATTAATATTATCTATTGTTTTTGTTTTTTTTAATGTCTTTCCTTCTACTTACTTTGGATTTCCTTTGTTCTTTTTACAGCTTCTTTAAAAATTGCATTAATCAAATTTTGATTTCAGAGTGGTTATAAGTTGTTTACATCATCTATATAATAACTCATTTTTTAGTGAAGCTATTCTATCAATTGTGTAGAAAAGAATATTAAAATCTTCAACAGTGATTGTGAATATGTCTACTTCTTCCTTTAATATTTTTTGTTAATTTCCTTGGGCATTTTGAAACTCCTGCATTAAATGCGTATACATTTATGATTGTTAGGTCTTTCTGATGCATTGAGACCTTTATCTTCATGAAATATTTCTCTTTATGTCTTATAATGCCCTTTGTCTTAAAGTTTATGTTGTTGATATTAATATAGCCACTCTATCTTTCTTTTGGTTTCTGTATGCATGGTATACATTGTCTTTACATTTAAAGTGCATTTCTTGTAGACAGACCATAGTTGAATCATGCTTTTATACAGTCTAACAATCTCTGCATTTTAAGTTGTGTTTTTCAATGAAAATGTACTGTAATTATTGATATTGTTTTACTTAGCTCTTCTGTTTTTGATGTCTCATCTGTGTTTTTCCCCTTATGCTCTTTCCCCTGTGTTCTTTTGATTTATCTGAATATTTTTATGCTTTCATTTAAATTTTTCTATTGGTTTCTTTAGGTATGCCACTTGTATTACTTTACTTTTTTTAATTAATAAGCTTTATTTTCAGAGCAGTTTTAAAGCCCTGAGTTTTTCATTTAGGTCTATGATTCACTTTGAGTTAATTTTTGTGAAGGGTATGAAATCTAAGGGTATGAAAAAAACTTTTTTTTCTGCATATAGAGGCCCAGGTATTCTAACACCATTTGTTGAAAGACTGTCTCTACTCCATTACATTGCCTTTGCTTTCTGTCAAAGATTGGTTGACTGTATTTTTGCAAGTTTATTTCTGATATCTCTATTCTGTTCCATTGATCTGTCTATTCTTTCACCAGTACCACACTGTCTTGATTACTGTAACTTTATGGTAAGGCTTGTAGTCTAGTAGTGTCAGTTTTCCTTCAGTATTAAACTGGCCATCCTGAGTCTTTCAACTCTTTTTTATACTCTAGAAACAACTTGCTGATAATTCACAAAATAACTTGGTGAGATTTTGACTGGGATTACACTGAATCTATACATCATGGTGGGAAGAACCGACATCTTGACAAATTGCATCTTCTTATCCATGAACATGAACTATCTCTCCATTCATGTAGTTCTTCCTTGATACCTCTCATCAGAGTTTTGTAGTTATCTTCAAATTCATCTTTATATACAGGTTTCCCCAACTATCCAAAAGCAGAGGCTCCTATGAAGCCTTTCACATGCTGAAATGGCAAAAAGTGAAGAAGAAACAATTGCCTTTAGGACTTGTCTTGTTAATGGATGTACAAAATAAATCAAGATAAAAACACAGATGCTCACAGACACAGTTCAAAGCTGCAGTGCATGCTAATTGCTTCAGTCATGTCCGAATCTTTGTGACGCTATGGTCTGTAGCCCACCAGGCTCCCCTGTCCATGGGTTTCTACAGGCAAGAATACTGGAGTGGGTTGCCATACCCTCCTCTGGGGGATCTTCCCAATCCAGGGATCAAACCCACATCTCTTAGGTCTCCTGCATTGGCAGGTGGGTTCTTTACTACTAGCACCACCTGGGAAGCCCAAAGCTGCAGTGGCTTGATGCTGAATAACTAAGTGTAGTTACCAGGGAAAGAGCTTGGAAGTGCCACTTTGGCTGCTTGGGCTATGTGCTGCATCTATAGCAGTTCCCTGTAAAACAAACACTAAATGATAACATCCCTTTTTTGCCTTTGCTTTTTTTTGTAAAAGTGAAGGTCCTACTCAGATTGTTGGATTGCAAAAATATGTACTAACGTAAAGTGAAAGTTGCTCAGTCGTGTCTGACTCTTTGCGACCCCATGGACCATGGGATTCTCCAGGCCAGAATACTGGAGTGGGTAACCTTTCCCTTCTGCAGGGGATCTTCCCAACCCAGGGATCAAACCCAGGTCTCCTACACTGCAGGCAGATTCTTTACCAACTGAGCCACCAGGCACGCCCTATACTGATACAGGTCTTTCATAAAAGTGAAGTGGTGTAAGGTGAACTTTTGAAAAGCGGGCAATTTCTGTATTTTTAAAGATTTACACCTAAGTATTTCTTTTTGTGTATGTGCTAATATGAATGGCAGTGTATTTTTAAAAGTAAAATTCCTAGTGTTCATTGCTAGTATGTAGGAAAGTGATAGACTTTTGTATATTAACCTTGTATCTTCCAAACTTGCTATAATTGCTTATTAGTTCCAGGAGTTTTTTGATGGATTCTTTCAGATTTTCTACTTACACAATCATGTCATCTGTGAACAAAGACAGTTTTATTTCTATCCAATAGAAATAAATTCGTCTGCTTCTTCCCAGTCTGTATATCTTTTCTTTCCTTTTCTTGTCTCATTGAATTAACTAAGACTTATGGTACAATGTTGAAAAGCGATTGTGTGAGATGATATATTAATACTCATCTTGTTGCTGATGATAGGAAGGTTTCAAGTTTTTCACCATTAAGTATGCTATAGGTATTTTTGTAGTGTTCTTTATTGAGTTGAAGTAATTTCCCTCTAAAATTTCTTGAGAGTTTTTTTTTTTTAAATCATGAATGGGTGTTGGATTTTATCAAATGCTTTTTGTGTATCTATTGATATAATCATGTTATTTTTTTCTTTAACCTGTTGATGCAGGGGATTACATTTATTAATCTTTGAATTCTGAACCAGCCAGGCACATTTTGAATAAATCCCACTTGGTCATAGTTTTTAATTCTTTTTCCATATCCTTGGGTTTGAGTTTTCTAATGTTTTATTGAGAATTTTTGCAGCTGTATTCAAAGAGAGATTGCTGTGTAGTTTTCTGGCCTTATAGAATGAGTTAGGAAGTAGTATTCCCTCTGTTTCTGCCTTCTAAAAATATTTTAGAAAATTTGAATAATTTCTTCTGAGCTTGGTGCTTTCTCTTTTGGAAGGTTATTCATTGTTTATTCATTATTACTTTAAGAGGTATCAACCTATTTAGTTGTCTATTTGTATTACTTTTAATGATTGTTCTAAGTGCTAAATCATAGGTCCTTAATTTTTTATAGTTTACTTAGAGTTAATATGGTACAAAAAATACTGTCTTATAAAATGTAAAAGTGTTTTATCCATATAGGTCTATTTATTGTATCACCCATTTATGATTTAGTTATTTTAGATACAAAAATAGAGAATATATCTATCTATCTATATATATATATAAAATAGAAGTCCCATAAGAAAATATATTACTTTAGTCAATATCCTATATTTTAGAGAAATAAGAGGATGAAACAGACTTTTTAAACTTACCCGTGTATTTATTTCTAGTATTCTTCATTTGAACTCAGTCTGTCTGACTCTAAAGACTATGCCCTATCCAAAATTTGTTGAACAGAGATATTTGGGGAAGATTGTATAAAAGTAGGTGTCCGGTACCCATATCAGTCTTATGAAATTACTAGATTTCAGGTTAGGCCTAAGCATGGGCTTTTGGAAGACGTTCCCCAAGTGACCTCATGTGTTAACTGGACACAAACTGGACTCCTCCTAAGCTTCCAAACAGGATGACATTCTTGGGCTGGCTCACATTTCTATCTTGCTCCCAGCTCATGTGGTATGAAGTTATGGGTGGGTTCCTTATATCTTCTAAAATTTCCTTCATTAGGCTTCAATATCCCATCCTAACTCATGAATTCTGGCATTAGGAGATAAACTTGGTCAGACTTAGAGACAGACTTCTTTCCTACAGCCACTATCTTGCCATCTGACTCCTCCTATGGTGTATCCTTTGGTTCCCCAGCACTGTCTATTCACCCTAAGAAAATATTTCATTCATTGTTTTTCAAAATAGCATATTACTTCTGAACTTTACCCTGGGAATACCACAGTGATATAAGAGGTATGTAACACTGTGGCAAATAGTGTGTTCCCTTGAGTCAGGTGGTCTGAGTTCAAAACTCAGCTTCTTCACTGATAAAATGTATGACTATAGAAAAGCTACTTACATGTTCCATTTGTCAGTTTCCTCATATGTAAAATGGGATTAATGACAGTGACAATCTCATAAGGTTGTAGAGAAGGTTTATATACATACCTTAACACAATATCTGACACCAAGAAAGCTCAGATAAATCAGTGGTAGCTAGTTATTAGGATTATTAAAAGAGAAATGATCTCTTAACCTCTACAGAGCTTATAGAGAGCTTACAGTTCTGATACTCTAGGCCAGTACTACTCAAAGTATGGTACATATACTCATCTTTGACGGGATCAGGAGCTTGAACCAGAATGTAAACCAACTTATCACTAAGCACGCTATTTAATACAGCTGACATTTATTTCCTAGTAAGACCTTCTCAATGAGTGAAGCAGTGCATTAATTTACACTGTGCATCAAGCTCATCATTTTATAAATGATCAGTGTTTTGTGTGGCACTTTTTCAGGGAACTCATAGACTTCCCTGATGTAATCAGGGAGGAAAAGTGGCTCTGAGCTTGAAGGCAGAAACCCTGATATCAGTTCTGTCTCTGACACTGACAAGCCAAGTGACCACTGATGGGTCCTTTAAACTCTGATCTTCTATTTTTATCACCTAAAAAGTGGAAATAATTACTTCTGCCTCTTTCCTTCTCTCCTCCATGAGTGTCATGTACTCTGGAGGGCTATAACAATGCCAGGAGGTACTTAGGTGCCCTTGTGTGGGGGAGTAAACCAAAGAAGCCTCTGGAAATGTATAAAGAAGGCAAATCTCCAGGGCTGCAAACAGCTCTGCAGCAGAGTTGAGAAGGAAGAGTTTTTAAAAAAGCTTTGTTAAGGTATAAGTGAAGTGAAAGTTGCTCAGTCAGGTCCGACTCTTTGCGACCCCATGGACTATACAGTCCATGGAATTCTCCAGGCCAGAATACTGGAATGGCTAGCCTTTCCCTTCTCCAGGGGATCCTCCCAACCCAGGGATTGAACTCAGGTCTCCCACATTGCAGGCAGATTCTTTATAGCTGAGCCACAAGAGAAGCTCAAGGATACTGGAGTGGGTAGCCTATCCTTTCTCCAGCAGGTCTTCCCAACCCAGGAATTGAACTGGGGTCTCCTGTACTGCAGGCAGATTCTTTATCAATTGGGCTATCAGGAAAGTCAACCTTTCAAAACCTCAGGCTATCTCCATTTTCACTTGCGATCCCTAACCCCTTTCAATGTTTTTCAGATGGCTACCACTGTTTCAGCATCAAATCCAAACTGAAAATATCCATACACAGCATTATCCAATAGAACTTTCTGCAACAATGGAAATACTCTGTGTCTGCACTGGCCCATACGGGTGTTCACCCAGACCTAGTGTTAAGGTATAATTGATACACAAAACATGGCAAAAATTTAATGTACATATTTTGATGAGTTTGGAAATATGGACATATCTCTGATAGTACTACCATATGATCCAGTGACCCAAACTATTGAAATAAGTATCTCAAAGAGATACCTGCACTTCCACGTTCAGAGTAGCACTAGTCACAATAGCCAAGATTTGGGAACAATTCAAATGTCCACTGACAAATGAATGATGAAAATACGGTTTATACATATAATGGAATACTTTTCAGTCTTAAAAAATAAGGAAATTCTACCACTTGTGACAATATGGATGAACCTGGAGACATTACACTAAGTGAAATAAGCCAATCACAAAAGGACAGATACTATGTGATTCCACTTCTATGAATAATCTACATTAATCACACTCACAGGAGCAGAGAGTAGAATGATGGTTGCCAGAAGGGAGAAGGGCAGAATAGTTGGTCAATGAGTATAAACATATAATTATATAGTATGAATAAGCCCTAGAGATCTGCTATACAACCAAGCGCCAACAGTTAACAATATGGTGTAGTGCACGTGATATTTGTTAAGAGGATAGATCTCCTATCCAATGTTCTTAAAACAAAGGAAGGAAGGAAGAAAGGAAGAGAGGGAAGCAGGGAGGGAAGAAGGAAGATAGAGAGAGAGAAGGAATAGTCTTGATAATAGCTTGATAAAATCCAGACCTGGTAACTCCCAAGCTATTAGGTTGGAGAACAGTAACCAAAGGCAACCAAAGCCACCATCCATTGTCTCCACAAATGACATTTTATGTCCAAGCTAAGTGCTTTCCACTTAAAGGTACTCTAATTTGGGAGCTGACAATGTCATTGGGCATCACATTGCTTAAAATCTGCCCAAACATACAAACATTATTAGTGCAAGCCTGGAACAGAACAAAGTGGTACACGCGTTTGAATGGCTAATGGGGAGGACATTGAGGCTCAAAGCACCAAGTGCATCCCCACAATCAGCCAACCTAGCAAAACACTGGGTTCATAACCTCACCAGGGCCTTAATGTAGTCCTTCTCGGAATCAGTAATAGCCCGGCACTAATGGCTGCAAAAAGGACCATATTGTATCCCCAGTCATTAATTCCCAGAAAGAGGACTGGGCTGAACTCATTACTGCTTTAACACACTCATCAGATGAAATGTACAAGTTAACATCTGCAGAGGGACATAGCAATCTGAGCAAGTGAGCTCAGCCATCTCACCAGCCCCTACTCCAGAAACCCTGTCTCTGGCTGCTGCTGCTGCTAAGTCGCTTCAGTCGTGTCCGACTCTGTGCGATCCCATAGATGGCAGCCCACCAGACTCCACCATCCCTGGGATTCTCCAGACAAGAACACTGGAGTGGGTTGCCATTTTCTTCTCCAATGCATGAAAGTGAAAAGTCAAAGTGAAGTCGCTTAGTCGTGTCCGACTTCTAGCGACCCCATGGACTGCAGCCTACCAGACTCCTCCGTCCATGGGATTTTCCAGGCAAGAGTACTGGAGCCGGGTGCCATTGCCTTCTCCGCCTATCTCTGGCAACAACTGTTAATTCTTTGCTAGGAAGCTGCCTGGACCCACCTGACGATATCTCTGTCCATTTTGTCAGGTTCTCTGCTTCTCACTTGCTCAGAGACTCAGCTAGCTGAGGGGTAGACAGGCCAGACAGAGGGAGAAGGAGGAATTGGTACAGAGATGCTGCTGCTGCTTCTATTACTGCCAATGGGAGAAGGAAGATTATTTTAATAACAATGGCCAGTAACCGTTCGTGGATTACGTATAGTATGTCAGGCTCTATGGAGGAATTTTAAAACATATGATCTCATTTGATCCTATTCAAAATACTATTACTAACCTCATTTGACAGATGAGGAAACAGAAGCAAGGAAGGTAAATAAATTACCCAAGGTCACAAAGCTAGTAAGTGGCTTGGCCAGAATTAAAATGCAAATCCCTGACCCCAACATCATGCCTCTTTCCACTGGACCATAGCTATCATTATTTGCCCGATGTAGTGTCTGTGAACAAGACACTAGGACAATCATTATAGCTTCCATTGTGAGTGCCTCACAGAGATAAGGCCATTTGTAACCATGGTGTCAGGGACTTCCCTCAGCTCTTGCTTTGGAGCTAAGTGGTACTGCCAGTGAGATGGCAACTCTCTGAGCAACATCATGACCCCAAAGACCCCCATCCTGCATCCTCTTACTAGAAACTGCCTCTGTGCCTGTCTATCAGATTAATTTCTCTCTTTCTGAACCTCTGTCAGAAGCTGCAGCGGAGGAAGGCATGCAGAGGAGCTGGGGCTTGTTGCATTGTTGAGAGAGTACCTCGCTAGGGAACCTGGGGAAATGGAAAGAACTTTCCTTTGATCTGGGAAGTTAGGCTGTTCGTACAAGCCCTCAGTGTCCCTGTGGTTTCCTCCATTATGGAGTTTAGTTGGCTTGTATAGATTGTGTTTCCCAGCAGGCCATCAGCTTCTGGAACACAAGGACTCCCTCTTTCTCCTCTTTGTCATTTCAGCCAGCAGTACATACATGACAGGTGATGAATGTTCAATAAATGTAGTGGAGCAAGCGTATCGCTGCTGCCCCTGTCTTTCTTTGCTGCCTCAGATGGCTGGCTTAGCAGAGATAGTTTGGGAAAGCAGACTGAGGTTTCACTGTTAAATAAGCATCGTAGATGGGTGGGTGACATGGAGACAATCTGTGTCCAAATTTGTATGTGTAAGGAGCCTACTGGGCAGACTTTGATCAGATCACAGTAGCCTGTCCCAGGCAATGAAGCCACACTATCTTATTAAAGCAATCCTTTTTCAAGCATCCTGAAGAGTCCTGTTCCCATAGGTGGCAGCTTTTCCCAAGCTTAGTTGGTTATACCACTAGCCCTAGTATTGAGAAACCCTAACCTGAGTGGGCAGGCCCTTCAGAGGAGATGGAGGATATTGCAATATGTGAGCTGCAGCTCCTGGAGGTTTGGTTGCTGAGGATCTTCGGGACAAAAAGAATCTGGAACACCAACAGATACCTACAGTATAGGTCAGGGAGCTATACTCAGTATTGAGTAATTACCTATAAGGAAAGAGTATCTGAAAAAAATATATATATGTATAGAATATATATTTATGCATATATATGTATATGTATGTATAGATGTATATATGTAGGTATGTGTATATATATGTATGTATGTATATACAGATGTATATATGTAGGTATATGTGTGTGTATATATATATATATATATATACGGATGGATGTAGGTATATGTGTATATAACTAAATCACTGTGATGTATACCTGAAACTAACACAATATTGTAAATCAACCAATGCAATTTTTTTTAAAGAATCTGTAGGAAAAGACTTAGATCTGGAAGTAGGGTGACTGAATGACAGCAGAATAAAAAGGTTTATTTTCAACTCTAAAGATGCCACACCAGTCATATTTCTACAGCAGTGTCAGGAAGAAATGTTGGTGTCTTTACTTCTCACTGTCCTCTAAAAGCTTTTGAGAGAGCTGGGGGATAACACTCTAATGCACAAGTAAAAATTAAGGCACAATTGATGACAGTCTGTAATTAAGTGCTAAATTGTCTGACTTGGGCCTTAAGTGCTGCAGGAATCCAAAGGAGGGGCAGTCAGTGAAGACTGAGTAATGCGTGGGCAGCCAGAGCTCTGACGTCTGAGAATGTATGACTATACTCAGCACAGATTTCCTGGAGGAGGAGGAACTGGCACTGGACCCTAAAGGACGGGGAGCATGGGGCTTGGAGGAGGGCCGGGGCCTCTGGATCAAAGCATGGGGGATGGCGAAACAAAGGCAGGAGTCTGGTCCCAACAGGAGTGGGATGTTGTGTGTGGGGCCTCAGGGAAGGCTACTGTGGGAGGGGAGCTATGCAGTCCAGGCTCGGTGACTCTGGGCTATTGGGCTTTTGGGAAACTATCCAGCAGCTGCAGGCAGGTGAGTCTAGAGTCCAAAACAAATCCCTTTCAAAGGTGGAATTTCTTGGGGAATCTACTGCATGGCTATTTCAAAGGAGCTCCTGTCTCTGCATAGGCAATATCTCCTTGAAGCCCATGACAGTCCTGGGAGGGAGGGCTTGTTAAGGAAGAAATATACTCCAAACAACATGGGCTGAGTGGGAACAGTGGAGTAAGCTGGAAGGTCACTTCCCTTCTAGATTCCAGTGCAGGCACTCTGGGAAGGGGCAGTGGCAGCGGATGTCAAACTGAGCTTCCTGGAATCTGGAAGCATCTTGTACCCAGAATTCCTCATTTTGCTCCCTCCCTGCAAACATGCACCTGCTTAATAAAGACAATGCTATCACTGATGGTGTGTCCACTGTGCTAAGAACTTTAAGGGGATGAGTTCATTTCACTCACAACAATCCTCTCTATTTTACAGATAAGGAAATTGAGGCACAGAGAGGTTAGGGACTTGTCCAAGTTCATGTGGCTGGTAAGGGATCCCAAACCAGCTAGCTTGCCATCCCAGTCTCACCTGCCTCACTCCAAAGGTGCCCTCTGGGTCCATCATCTGGAGCTCCAATAGGAAATGGCTCATTCACTGCCCAGGACAACCCTGGATGGGAGGGAGCATTTGGAGACACCAAACTGCAAGCAGATGTGGTGTGACTAGAGAGATTAGAGTAGGTAGGAAGTCCTGGAGTCAGACGATCTGGCTCAGAGCTGGTCTGATTTTCTTTCTGCACCTGCCATCATCACGGCTGCCCCACCGCTATCAGCATCAGCAGAAACAGCAACCCCATCACTTCCTTGGAGCCTCAAGCCAAATTGTCGCAGGAGTCCTACCGGAAAAGGCAGGGCGTATGGGGCACCATGGCCTCTCTTGGGCTAAGCTGTGGGCCAGGGAGGAGGAAAGAGGAGGCATGACAGTGCTGGCAGCAGCCAGGGAGGAGGAGGGAAGCAGGTAATAGTGAAACCAGGAGGCATGACCAAGGCTGAAGGAGGCAGGGGAGGGGAGACATCACAAGATGCCTGAATTTCAGCAAAGCCTGGACTGAAGAGCTGATGTCGGGGGCAGACAAACTACAGTGAGATCAAAAGAAGATCTCAAACCCACCCTTGTGAGAAGAGCAAGCTGTTTTGAGGTTGGACAATGAATAACATCCAGGCAGGTGTCTTATGGGGGGGAGCGAGTAGGTGCCTGGGGTAAGGTCTAGTGAGAGTGAAAGCCTGCTACACCAGGCTCAACTCTCAATGATTTCCAAGACTCGGGTGCTTCCTAG
Source organism: Cervus canadensis (assembly GCF_019320065.1). Lineage (NCBI taxonomy): Eukaryota > Metazoa > Chordata > Mammalia > Artiodactyla > Cervidae > Cervus > Cervus canadensis. The sequence continues at coordinate 100,430,556 of NC_057419.1, forward strand.
ACTGCTGTGTTACACTTCTGTTCTGCTGTGAGCCTTGGCAGATGAATGAAACCCGTGAATCCTATCTCAGAATAATACTTTAAATGCATTAAAATGCATAAGATTATAAAAGACACAAATTATATCAAAATATTAAACAAAACTTGCAGTGAAATGCTAACATAAATGCTTCTTTATTAATGCCTGAAATTTTAAAATTTAATGGTGATTCTAACAACTACAATAATTTCATAATACTATGGACTGTTAAGACTATCTCGAGATAGCTATGATGATAATAATACACTAGGAAAATAATCTGTGATTTCTGTGAGACAGAGTTTCACGAATTACTAATGCTGCCGTGGTTCATTGCCTACAAAATGAAATGAAATGAGAAATTTCAATTACAAGTTAACAAAAATAGAAATTCAATTCTTTCTCTCCCAACATCACAGGGGTCCTCACTGAGTGATATGCATAATGCAATGGGAATTCATTAGACGTGGGAACAGATGACTGCAGACCTAGTCCCAGGTTTCCTACTGATGATGCGTCCTTGCAAGTGGGCTCTGACTCCTGATGGCCAGCTCAGAAGACAATTCTATTCTTTCCCCTCACAAATGTTTTTGAAAAGTTAAGGCTGCTGAATTCGGTGCCCAGCTTCTGGAGACCAGGCCCAGGCAAGTCGAAATCCAAGTCCATCAACTTGCCAACACAGGTCCTCTTGTTCACAGAAGCATTCTTGTTGAATATGAAGCTAGCTTCCTCCTGTCAACTGGTTCTAGGCCATGAGTGCAAAGGTATCCAGGCACAAGTCATGATTCTGCCTTTTGGAACAAGCCAGTGCCACCCCAGGGGAGTCCTCTGAAGAAAGAACACACTTCTGGCTGGATAGAGTGTGGAATGTTTATTACAAGAGCGGTTACACATTTATGGTAAGCCCTAGGGTGTTTGGTAGACAAAGCAAATGACAGAACAAGAAGGAGAGTGAGAGCAAGAGAGCAAAACAGAACGAGAGAGAGAAAGAGAGGAAACGAGTGAGAAGGAGAGATGGAGTGAATGATAGTAAAAACTGGAAGAGGCCTCAGAAGCCCTCCAGTCTAACTTTACTGTCTCAGTTGGACACACCAAGGCCCAGAGAAGGGACGTGCCCTGGTGGGGCCACAGAGCAGTTCAGATCCGAGCTCACTCACTGGCCAGTTGCCTGCTCTTCGCTCTGTAACTTGCCTATTTGACCAGAAGTGAGCATGAGCCCATGAGACAATTGTGTATGGAGTGCACTTCTGGAAGCAGTGTTCAAAATAGCCAACAGTTCCCCATACCTCTATGCAGCTGTATCTCTGGTGGCAAGCACAGGAATTAATACCACAATCTTCAGGAGGGGAGCCAAAGACTGGTCATACTTTGGACACTGCTGTGTTCAATGGGGTGGCCAGTCCCATTGATCAGAGGCCCCATGTGATTCTGCAGGCAAGGTGTGGCCAGCCATAAAGTGTATGGGCCAGGGACTTGAGGCAGGAAGGAAAGTGGGAAGAAAGGGAGAGGGTGGATTTTCTGCTTCTGCTTCAGGGTTGGGAGAAGGTGAGGGGGAGGAACGCTGGCCTGGAGGATGGAGCCCCCAGTGGGGTCCCGTCTTAGCCACAGGGCACGGACTGTGAGTGCACCCTGGGCATCCCTGCATGTGTAACCCCCTTCTCTGATTTCCAGAGAAGTCAGTGAAGAATTGTTTACCATCAGCACCACTACCAGCAGCAGCAGCATTTTATGACTGTCACTATTATTATTTTGCTATTTCATTACTTAGGCAGATTTTTATTCCCACTTCTGTTGGCAGTTCCCCAGTCCTGAATCACACTCAGGGCCAAGAGTACAGGACTCTGAACTTCAGCTCAGATTTGAGGTGCAGCTCTGCCTCCTGATAGCTTGAGTGAATTTTCAACCTTCCTGAGTTTAGGTCACCAATATGCAAAAGGGGGAATCTGACCTGTACCCCAGGTTGCTGTTAAGAGGTACACACTATGAGCTGATGGGGCAAAGCACTCTGATGAGTGAACAGCACTCTCCCTCTGTGTGTGGATGACTGGGCTTGTGCCCATAAGAACACATTCTTCCCGGGGATCACGCTGCTTTTTTGCTTGCAAGAAGGAGCTATTGACAGAGGCACCAGCACATTCAAAAGTGAAATCTGAGAAGAATGTAATTTTCTATTTTTTCTTCTTGCACAAAAGGGAAAATGATTTACAGCATTGCTCCCCGGAGCTTGATGTCAGTTAGCTATAGCCATGGCCAGATTAGGGAGTGACAAATCTGGAGCTCACCGTCAGAGCTTATGAACAATTTATGAGGCCAAAACATGCTTCAAGCTCTGACCTTTCAGGCCCAGATCTGAGACCCAGGAAAGGCCAGAGATCACCTAGCCAGCCTCCTACCTTTGATTATCCACATTTCAGCTCTATGCCAAGGCCAAATGGCCAGCAGCTATAAACACTGGTAGAGGAACAATGTTTGCTGGAATCCACAAAACAACCTCCACCCAGAGGTGGAACACTGCAGAGAAAGAGCATGGGCTCTGCCATCAGGCAGGTTGAGCTCCTGTTCCAACTCTATCTCTTAAATCTATGGGATTTTGTGTAATTTCCTTCCCTTCTCTGGGCGGAGGTTTCTGCAGTGACCTTCAAGTCCATCTATGGCCTTGACCTTTATCCTATTTCCTATACTCCTCATACTTACTAGAGACTGCTGTGTGGATTACCTTGCAAATCTAGATCTAAGAATACATTTCAAACTCTAAACGTGGTTTCTGCCTACCTCACTCTCTGACATCAATCTCTTAACACTCTCCCCCTCTTGCTTCATACCCGCGAGGCACTCTTCTCTACTTGTTGCTCCTTGAACACACCAAGACCATGCCTACCACAGGGCCTTTGCATTTACTGTTACTCTTCAGAGAGATCTGGAAAGCTCTTAAAAATATTTGAATGGCTGGATCTTTTTTATTCCGGTCTCAGTTCAGATATTAACTGTTCATCAAGGCCATCTCTGGTCACCTTAATATAGTTGTTCAGACCCTGTCACTCTTTATGTCACTACTCTATTTTAATTTCTCTGTGATACTTGTCAGAACCTAAAATCATGTCACTTAGTTATTTAGTTGCCATTGTCTGTCTATCCAAGTAAAACAATGCCTCTATGGGAGGAGGGCCCTGGTCTTCACTCTTCATGACTTTATCCCAAACACTAGATCAATTCTGTCAGAGAATGATTGAGCAATAAATATTTGGTAAACAAATAAATTATTTCCCTGCTTCTAGCTTGCCTCCAATAATCTTTTCTCTACACCAAAGACAGAGTGATCTTTTAAAATGTAAATTAGATCACGACACTAAAAATCCTTTAATAGCTTCCCTGTGGTGTGTGTGCTTAGTCGCTCTGTCATCTCTGACTCTTTGCAACCCCATGGACTGTAGCCCACCAGGCTCACCCATGGGATTCTCCAGGCAAGAATACTGGAGTGGGTTGCCATGCCTTCCTCCAAGGGATCTTCCCAGCCCAGGAATCGAACCCAGGTCTCCCGCATTGCAGGCAGATTCTTTACCATCGGAGGCACCAGGGAAGCCCTAATAGCTTCCCACTGTGCATCAAATAAACAAAGCTCCAAGTCCTTACAGTGGCTGACAAGCCTTGCCATAACCTGACCCTTGCCCATGTCTGAAATTACAACTCCTTTCACTCTGCCTGTCAGTCATGTTCGCTTTCTATCTATTCCTCAAATTCACTGTAATCTTTCCTACTTCTGGGTCTTTGCTTGGCTGGTATCTCGGTCCCCAGTATTCTTCCTCCACATTCAGGCCACTACTCCCCACCTAAGGCAGTAGTAGTACAAATGGTACATACAGTGACTGCTCTAGGAGCACCAAGATGAGAAGGATCATTTCCCACTGGGTTGGCTGGAGGAACTAGGGAGCTCTGGGGGTCCACAAGCTGACATTTTCAGGTTTTACCTACACAGAGGTCACCACCATCCTCTGAAGTAACACAAACCAAACAAAAAAGAAGATCAAGTCTCTCCCAGCACAGACTTTGAAAAGAAAACTATCTACTTGGCTTGGGCCATCCCGTCCCTTTCCTGCACTCAACCCTTCATCCAGTCTAATCTGATCACACTCCACTGATGAGCATTATCCAGAACCTCCACGGTGCAAAAGCCACTGGGTGTGGATCTTGCCTCATCTTATCTGGCCTTTTGGGATCATGGGGAGGAGGAAAGCACAAGCCTGTGTGTTGTCCCCCTTATCTCTTCAGATATTCATAATCAGTCTTCTTTCTTGGCCCTTCTTTCTATATTCCATAAAACCTTTATCTCTCATTCATACTTCGTACCAAATATTCTAGCTCAGTTGGTAAAGAATCCGCCTGCAATGCAGGAGACCCTGGTTCAATTCCTGGGCTGGGAAGATTCGCTGGAGAAGGGATAGTCTACCCACTACAGTGTTCTTGGGCTTCTCTTGTGGCTCAGCTGGTAAAGAATCCACCTGCAATGCGGGAGACCTGGGTTCGATCCCTGGATTGGGAAGATCCCCTGGAGAAGGGAAAGGCTACCCCCTCCAGTATTCTGGCCTGGAGAATTCCATGGACTGTATAGTCCACGGAGTCGCAAAGAGTTGGACACGACTGAACGACTTTCACTTTCACCTGTGTATTCAACTGTCCACTACCCATTTCCATGTAGAAGTTACAGCAGCAACTCAGAGGTCTCACCAGTCCTTGTGCTGAGGCTTTAACCTCACTAGAACACATGTGTACTCCTTCTTTCCACCTCTGTGCCTCTGCTCACGCAGAGGCCCTTGTGCTCGAGATGGCCTACCCTTCCCTCCAAATGGCAAACTCATACTTATTTTCTCATTCCCAGTTCAAGTGTCAGCTGCTATAAGATTTCTCTGTCTCTATGCTCCCCTCCCCATGTTGCTACCGGATCTGGGTTATGGGCTTTTCCTCTGGATTCCCACAGCCTCCCATGTTTCCTTATCTTTATTACAAAGGATGCCATTAAATCCACATCTATCAGTTCCCAGGACAGGGGGAGGGGGATCTTCAAAAGCAGGGACCTTCTGAGTGGCTCTATCATCTCTGCTTCCGGGAGGCTCACTCAAGGTCAGTTTCCTGTTTCCTCCCGTCTGGCCCCACAGCCCCAGTCTATGTATAGCTCTGCCTTGCTTGCACTTCGCCTCCTCTTAAAACTTTCAGGATTCTGTTGTCAAAGCTCATCACTGAATTCCATACTCATGATTTTATTTCTTCCTGACATTGTTTTGGTTGATGGTAGTGTTTAGTGATGTGCTGTGTTTTGTTTTACTTTTATATCTCAAGTGACATGACTGCCAGGCCCTGGAGGCTTGGTCCCAACCCCAAGGGGTCTGTCTGCATTCAACCACGTGGCAGCCTCTACCTGTGGAGGTCAAGGAAGATGGCTCACGGAGAAAGCCAAAGAGAGATGGGCCCAGCTGCAGAGACACAACCGCACACACTGTACCTGCATCGCACTTTACAGTGTACAAGAACCTTCCCTCATCTTTCTGCCCATCTTCCTTCCTAACCTTCCCTATCTTCCTCACCACTCAAAGATGTATAGAAGCCAAGGAGTCCTATTATTCTAATTGAGCTGATGGGGAAACTAAAGCACTAACAATGTGAAAGGGTCACTAATGTCTTTCAGAAGAATGTTGCTTCCTGGACAGGAGGTTGGACAACCTACACTAGAGCACATTTTTTTTTTTCATTTATTTTTATTAGTTGGAAGCTGATTACTTTACAATATTGTAGTGGGTTTTGCCATACATTGACATGAATCAGCCATGGATTTACATGTGTTCCCCATCCCAATCCCCCCTCCCACCTCCCTCCCCACCCCATCCCTCTGGGTCTTCCCAGTGCACCAGCCCTGAGCACTTGTCTCATGCATCCAGCCTGGGCTGGTGATCTGTTTCACCCTTGATAATATACATGTTTCGATGCTGTTCTCTCAGAACATTCCACCCTCGCCTTCTCCCACAGAGTCCCAAAGTCTGTTCTGTACATCTGTGTCTCTTTTTCTGTTTTGCATATAGGGTCATCATTACCATCTTTTTAAATTCCATATATATGCCTTAGTATACTGTATTGGTCTCTATCTTTCTGGCTTACTTCACTCTGTATAATGGGCTCCAGTTTCATCCATCTCATTAGAACTGATTCAAATGAATTATTTTTAATGGCTGAGTAATATTCCATTGTGTATATGTACCATAGCTTCCTTATCCATTCGTCTGCTGATGGGGAGCACAAAGTTTAAGGAGATGCTTATTTGGGGCTTATGCAAGTTCAGGGTTAGCACCTGAGAGTGATAGCCTGTGGGTGGACGAGGCAGCTGAGGTTCCCAGTGCTGGGAGATCGTGTAGAAGATGAGATGGGCAGTTTTCATGCAGTGTCCTCCAAACTCTTAAGACGGTTGTGGGGATGGTTTTTGAGTGATGAGTGGAGGGGAGTGCATACCCTGAAGTCACACATACCAGTATCCTCAGAATCTATGGGACTTGGGAGTGGATGTAGTAGCCTGCAGATCACTCTGACCCATCCTGGAAGGCAAGGAAGAGAGGAACACAGAAGGGAGGTGGCCCACCAGGGCAAATGACAACCCCCAGGCATTATGCTACTCACAGGGGCAGACCTTAGAGTAGCCCCATGGGAAAATAACCATTAGAAGGTTCCAAAGGACTCAGAAAGCAGTTGCCTGACTGGCTTATTAGGTGCCTTTGGGTCAGTCTCTTCTCTTGGGGCTTCAGAGTCCCCATAGGTACATAGGGACCTTGCAATCTCTGTCTTGTCAGGTTGTTTTGGTGCCAGACTCTCCTCCTCTGTGACTTTGGTCCCTGGCCCAGTCCCTGAGCCCAGAAGGTGGCCAGTGGTAGAGAGCTTCTAGAATCAGCAACTCCAAAGAGACATATACTTTGTATGAGTCTGAGCAAACTGTTGTGCATGGAAAGCTTGATTTAAGGCCATTTCAATAAGCCCCAATTCATCATCTTGAAGGTCTTTGAAGAAAAGACAAGTGCCATTTTCTAAATGCCATTATGCAATCAAGCCTTTTGCAGCCGGCCCGGCAGGCTCGCATGCCTACATGCGTGCTCTGACTGCTACATCTCACAACACCTCTCACTGAGTGTGTCTGGGCTCCCTTCGACAAACAGCCCTGGTTATGTGGGGGCTGGGAATGATGACGCAAGGAAGAGACTGGGAGCCCCAGACATAAGACATGTAATAGGCAACCTGAAAAGCTGTGGAAATTTTCACAGGAGGGAGACACGACCTGGCCCATGTCACTCTTGTCTCTCAAACCCTGACCTGGTTTCCTGAGCTCACCTGCCATGGAGGGCAGAGGCTCAAGGCACCCTCCCAAGAGCACCATTGTCCCTGGGGTACAAGGCTCAAATCGGAGTCCTGGCAGTCAGACTGCCCAGAATTGAGTCTTGACTTTGATACCACTGAACTCTCTGACCCTGGGAAAGGGAGCTAACTAATCCATGCTTCAGTTTCCTCATATCTAAGATGACCTAGGGGCAAACCAAAGAATGAAAGACATGGTTATAAAAGATACTTTTCACTGTATAACTTCTTATGTTTTCCTGAACCACAAGAATATCTTATCTATTCAAAATTAAATTTTAAAGATTTAAGGAAAAAAGAAAAACAATTTGTTATGAGGAATAAATAAATAAATGAATAAAAGTAATAACAGCATGTCAATGTCCTAGAGTTAGGGTGAAAATTAATTGCTGTAATGCCTATAAAGCTCTGAGAATAGTGCCTAGCATGTAGTCAGCTATATACAAGTATTTGGATTTGTGCCATCTTTATGAAACTACAAATAGCATTGGCAACTGTGGAAGCTGAAAAATAAGCTAGGGTTTCCTCTAGGCTGTGGAATGTGGGAGAAGCAGGAAGAGGTCTGGGAGTTAAAGGCATGGCTTCAGATCTTGCTACACTATTCACTGGCAGTGGGGCTTTACACAAGTTTGGGTACGATCATGAGCCTGCTTCTCTGACTCTGAAAAGGTAGAGACTCCACACATCATCAAGTTGTTCCAGAAGTTGATGAGAACACAGATAGGACATTGCTTTGTACTCAGAAACCTATTTTAATACCATCTACGCCAGTGGTTGTCAGAGTGGTCCCCAGACCAGCAGCATCAGCATCACATTAGAACATGTTAGCTGTGGCATATATAGTGGAATATTACTCTGCCATAAAAAGGAATGAAATTGTGTGATTTGAAGGGATGTGAATGGACCTCAAGACTGTCATACTAGTTGAAGTAAGTCAGAAATCTGAGAAAAACAAATATTGCATATTAACATATATATGTAGAATCTAAAAAAGCTGGTATGGTCCATATGTTTGTTCTCAGTGTCTAATAGACATAGAGAACAAACATATGGACCACAAGGGGGAAAAGTGGGATGTGATGAATTGGGAGATTGGGAGTGACATATATTCACTGCTATGTATAAAACAGATAACTAATGAGAACTTACCGTATAGCATGGGGAACTCAGTGCTCTGTGGTGACCTAAATGGGAAGGAAACCCCAAAAAAGACGGGCTATACAGATACGCACAGCTGATTCACTTTGCTGTACAGCGGAGACTGATGCAACATTGTAAAGCAGCTAAAGTCCAATTAAAAAAAAATGTTAGAAACACAAGACCTAGTGAATCAGAAACTGCAGGTGGTGGGCCCAGTAAGTCATGTTTCCACGAGCTCTTCAGGGGAATCCAATGCATGAAAGGCCTTGTGGACCAGTTTTCTAATTCAAACTCACAAAGACAAGGCTATGGAGGACCAGAGAAAGACCAAGAACTGCATATTCAAAGGGAGCAAGATGCCAGGTAGGGGGAAGTAATGGTCTCAAGGTAGCCACATAGGGTACCCATGAGACCAAGATTTCTTGTCTCCCACGTGATATTCTTGCTGGGATACCAGTCTGAGCAATGCCGATGATCCCTTCTCCTGGACAGATACCCCCCAAAAGTTCAAGTTGAATATGAGACCCTGATGCTCACTCCTTACAAATTTGCAAATAGAGCATTTTTAAGTGCTAGTCCCAAGGCTAAAAGAGAGGCCTATGGGCACCTCTCAGGGGGTGACCTATCAGGACCACACTGTAGGAGGCAAGAGACCATGTTCTCACAGGAACCTTCCCAGACACTTCTCTATGGAATAGCCTGTCTTACAGCTGTAGGTCCAGCACCCAGAAAAAAAAAATCTACTTCCTTGTTTTTAAGGGATAACAGTCAGGGCTCTGTGTCAGCCTGATCTGTCCAGAGTACTTGCCAAGGAGAAAGGGTCTCAGGCCCTTGTGGTCATCCTAGGATGGAGGCCAGCCATAGTGAAGCCCCTGCCTGTCTTCCCAGTCCCAAAGTCGGAGACAGGGCAGGTGGGCAGGCAGCACGTGGGAGTTAGCGGATGCCTGCCTCGAGCCAGAGGGCTGGGAAATGGCTCAAGCAGAGAGCCCCACACGGACCCTGTTACTCTTGTAACTGGCTGTCTGCCTGGTGGACCCTTGCCCTAGAATTTATTTCAACCTTTCACCAACTGCCCCAAGTCAAACCTCTTTCTCTCCCCAGTGGTAAGGGACAAGAGAGTGTGGGAGGGGGTCCCTGGCTTCTCAGCAGCCCAGGGCCCCCTTGGCAGTTCTGGTACCCCCGCTCTGGGGAAGGACAGCGATAGCAGCAGCAAGAGACCCAGCCCCACAGGCACTAGCTCTGCTTCAGCAGACAGTCAAGCATGACACAGCCCCGCTTCCACAGCCCGCGTCAGGAGCTGCTCTCGCCCACATCACGATGGCAGGTCACGACTCATTCTCCCCCCAGACCAGCCGCAGGAAGTTTAACAGCGCGTGGGTGCTTCTCTGCTCCTCCCTTCCCAGCCACCTTGGCACGAAGCTCTCCATGAGAAGGTGATTAGATTTGGAGAGAGTTATTTCTTTTGCCAGACATAATTGTTTCTTAATTCTTTTAATTTAATTCCCTTTAAAGATTACAAGCAAGAACCGGCACTTGATAAATGATGAAGACCATCAGCAATTAATTGAGTTTTCAAGTGGCACTGCCTTCATGGTGAGATACATATATTAATAAAATATATTATATATATTATATTTTATATAACACATTATATATTATAATATATGGTATATTTTATATACCATATATTATATTTTATATACCATACATATAAAGTTTGAAATACATCATCCTTAGAGACTGCCTATGGATGAAAGGAAAGGAAATGAGATCAAAGGAAAGTGTTTGATGAAATTGAAAACCCGAGGAAGCAAAGGCCCTTCCAAACTGTGCCTGAGACCCTTGCCAAGGGATCAGGAAGTCCAGAAATCTAAACAAGTTCCCCAAAGACAGAGGCGAAAGAATGTATTCATTTATTCATTTGCTTGTTCATCAAATTAGTTAACTTGATCACTCACTCATTCATTCATTCAGTGGCTTAATTATTTCCCTTCTTTCTCATCTGCTCGCTCACTAACTCACACACAAAAAAGGTCATTTCTTCTTTCTGTCCCTTATGCACTTCCTCATGCACACACTGTCACACATTGTTCCTGTACCACAATAGCTCCATGGTGACTTAAGGCTTTAGCTCACTATAAATTTTCTTCAAACACATCTTACTGGAAGTGAAAGTCACTTAGTCATGTCCAACTCTTTGTGACCCCATGGACTATACAGTCCATGGAATTCTCCAGGCCAGAATACTGGAGTGGGTAGCCTTTCCTTTCTCCAGGGGATCTTCCTAGCCCAGGGATTAAACCCAGGTCTCCCACATTGCAGGCAGATTCTTTACCAGCTGAGACACCAGGGAAGCCCAAGAATACTGCAGTGGGTAGCCTATCCTTTCTCCAGCGGATCTTCCTGACCCAGGAATCGAACCGGGTTCTCCCACACTGCAGGCAGATTCTTTGCCAACTGAGCTAAGGGGAGATCTTTACATCTTAATATTCAAAGAAAATTACGATCTTTTCTTTCATAGTGTTAGCTGGCTTGTCCTACAGCCCTTTCATTCAATTATGCTGCTTGAGACTTTGTGCAGAGAGCAGAGAGATATGTATGACATTTACCATGTCCTCCCCTGACTCGGGGAGATAAGTCCACTTGGGGAGATAACTATTTTCAGAAATTCCTATATTTGAGACAGGAATCCAAATAGGAATCACTTGATTCTGGCAGAGAGACTGCATGCAGCCTTCCACTCACGAACTTGCCTAAGCATCTGCTATAAAGCAGACCCTGGGAATACAGAGAGGACTAAGACATGATCCTACCTTCACCGAGTTCAATACCCAATAGTGGAAAAAGATACCAGACTAGATAATTGGCATAAAATGTGAATAAGCTGAATTGCTGGGAGACAGACACAGTGATAAAAAAAACCCAGGTAATGATCTCGGTTCACGGAAAGCTTAAGAATGAGTCTTTAAGGCTCTAGGCCTTAAAGAAGGTATAGGACTTTTTGGGACAAAGGTAGGTGAAAGGACAGTGCTTGATACACATGCATGATCCATGGGTAGAAAACTTAAGTTGTGTTTGGAGAAAGGTAAACAGTCCTATTTTTCTAGAGCAAAGAATATATCATACAAAGATGGTGGAAATAAGGCTTAGCCATCAGACAAGAGTTTGAATGACTTGTTGGGGTTTGATTGTAGAATAGAGGAGGAACCATGGGTGGTTTTTGAGCGGAGCTGTGTCATGATGAGAGCTGGGTTCAAGAAATGAATGTGGAAGTGAGATCAGAGTCAGCACAGAGACTAGACAAACAGACCCTTGATGGAGCCAGAGACTCCCAAGAGAGTAAAGTAGGGCAGTGAGGGGAGAGATGCAGTGACAAATGTGAATGTGAGTATTGCAGAAGAGGTGGAATAAAGAAAAAACTGAACATGAAGGACGAAGGTGAGGCAGTCAGGGATGCTCCAGAGATGAGTTGAAAGCAAAAACTTTGGTAAATGTTAATTGAAGGAAAGAGGATCTTGGACATGTTACTGAGAGGCATGTTAGACCAGCCTGAAGATTGACTTGGTCGACTCCATGCCCACCAATGTCTGATCATACTCATCCGCAGATCTGAGGCTTAGTTGCTATCTTCTGTGGTTAAGAGAGGTGACAAATTCCCAGGCAAAATGGAAACAACACACTTGTGTAGAGGAGCAGAATACATCTCTGGACCATCTGTTGCCTCCTTCTTGGCCTGCGGTCTCTCCCTTACTGCCTTCCACCCATTCTCCAATCCCCTTTGCCCTAGGGCTGCCTGGTAGCAGCCCACACAGAAGGACTCAGAAGGACCCAGAAGCACAATATCAAATGCCTAGCTCTTGTTGGGGACAGAAGGGTCTTCTTTGACTCCAGAAGGAAGAAGGAGATAGCGGATGACAGGCAAGGTAGATTCAAAGAGGGAGGGAAAGAGCAGAGGGAACTCAGTCGGAGGCAGGTGGCCGTGCTGGGATAATACGCGTATGTGTGAGACCGATGGAGGTCACCCCATGCTACCCGGTCCCCAGCACTCTGCAAATTTTCTCAGTCCCAGGAATGTGGATTCCTAACAGAGTATAACCCCCATGGTGGCTCTCTAACATGGTCACTGTTTAGAGGCTCTGTTATTATATATGAGAGAGTCAGTTTTGAAGCAAACTTCCTTAACTGCTCTCTGCTTCAGTTTCTTTGTATGCAAAATGGTGCTAATGACATTTACCTTGAAAAGGCTTGGGGATTAAAAGAGATGCATACAAAGCAACTATCTGTGTTTCAAAATTTTTAATTTAAGTATAGTAGATTTACAATGTCTTAATTTCAGGTGTGCAGCAAAGTGAATATATATAGTTATAGGTATATTGGCAACCCACTCCAGTATTCTTGCCTAGGATATCTCATGGACAGAGGAGCCTGGCAGGCTACAGTCCATGGGGTCACAAGAGTCTGACATGACTTAGCGATTAAAAAAGACAATGTACATATATGTGCATATATATATATCATTTTTCAGATTCTTTCCATTATGCTTTATCACAGAATACTGAGTCGAGTTCCCTGTGCTAAACAGTAGGTCCTTATTGATTGTCTATTTTATATACAGTAGTGTGTATCTGTTACTCCTCAATTCCTAATTTATCCCTCCTCTCCCTTCCCCCTTTGGTAACATTAGTTTGCTCTCTATGTCTGTGAGTCTGTTTCTGTTTTGTATATAAGTTCATTCCTATCATTTTTAAAGTTCCACATATAAGTGATATCATATGATGTTCATTTTACTCCTTCTGAGGTCACTGAAATCTCAGGAGAGGGAACTGAGACCACAGCGTTTGATTTCCTTCAGCTTGGAAATGCACCAGATCTTAACATCTCATTAGGTATTCTCAATACAGTTTTATCCTCTGCACACACACAATGGATGCTGTCTGACTTACAAGGAGAAATATGCGACTCGCAGTGACTGCCAATTTCTCTAGTGCTCTATGGGGAATTTGGCATTTTTCATCAGTCATGTAGGACTGAATCTAGCCTAAATGTCCCTCACCCAGTGCCTCCCATTGTGGCACGCTGTGGGTTACCCTGTTGAGCACAAACCCCATATCACCACTGGCTACCTGATTTGTGGGGTCCCATGCTGAGTAAAACCATGTGGCCCCTTCTTCAGAATTATCATGAATTTCAAGATAATGACAGCAAAGCGTCAAACCCAGCATGGGGCCCTGTGTGAAGACACTGATTGCACAATCATGAAGTAGTCCCTGCACCAAATTGATCCTCAGTGCCCTGATCTTGTTGAAGGAGGTTTCAGAACGAAGTCATACATTCATCTGAAAGAAATTTGCACTGGAAAAGTCACTTCCCTCCAGGTTGTCTCTCCAAAAAGCAGGCTGGGCAGTTGCCTGGTGGTTCTGGAACTCAGAGTCAGAGTTTCAGCACTGCAGCTCTAGGGTATGTCTTCTCTAACTCTAATTGACCAGCAACTGCCTTTCTTCCTGCTGTTACTTTTTGCAGTCACTCCAGATGATTTCTACTCTCCCAATCCCTCCACTGGGCTTCGCTGGTGCCTCATTGGTAAAGAATCCACCTACCAATGCAAGAGACATAGGTTTGATCCCTGGGTCAGGAAGATTCCCTGGAGGAGGGCATGGCAACCCACTCAAGTGTTCTTGCCTGGAGAATCCTATGGACAGAGGAGCCTGGCGGGCTACAGTCCATGAAGTTGCAAAAAGAGTGAGTGACTAAAACTACAAAAACAAGCGCCTCCAGTACACACATCTGCCCCAGCACAGGTGTCCTCTAGGGGAGGTGCCGATTGGCCCAACTCTTCATCTTGATGGTAACCTTGAGCCTTAGTGGGTGGCTCTCTGGCCATCTCTCAGGTAACACTAGGAGGAAGGATGCTTCCTTCACAGGTCTCTGGGAAAAGGTGAGAATGATGGGGCTGGAAGGCTAAACAGATATACAGACCTAGAACAGCACGACTGCAAATGTGCTCCATGGCTCAGTGCCAGACTGTGATGAGGTAAGTAGAGAGTAAGTTCTGGAAAACTTTTATAGCAATTTCATATTGCCTATTAAATTTCATAATAAAATAATAAAAAATAATTTGTCTTAATTTTCGCCTTTCTAGTAATTCAGTTTTATTGCATTTTGCCAAAGTATTGGTCCACTCAATTTGGAAATCTGAAAACATAATTAAAAACAAAACACACTAAAGCAAAAACAAAAACAAAAAAATGTAGGTGTTTCACAGCAGATGGTTGCCAGCTTTGCCGTGGCACCCCTGACTCTAGTGTAACAGCAAAAGCACTGACGTAGGAGTCAAAAGATCAGAATTCTCGTTCATCTATTTTATATACAGTAGGAAATTCTACTCAGTATCTTGCAATAACCTATAATTGAAAAGAATCTGAAAAAGCATATAGGTATGTATGTGTGTGTGTATTTAACAAAATCATTTCGCTCTACACTTGAAACTAACACATTATAAATTAAATGAGTCTCTTGTAGATAGCAAAAAAAAAAAAAAAAATCAGACTTCTCATCCCAGTTCCTTCATCTCCTTGGACAAGTTGTTTAATGTCTGAACTTCACTTTTCTCATCTGTAAATGTCTCATGAGGACCACATGAAAGCTTGAGCAAGAAGGTCCTTTACAAACTGTAAGGTGCCGTGTTAAATGAGGGCTAAATGGCGAAGATGCTACCATCCTGTAGTCATTCCACACCCCTGCTTGACAAGTGGCCCTGGGTACTAGCACAGTGGTAAGAAGAGCACAGACTGAAGTCAGGCTGGATTTGGACCCAACCTTCGTGACTTACTAAAGTCCCAGCTCTCCATTTCTTCTCTATTTTCTTACCAATAAAGAAGGGATTTTTAAAATATCAAGCTGATAGGTTGTGGTGAGGATTAACCAGGAAGCACTTAGCACAAATAAGTGGTAGTTGGTAGTGTGGTCTAATTACCTCTTATTCTCATCGCTCTACACTACAACTTTGAGGTTTGCCCATGTTCATAGCTCTTCTCCTTTAACTGCTGTATATTTCCATCATTTTCATCTTCTGTACTTCCTATATCCATACCCATATTGGTGCATTTATATTTTCTAATTGGTCACTGCCAGTGCAAAAGATACTACTGATGTTAGAGTATTGATATTCCATCTAGTAAACAAGAGGAACTTTTTCATTAGTTCTAACAGTCTATCTAATTTCTTAATCTTTCTATGTAAACAATCACATCATTTTCAAACACACTTATTTTGTCTCTTCCTTAACAATCCTTAGATTGCTTATTTCTTTCTAGGACTTCACAGATGTGATAGCAGCAACCTCATCTTGCTTCCTACCTTAAAGGGAATGCTTCTAAAGTTTGTCTCCTCTAGTATGTATAATATTTGCTATGGGTTTTTAACAGGTAGTCTTAATAGAGGTGAGGAGGATCCCTTTATTAATAATTTTTAATGTTTTTAACACAAATAAATGCTTGCCTTTCTAAAATGATTTTATGTGTCTATAAAGATTTTTTTCATTGTTTTCTCTGAGTGTATTAATGTGATAAATTACATTGATAGATTTCCTGATGCTGAACCAGTTTTGCATCCTGAGGAGAAAGTCTCTTTGGCCATGGTGCAATCTTTCGTTTGTTTGCTTGCTGTGTTTGGTTTTGTTTTTAATGCACTGTCAAATTTGGTTAATATTCTGCTTACCAGTTGCTATCTATATTCTCACTGACATTTCCTCTCTATGGTCTTTTTCTTTTGTTGTCCCAATGCAGATGTGGCATCAAGATTATAGTAGCCATCTAACTCAAGTGGGCACCTTTCCCACTTTTTCTGATCTCTGGAACAACATGTAGAGAAGAGAGATTATCTTTTCTTGTGAAGTTTGAGAAAATGATCAACCCATAAAACTGTCTGGAGCTGGTCCTTTGGGGAGGAGATGAGCTTTTAATCAACTACTGCAACTTTACATGGTCACTGATCCATTCAGTTTTCCTGAGCCCAATTTTTGCATTAAAAATAATCAAGATATTTATCCCATTCCTCTGATTTTCAGTCTTTTGTTTCACCACCAGCCTTCTCATAACACCACCCCTGAAGATCCAAGAACTAGGCTGAGTCGGATCCATAGTGGTACTTTTGATGCAAAGGTAAATTGTCGACTTCTCTCTTTTAGGAGCTGCAGTTAACTCAGCTCAGATACAAATGAAAAAAGGATGAAGGAGAGGAGGGAAGATAATAGCAGCTGTCAGGTGAGTCCTACCTACCAAGTCTCATGCTTCTTATGCCGTGGTGGTCAAACTTGGTAAGAAGCTTCTTGTTTTGTTTTTTTTTTTACTTTTACTTGCATTTATTTTCTGCGGCATTTATTCCTGGGCCATAAGTTTTTGTTTCTTCAGTTTCTTCTGGGATATCTTTTTCTTCTGTGCAACCTCCTCTTCTGGTTTAGGAACAATCTGTTCTTTTTCAGTCAGGATCATCTCAATGTAGCAGGGGGAGCTCATGTAGGGGTTGATCCGACTATGAGCTCTGTAAGTCCTGCGCCGCATCTTGGGGGCTTTGTTCACTTGGATGTGCTCAGTGACCAGAGAATCTACATCTAAGCCCTTAAATTCAGCATTACTCTCTGCATTTTTGAGCATGTGTAGTAAAAATTCAGCACTCTTTTTGGGCCACCGACCCTGCGTCCAGCCCCACTGTTTCGGCCTGTGCACACCTACCAACTCCACCATTGTAACGACGGAATGGCACACACTGCTTCTTTAAAGTGACATCCTTCAGATACTTTTCGGATATGCATACCCTTTAAGGCCAGGGCAGTTTCACGAGTGTTCTTAAAGTGAACACGAAGATTTGAACCTCTTGATTTGCATGATTTTGTGGGGTTTTCTGGGTCGAGTGAATAGCGCACCATTTTTAGGGGTCAGCTCAGGCCGCTTACCGGAAAACGCGGTAAGAAGCTTCTTGAAAGAATATCTTCCTGACTCCTCCACCACGTTTAGGTGGAAAAGCTTTAGAACCCTTACTTTACTGAGGCAAAATGTCACCTTGTCATGTGATAAGGCAGTACCAGGACTACCCCCCCACAAGACTCTGTTACTTAGTTGTCTTCTGTTTTTTTTCCCACTCACTCACTCACATTAACTCAGCACCACCTTAAGTGTGGGCTTTGCTGGTTTTTGCTGGTTTGATGCATATTGGAGGAAGAAGTATGTGACTTGTCTCTTGGATAGTCCCAGCTGTGAAAAGAGAGCTGCAGTTAGAACCCAGCGAGCTAGCTTTGTTTGCTTAATGAGGACAGGGCCAGCTCTCCTGCCCTCCCACCCTAGACCTGAGGTGGAAGTTTCAGGATTCTTCTCTCTGAACTACATGGACTGCGATTTTAATTGAATTTAGGAAAAGTCATCATGTTCAATCCCAGAGCTTCTTCTCTTCCTCCCCCCCTGATCATTTTGGGATGGTTAGTGGCAGATGGCGCTCCGGCAGCTCTGTCAGGCCCCACCCTGCCCTCCATGTTGCCTCTGACTCTTGGCTCAGCCATATCTTTCTTTGCTTGGCTTCAGTGTTTGGGATAGAAGTTTCTTATACAATTCACTATCTGGATGGAAATGCAGTGTTCTCATCAGAAGAAATTGCAGACTGAGTCACTCATTGATCTGAACTCCAGTGGAAAGTTTGAAAAAGACAATATTCCATCCCCAACTGACCCAAGTGCCCATAAATACCCAAATGGATAGCCTACGAGGTGTCTCTCTAGGTGGGCATTATAGTTTCCTCCAACACCAAACCCTGCCTATGCTGGGTTGTTGGCCTGTGGGCTGTCATTATTTAGAAATAATTCAGCTTTAACTAAACATCACCGTCCAGAGGGACATAATAGCAGATAGCCTGACATCACCCCAAGTCTTGAGCTTTGAAAAGATTTTCCTCTTAGGAGTCTCAGTGTCATTTGCCAGAAAGACCATGATCCACTTGGACCTTGGTCCCTTCCAACTATCCTGAGAGACATGAGCCTCACTACCTGCCTGGAAGTTGCCTTGGACTTTGAGTTTCCTGTCTGAGAAATAGAATCTTCCATATTGATGACTGACATTTGGAACTGCAACTCCTTCTGGACATGCAGTCCTCATGCTCAGGGTATAGCTTTAGCCAGACCACTAAAGAAAAAAAAAAAAAACAACACCAACACTAGGAGGAAGAGGTCTTGTTTCCCTTCTGCACTGAGGGTCATGAGACAAAATCTTTGTTTCATTTTATGGGGCTTGAAGTGGCGTCCAGAGGGAAATTGTTGACATGATTCTAATAACTCAGTGGGGGCATGTGGTGGGTAGAATTCTAAGGATGGTTTCCCAAGACATCTGTTCCCAGGTTATTAAATTAAATACTAATCTTGCTAATGTTGTAAAGGGATTTTGCAGATGTAGTTAAAGTTTCAAGTCAGTTGACTTTAAGATATGGAGATTATCCAGGCTGGTCTGATCTAATCACAGGAGCCCTTTGAAAGTAGAGTTTACAGATTCTTCCCGAGTCTCAGATAAGAGTCCAGCTCAACTCACATCTTGTTTCGTGAGAACCCCATGAGCAGAGGACCCAGCAAACAGAGCACTCCTGACATGGAAACAAGAAGAGAACAAACAGATGCTATTTACAGCTGGTAATCTATAACACTGGAGGAGGGCATGGCAACCCACTCCCGTATTCTTGTCTGGAGAATCCCATGGACAGAGGAGCCTGATGGGCTACAGTCCATGGGGTCACAAAGAGTCAAACACACCTGAAACAACTGAGCACACACACACGCACAATCTGTAACACAGCCATAGAAAAATAACACAGGACACTAAAGCATCCCCAAGAGTGTCAAGTCTATATCTCAGCCCTCTGCATGAGTGAGAACAAGATGTGAAAACACTACCCAAGGCCGCATTCCCCTCTGCAGCCCTGAGTTGAACTCCTGTCACAGAACTTCTCTCACCAGGGGCCTGCCGGTTGCTGAGTTGCTGAGACATGCTAATGACTGACTCCATCTGATCCATGGGCAGGTAGGACATCTTTTGGGTCAGTGGGAACAATCCCCGCTATTTTCAGAGAGCTGGGCACAAAGCACTTCCGTGGTCATTCAATCATGGGAACGTCACTGCAACCCCCAGTGGGAGAAGCCATCATGGCCCCATGTCCTGAATGAAAGGAGAAAGTGGCTGGCTTAAGGTCACAGAGCTCACATGTGCAAAGGCCCTGCTGCATAAAATAATTGACTTTTGGTAATGATATGTGGATTCTTCTGTCAGCAGTTTGCAAAGTCTTGGACCTTTGAAACTGTGAGGTGGGCAATGGTGAGAACTGACCATCAAGGCAGCTTCTCCTCATATGCACCTGAACTAACAGGGTGGAGACACTAGGGAACCTAAGGACTGTGGATGTCTCTGTCAATCATCTACAGTCATATTCTGCCCCAAGTTGTTCCCTTGGCCAGTGGGGCCCTTTGTCCAGAGAGCCACGTGGGTCTTCTGTTCATTTTATGTATCAGTGTGACCAGGCCACAGGGTGCCCAGAGATCTGCTTCAACAGGATTTATGTGTGTGTCTCTGAGGGTATTTCCAGAGGAAATGGGCATTTAAATAAGAGAACTGAGTTAAGGGGATCACATTCTTCCATGTGGGAGGGTCTCAGCCAATTCACCGAGGGCCTGAGTAAAACAGAAAGGCAGAGGAAGGGTGCATTGGCTCCCTCTGCTTGGTTGGTGAGTGGGGTCTTCACCTTCTCTCTCACAGGGACCTCATCTCTCAGGGACTGTCTATCCTCTGAACCAGAACTGACTGCAGTGTCATCTGCTCTCTTTTGTTTATGGGAAGTCATCTCTCAAAGTGATGTCTGAGGCCCCAAGAGGAAAGTTCTTATCTGCCTAATAAACTGGGATTCATTCATACCAAAGGGAGCAGAAGCAAGAGAGTAATCCTGTTGCCTGGAATTTATTAAAAAACTTGAACTGTTCCCAATGTGAAAGATGAAATGGTGCCACCTGGAGTGGCTGAGACATATCGAGTCTGGGCCATGTCCTTGTGGCAGTTCCTCATGAACTAACTGTAATACCCCTCCCCACGGGCAGAGCCTTCAGGGCCAATCAGCACAGCTCAGATCTTCCCAGCAGGGCCCACTTCAGACTGTGCCCAGAAATCAGAGCTGCGGAACCAATCTACAGCATATGAGGCCTTTGACTAGCATAGCTCTGCAGCTTCTGAGACCGGGTCTGTGATGAGAGAGGTTCACAGAAGGCTGAGAGTAAGGAGAACGGTGGGATCACATGGAGATGGAGTTGCCCCTGGGAAGACGCCATCCCTGTGCACACTTATATCATACTTACAGCTGACATGTGAAGTGAAAGTGTTAGTCTCTCAGTCTTGTCCAACTCTTTGCAACCCCATGGACTGTAGCCCACCAGGCTCCTCTGTCCATGGGATTCTCCAGGCAAGAATACTGGAGTGGGTTGGCATGCCCTCCTCCAGTTGTCAAGGGTGTTTTTTATTTAAGAACGTCACAAGGTCCAACTGTCAAATTGTCCCAAATGTCAAATTCCACCCTGCTAACCCAGAGCCTCTCCTACTGACATGTGTCCTGCATCAATACTGGCTTGTTCCAGCCTGCTTTCTGGTCTTTAACCCCATAACATACACACATGTGCATGCACACAAACACACATACAAATAAGTACACACACACACACTGCAGTTTCACCTTCCATCCTTGGTCTCAGCCCTGGCCTTACCTCACATGATTCCAATTCCCACCTTGAATATCTTTCCATTTACCACTGAATATAAAGGGACAAGCTATTTTCCCCCACCAGGAAATGGAAATCCAAGCTCTATTTGGATCTAGTAGTATTCTGGCTGGAAATCATGTTGCATAATGCTTTGTTTAAGAGGAGAGAATTAGGGCAATCCTTCACTTCAAGCAAGTCAGGGCTAGCCAAAATTAGAACCCAGACACAAGTAATTCATGCCTCGTTATCCTTAATAGCAAGGAATTAGACAAAATCTAGACGTTAGACAACATGGACACAGTTAAGAAAATTGCTGTACATCATCTCCAAGGAATATTATACAGCCACTAAAGATGATAGTCATGAAGATAATGTTGCAACATGGAAAATGTTTACAAGTTCATGGTTAGTGGAGTAAACAGTATAAGACTTCAAATGCACAGTAACTACAGCAATGTAAAAAATAATACATGCAAGATGCTAAGGCTAGGGAGGCAATCTGAGATAGAAAATAACCTCTCATGAACTAGGAAGTTGGAATTATGAGCTATTTTTTTCTTTGTAGATTTCCTCTAATGTTGTTTAATGGTGTTATAATGTTGTTGCTATAGTAAATCGAGAACAGAGGCCAGTCTGAAGCCTTCAGTGAGCTGAAGCTGTCTGGACCACAGATGACCTAGAAAGAGAAGCCATCCTCACCATATTTAAAGGCAATTATGAGGACAAGCACTATGGAACATGGTCTTCAAGCTCTCTCCCCTCATTTCCCCAGCCAGCCACAGACTCTGTGCTCTGTAGGCAGCAAGGGAAGGAGAGAGTGGACCAGGCCTCTAGGCCAGGGGCAAGTGAACCAATTTCAAACAGTGCTGCTATTCTTGCACAGGAAAAGTGGCTGGTGACTCTCTGTATCCTCCACGGTGCCTTGTTCAGGGCTGTATACAGAGCAGTTACTCTTGTTTCCTCTCTCTTCCATGCTCCCAAGTTCAATCCATGACTGAATCCTGTGGACTCTGCCTCAGTAAGATTTCACAAATCTCTCTCACTTCTCATGACCTAGTCCCATTGACAGTTGCAATGTTACCTGCCATCAGCCCAAGAGCCACTTCTTTAGCCTCTAGGACCACGAAGCAACCCAGTTCACTGATCCTGGAAGCTTGTTGTGTATATCTCTGCCCAATTGCACACTCAGTGATGTCAAGCTAGTAGCTTGAAATGGGCCATGGTAGAATTACTTACACCACGAAAATTAGGGAGGGGGGAAACTATAAATTAGAGATTTTTTTTCTCAGGAAATTGATTTTGGAGCATTTACCAGCACACCATTGACCTTATCCCTCTTCTTGGAATATCCTTTCTTCAGGTCTTCAATGGGCCCTACTTCAAGATTTAGTTCAAGGAGGGAGGCTCAAAAGGGAGGGGATGTATGTATAGTTATAGCTGATTCATTTTGTTGTACAGCAGAAACTAACACAAAATTGTAAAACAACTACATTCCAATAATAAAATATTGGCTTCAAGCAACATACCATCCAAGCACCATTCCCTCACACCTTTCTTTTGAGCATCCGTACCTCTTCTCTGTGCTCCTGTGCACACTACTATGATGTCTTATGAACTCCTCTGAGTCAGTGCTCTTGTCTGAATCATCCTAGGCCAGATGGTGCATGAATACTCAGGGAATGTTTATTTGCCAAACTGAAATTTCTGATAGAGTTGGGACACCTTGACATCTATAGCCCCCGTGGGTCCTAGTGAGACTACCTAGTAGAGCTACATAGCCCTCGTCCCGGGCATCCACCTAACAGCTTCCTGACTGTTTCCCCAGCTTCTCTCAGACCCTGAATGGCCTAGAGGCTGCTGCAGGGAAACCATCTCTCCTGCTGAAGCCATGATCATTCCCACCACGTATGTGAGCAAACAGCTGTTGAGAAAACCATGATGCCAGAGGCAAGAGTTACAGAAATGAGTCCCATTGGATTGCAAATGGAGATTTGTTTTCTTTTTGCAAAATCCCACAGAATATCTATCATTTGCACTAGCAGGCTGGTGCTTGGAACACCAGTCTAGAATCATTTGAAAGATTGAACTTTAGATCCCAGGCTTCCCTGAAGGAAGAGGGGTAAAAGCCCTTTTGAAATGAGAGCAGAAACATCAAATCCCACCAGCCAGGTACCAGCACAGCAGAGGAGAAAGATCCTTGCCTCCTCAGAGCTACAAAAAAAACCCCAGAGCTACAAACAAAAGTTATTTTCTCAAGGTGTTGGCACAGTCACTGAGACTTGATTATAACTGAGAAGGAAACTGGGAAAGGTGAGTGGTTTAGTCCCTGGGTCAGAAAGGCAGGTCATCTCTATACCTTCACAAAGGGCAAAGGGTGGCTGGCTGCAGAGAACCGTAGGGAAGAGCAGATATGAAAGGATGAAAGAAATGAGAACCCGTTGTCCCTCTGACTGAAAAAAACAAGAGTGCTACTAAGGCCTCCATTCCTCAGTCAGCACAGCCCAAGTCTCAAGGACCACCAGAAAAACAAACTTTTGGTCTCTCTGGTTTCAAGAGAAGCTGTAGAGTCCTAAAGACCTGAGTTTTAATCATTGCACAGTGACCCACTAGTCAGGTAGATTGGGGCAAATTAATTAGCTTCCCTGAACCTCAGTTTTCTCATCTGCAATGTAGGCACAATGACACCTTCCTCACAGAGTAGTAAAATTTAAACTGCATGGTCAGATTGTTAATTTTATGTGTCAACTTGGCTAGGCTATGGAGCCTGTTTGGTCAAACACTAATCAAGATATTGCTGAGAGGGTATTTTTTGACATGTGATAAAGATGTATAATCATAGACTTTGAGGAAAGCAGAGAATCCTCTGTCATGTGGATGGGCCTTATCCAATCAGTTGAAAGCCTTAAGAGCAAAAAATTGAGGTTTACTGAAAAAGAAAGGATTCTGTTTTCATAACTATAATACAGAAACCCGATCTGAATTTCCAGCCTGCCTGTCCTACCCTGAGGAATGTGGACTTGCCAGTCCTGGTAATCACACAAGCCAGTTTATATATATATATATATATATAGAGAGAGAGAGAGAGAGAGAGAGAGAGAGAGAGAGAGAGAGAGAGAGAGAGAGAGAGAGAGAGAGAGAGAGAGAGAGGGAGGGAGGGAGAGAGAGGGAGAGAGAGGGAGGGAGAGGGAGAGAGAGGGAGAGAGAGAG
>NC_057419.1:100455082-100716586 GCF_019320065.1 Cervus canadensis
AGAGAGAGAGAGAGAGAGAGAGAGAGAGAGAGAGGGAGAGAGAGGGAGAGAGAGGGAGAGAGAGGGAGAGAGAGGGAGGGAGAGGGAGAGGGAGGGAGAGGGAGGGAGAGGGAGAGAGAGGGAGAGGGAGGGAGAGGGAGGGAGAGGGAGAGGGAGGGAGAGGGAGAGGGAGAGGGAGAGGGAGAGAGAGCGCATTGATTCTGTTATGGAGCACTGTGTTTGATGGACTAAGCAAGGAGATGTATGACGTGAGTGGGTTTAATCAGTGAAAATTCCTGAAAGGAAATTACATTTTATACCAGATAACAAAGTGATAGTGGACCTAGATGTCATAAAAAGGTAGAATCAATGCAAAGAATATAATACCTAGAAGACTGGCTTGACTAAAAGAGAAAAATTGATGTAGATAATAAGGAAGATGAGGCTAGAGAGGTGGAGGTGGAAGCAAGAGCAGAAAAGACACACCTGCCCAGTCGATTCAGGTGTCCTTTCAGATTGTTAAAGGCAGATGTTTTTGGAAGGTGAACCTGGCCTCTGTGCATCTGAATGGGCTGCAAGGAGTGGAGAGAAGTCTGGTGACTGGGGGCCAGTGGAGGTAGGAGAAGGAAGGAGGAAGAGGAAGAAGGGGAAAGGGTGTACAGACTACAGTGGTGTCTACACAGGTAGAAAGAGAAGGGCTCATACTATATGCTGGACTGTGTGCTGGGCTCAAGGGGTAGAAGAGCTGTGGTCCCCTCTTTGTGGAGCTTGTTAGTGGGAGAGAGAGACATTAATCACATAGTGACGTAAATAAATATCGTTGTCAACTAAGGGCTAAGAAGGAAAATGGCGAGCTCCTCTGAGAGAGAAGACCAAGACGACCGGACATAGCCCACGGGGTCAGGGCAGGCTTCCCCAAGGAGCTGATGGGGGATCTGAGACCTGAGGTAACAGTAGAGGTTGGGGGGTGCTCGACGGGGAGAGATCCTCACATTCATGCACAGGTACACACATGTGCACATACATGGATTGCGCCCACTCTTCCTATCTTTGGAGGTCCTAAAGTAGCTAAGACGGAGAGCAGGCCTCCGGAAACAGCTGGGGCATATTTTTCCTCAGCCTCCACTAAACCCTTGGGTGTTCTCAGCCAATCAGCACACCCACTCACAACAAATCTATTGACTTGCCAGGGAAGCCAAAGCACAAATGTTGAAGTGATCGCACTGAAACCACATAGAGCGAGCCCATGCACTCTACTGAAGGTGCTATTTTGGGACAGATTCAAGTTGAGAGTCAAGTAATCAATCAGGTCAGCAAACAGTCAATCAGTCTCAGCCATTAAGACAACACGTCGGCGGCACTGCTATTGACACAGCCACAGTGACTCAGAGACAAGCTGAGGAGTAAGGCCGTAGCTGCGCTGGTCAATAAAACACTTTGGGTCCTGACAAAGCAAGCAATTAGGACCAGTTGTGTTTCATTTTTCACCTCCTAAGCCACGATGGCCCTCTAGACACATCTATCAATGCAAGAAGGCAGGGCTGAGGGTTGAAGTTTAAGTCATTCCGGAGGAGAGGAAAAAAAAGAGAAAGAATAGGCCAAGAAATTCCACATGAGCTGTTTATCAAAAATTTCAGATCTCGGAAGTATAAGGAAATTGGAAGCCATCCTCCACAGTGCAAGGCATCACTGGACACTGACTCATATAGAGCTGGACAGATTCAAAGAACCACTGCCTGCCAAGAGTGGGGCTGGGGCTGCTCTGTCTCCATGGGGGAAGCTTGGGAGGCTGGCTGACTCTTTCCAGCTCCACGTGCACTTGAGTTTTCTCAGCTCACAGGCCTACTGATGGTGTGAAAACCTCCCAGTCTAGACCAGAAGATCCTTGAAGGAGGGATAGGATGAGAGTCGCCTGGGTTATTCCTGTGTCCCCACTGCCTACCCAGTGCCTGACGCACCAAGTAGACACTCCGTTACTCCCTCTCTGAATTAAAAAAAAAAACAACATTGAGTTTCTAGCTTCTTTCCTAGAAATCCCCCAGCCAGAACTTAGCAGTCCCTGAATTCGGCCCACAGGTTTATGCTGGATTGAATTCTACCTTTTCTGGCATAGGTTTGGACAAAGGACGTCCCCTCTACTCTCTACCCCCACATTATTCAGTATTATCATCCTTTGTAACCTATAATAGCACAGAGTTGTTTTGCTAAAAGTCCCCTGGTCACTTCAGCCAAGTCATCCATCTGCCTACAAGGAGAACTCTTGGCTCAAGTTTCTCCCAATCTCAGGAAAAGCCATAGCCCCACAGAAGTACAAGATCAAGTTCATTTCCATTTGGCTTCTTTAGCCTCATCTCCTATGTGAGGTCCCAACTTTGATTTGGCTGATGGAAAGGCTGTCTTTTGGGGAAGAGTGCCAGCTCTCAGCATTGGACAGTTGCCTAAGTGTCCCCAAGGCTTTCTACATGTGTAGACAGCAACCTACAGCCTTACCAGCAGCTGTAGCCCAGGCTCAGCTGGACAGCAGAGTGGTGTCCTTAAGGCATCCACAGGGGTCAGTGGCCACCTTCTAACCTTTAAACTGAGAAGTCGCTTTCTGGGGACAAAGAGGTTTCTGCTGAGATAGAGAGACTCAGAAGTCCCAGTCAAGGACTGACCCAAACGGTGCCTGTCTTTTCTCAGATGGTCCAAGGGATTTGCATCCCTGGTATGAGCTGTTGAGCTGGTGGTGGCTGGGCTGTTTGGAGCCTTGAAACAGGGAACAAACGTGGGCAGAAGGCACACAAGGAAGGAGATTCAGCTTTGAGGATGGGATTCCAGGTTGAGCTAAGAGCATGAGCAAAGGAGTGAAGCTGGAAAATCAATGACTGAAAGTAATGGCAAGCTGTTTGGTTTGCTTGGACTCCAGGACTCTGGAAAAGGAGTGTGGGAAATGAGGCTGAGGAGGGTTTCAAGAACTGAATTCCCCATGACATGAGCTGTTGTCAGGGCTTGGGCTTTGTGCTGAGGGTTGTGCCTAGCCTCTGAAATGAGACTTGAGCAGAAGAATGACGCAAGCGAATATATGCTCTGAACGGTTCTGGCTGCTGTTGTGTGGTGTTTAGAAGACCACTCAGGAGGCTAAGGTGGCTGGGCATTGAGATGGTAATAGCCTGAACTAGGAATAAAGTCCTATGGTTGAAGAAGAGTGAAGTGAAGTGAAGTGAAATCGCTCAGTCATGTCCGACTCTTTGCGACCCCATGGACTGTAGCCCCCCAGGCTCTTTGGCCCATGGGATTTTCCAGGCATGAATACTGGAGTGGGTTGCCATTTGGGGATCAAGACCTCATTGAGAAGATAAAGGAACAGGACGTGGTGATTGACTAAATTCAAGACATAGGAGCCAGGAAAAATTAAGGATCTATGAATCTATAAAAATATCAACTAGCTCTTACTAAGCATCAAACATATACAGAGCTCTGTGCTTAGCCATAGGAACTCAGAGGCACATAATATGCGGTTTCTGCACTCAAGTAGCTCCAGGTCTAAAAGAAACACCAAACAGGAAGGTGACAGTAGCCATGAGGTAACCCTAGTTGCTGAGGAGCGCAAAGGAGGCACTTCATATCTAGTCTCAAGAAGACAGAAGGCTAAAAGAAAATTTTTCACAGAAGTCAACTGATCTCGATAGGGGCCAGTTGAAGAGAAGAGGGTAAGGTACTGCGATCAAGTGCACAACATATGTGAAGGCAGTGAGGTATGAAACAGCATGGTGCATGTGTGGAGCCAGGGACAAGGCAGATGGTAGCTCCATTAGTTGTGATCTGGGATGCAGAAGGCAGCACAGCTTGTGGTGATGATAGCAGAGGTGGGGAAGCAAGGTTAGGTTCTGTCTTGGACATACTGTGTCTGCGATACCCAAGGAGTAGTTAAGTAATCTCCACAAAAAGCTCCCTGTGAAGACAGAGGGAAGGTGATGGTGACTTGCATGGGACACCTTGCCCACCACCTTCTTTCTCACTAGGGGTTAACAGGACTGAGAAAAGGGGGACAGGGGCCATCCAAAGCAATGTCATTTGTTTGAAGGTTCTGTGGTCCTGAGGCAGAGCCAAGTTTGGGGTGGGGACTGCTGGGCTACCTGGAATCTGAACAGTTGAAGCCATTTTGGTGCCTAAAGGCATATTCTCCTTCTGCCTCATCTGCTTTCTTTGGAGAGGAA
Source organism: Cervus canadensis (assembly GCF_019320065.1). NCBI lineage: Eukaryota > Metazoa > Chordata > Mammalia > Artiodactyla > Cervidae > Cervus > Cervus canadensis. Next base: position 100,459,258 of record NC_057419.1, read on the forward strand.
GGTGGGTCACCAAGACGTATGCAGAGAGTAAGGAGTGGCAAAGCTCACCTTGGCCACCTGGTCTCCCAACTCCTTTCCTTAGCCCTTCTTTCTGTTCCTTGCCCACAGTCAGAGCTCCCTCCACCTGTGCCAGCTCCTGTCCCCAGACCTGCCCCTCCTTCAGAAGGCTGGCTGCATGAGAGGGGAGGGTTACCTTTCTGCCTACCAATGACTTCACTCAGAGGCTAGAGCTGCACTTGAGGAACAAAGAGACCTACTTGTCCATAGAGATATCTCATTTTTCTCATTACCTGCTTCATCTAGTAGGATAGACAGGTTTTCAGGTGGCAAAGAAGATGAAAGAGGAAGAAAGAACTATGTTCTAGGAATGGTGAGTCTTCAAGTGTCAGTGGCTGGATTTCAGGAGAGTAGAGGGGAGGAGAGTGGCCTTCAGTGAGGGGAGAGAGACGGGCAGAGGCCAATCACAGGGGGCCTCTTAAACTAGGTTTGGAATTTGTCCTAGTGACAATGAGGAGTTACTGGAGATTGTTTTTCTTTTCCCTGAATAATGACTTTACTGTCTTTATAAAATTTCTGTGTTCTCCTAATTGGAAATTAAATTGATACAGGAAAGGTCAAAGAAGGAAATTAAAAATAACTTCAACTCCCACACAATAATCATTGCTAGGGCAAGCCTCATTCTAACTTTGCCTTTATGTTCATGGTTAGGGATGAGGATGGGTATAGAGACAAAAATAGATTGAGAGAGAGAGAGAACAATATTTCAGGGGGATGGGTAGAGAGAAAGGTTGTGAATAATTCTTATTGGTATCCTTGTATAAATGGTATCTTAAACAAAAAAATATAAAAGTTAATTTCATTTCAATTTAAGAGATGGTGTCTTAAAGAAGAGGTGACATCTCAAAGGAAAGAGGTAATAGGGTGTAAGTGGTGAAAAGATCTCTTTGGCCACTGTGATGGGGGAAGGATTGGGAGGAAGGAAGGTTGGATGTCAGGACACAGGTAGGAGCCACCATGGTCATCCAAGTGAGAATAGTGAGAGTTGGAATGAGTCAGGGTTGGTGGATTGAAGAGGAGGGGTGGGGAGAAGTTCCAGTAGAGGAACAGGTTCCCTAGAACTTGGTTTCTGGTCGGGGGGACACAGAGGAAGCTCCTCCTAGATGACTCATAGGGCTCAAACTTTGATGATTAGGAGGTGTTGGCACTGTGATCAGAAATAGGCTAAGCAGACAGAACAGGTTGGATGGGGGAGTCAATTAGTTTTGCTTCAGATGTGTGAAGATTCTTCTTCTGGGCATCCAACAGGCAGTTGGCTCAGATGGGAATAGGGCTGAAGATGAGGACCTGGGAACCATCCACACAGAAATTGTGGGAGTGTAGGAAGATCTCCAGGGAAGAGAGTGTTGAGCTAGAGAACTGGGCCAAGGACAGAAGCTTGGGAGTAACTGTTGGGAGATGGGAGGATGGACAGGAGCCACAGGGAATCAACAAGGTTGGGAAGAGGCTAACATTCCTGACTCAGGGCTTTGCTTATGATAGTTTTCAGAAACTTTCTGGGAAACTCATAGGTAAGGTATGTTTGGTGAAAGAAAAGGAAACCAAATCTGCAATGTGAGAGATGGGAGCTGAGAAGCAAAGAGCTTCATCTCAGGAGAATACAGAGAGCAACTCCGAGCGAAAGCCAGAGGTGAGAAAAGCCCATTGGATTTGGTGATCAGGATACTGAGGGTCAGTTGTAGAATCAGGTTCTGGGGAGCACTAGGAGACAGAGACAAATGGCTGGGAGCCACGGAGGGGACCTGGGGTAAGGATGGGATGGCCTTAAAGGCAATCTCCACTCTCCAGATGTTTGGGGTGAAGGGAGAGGAAAAGCTAAAGTAGCTCCAGGAGACTAAGACATGCCTAGACATTTTCTAGGCTTCAGAGAAAGAACCAGTGTAGCAAAAGAGGCTGAGCAGTAAGCATGGATGGTTATGTTTGCACAGCTGGGACCTCAGGAAGTTGGATGGAGAAGGGGTGATTAGTGTCCAAAGAAAGGGGTGAGCCTCAAGACTAGAGGAGAGGAGAAATAGTGAGGTGGTGATATGCTGACATTTTAAGCTTGAGAGAAGAAATGAGATCTTCAGCAACAACCACTTCTTAAGTGTATACACGATGCCATGCATCAGCCTGAGTGCTCCGCAAGCAACGTTTGCTGTGATCTTCACAATGACCCATGAGACAGGTAGGATTATCACCCATATTTTACAGAGGAAAGGAGTAAAATCATACAGATCCAATCTCGCACTAGTGCTTAGTGAGACAGGACTCCAGCCCAGGTTTGTAAGGCAATGAAATCCAAGTCCTTTTACAAATGAAAACCTGATGATGTCCAGGGACAGTCAGATGGACATTGATTTCCCCATCAGAGATGGCTGAGCCAGGATGGGTGCCCAAAACTTCTGACTGCAAGGGAGTGGCTGGTTCTTCTAGGCTGGTAGCAGGGTGCCACCCCTGTGGCTGGGAATGCCATGGCACAGCCCAACCCAACACACAAGGGCAGCAGCTAGGCACTGCAGGCTCCACTGGATCTGGATCGAAGTGCTGACTCCACTTAATGGCCATGTGCCCTTCAGCCAGTTGCCCAAATTGTCTGTAAACTGGAACTAATAATAGCACCTGCCTCACAAGATTGTTGTCTGAGTGAAGCATGATAACCCAGAGGAGGGGCATAGCCTTCTGCCTGGCACTGAGTGAGTGGCCAATAAGTGAATGGCCAATAAGTTCTCCCCACTAACAAATGGGGAGAACATGATTTAGAAACGGACAGTCTGGGCTCTAGTCTCTGGCTGACCACTTCATTTCTCTGACCTGGACAAGTCGCTTCACACAGGAGCCAGTTTCCTCACATCTAAATTGGGGGTAATTCACGAGTGACTGTGGGGAGCTGTTAGGTAGTAGATGGGAAAGTGCTTTGAAAACTACAGAGTGTCCCCATAAAGACTAGTTATTTAATTCTACCTTGGAACTAAAAGATCAGCTTTCTAGAGAACCAGGCACAGAAGATGAGAAGAGAGGAAAATAACTAAGTTAATGAACTCCATAAGTCAAAACTGAGAAAGTTTGGAAGAAGGGAAAAGAAAAGACTTTCTCCTTCTCTGAGTTAGAAGGAATGTACTTCATTTTAGCTAGAGTGTGTTTGGAACCTGCTCCAGACCAAGATTTGGACAAGCCTTGCTGAGTGACAGGGCTTGAGTCAGCTTTGGTCCCTGTTGGCCAATAACTACCTCAGGTCACTTGCATATACCTAACTCTGCCACTAAACAGACAAAATTGAAGCAGAGGGTGTAGGTATCATGATGGGCTTCTCGAAAGATGTGGCATTTGGACTGGGCTTTGAAGCCTGAGTAGGTGAAGGATGTGTGAGGGGTAGGAGTAGTTGTCAGAAGGATGAAAAGAAAAGTTTCAGCAAAAGCGCAGCAGCAGGGAGGGACATGAGTTTGGGAACAGCAAATCAATCCACATGACTGAAGATAAAGCTTAGGAAGTGAGGGGCAAACGTGACACATGAGCCTGGAGAGGTGGCTTGGCTTCAGCTCCCGGAGGCTCTCAAGGTGGCTGAAAAGCTTGGTCCCTGTCCCACAAGTAAAGGGGCAGCACTGGTGAGCAGTGTCTTCTAAGTGTCCTGGCCAGACCTTGCCTCACAGTGTTCTAGGCAATGTAGTGTTAGAAAAAAAGTCTGATTGATGAGACACACTCCACGGCAGGAACTTTAGTCTGGCTTATCCCCACCAAAGTCGAATTGACTGCAGCCTAAAGGAGTGGTTGGCCATGTCCTCTGGGGCTCAGGAAAGCAGCTCTCTGTGCAGGTCTCTTCAGGGCCCCGGGATGACCCAGCTCGGCGTCAGTCACACAGCTCTCTACTAGAGAGAGGAAGGCCACGAGCACTCTAGAATTCTCATCTTTCTCACCTCCTCTTAAATGTTTATCTCCTCATCTATGGCTCCTCGACCTGTTGCTGACCCAGCATGTTTCCTGGTTGCTTCTGAACTCTGCTATTCTATGTTAATGTTGATGCCTATAGGACCTAGCTAGTCCATGATCTTCGCCAATGTGCAAATCATGGCTGCCCTCTCCACTAGTCTTTCCCTTCCTCCCAAGCATACATACACAGGAAGATCCCTGCCAATACACAGAGGTAGGTTTAGCAGTGTCTTTGAGCACAAATTCCTCCATCTCGTTAGTATTAGGAAGCTGTTCTGTCTGGGTAGCTCAGCCCTTTACAAACCTGACAATGACTAATCTGCCAAGTGGCTGCTTCCTTGTTGAAAGATCCATAGCTTTGTTCAGGAAAGGTCAGATTCATTGGTTCTAGTCAATTAGAGAATAATTTATCGTCCCTCTTCCTTTTGTGACCTCCAAGACCGTAAGTGGTTTATCAGCATGGGGCCAATCTCTGAGGCAAAGCCACACCAATAAACCCCAAAGTCAGAAATGAGCTATTCAAGTTTCTCTAGGTTAGATGTCTCAGCTGGCCCCACTCCCCACAAATTCCCCCATCACAAGTAAGTTAAAGTGGGCTCTGGGTCCCTCAGATCCACTGGAAAAACCAGTGTTGTACACATGTGGGATTGTGTAGGCACACTTTCCAAAGATGTTGATTTCCTTTCTAGAATGATCCTGCAGTTAGGACCAACAGTCACTAAGTAGTAGGTATCAGTGTCTTGGTTATGTCCTTCTGGTAAAAAGAGCTAAACTCTTGGGGAATGGCTAAGTGAATAAAATTAGTAAACTTTACTACTAATTTTAACCTAAATAACACAGCGGGCATGTGTGAGTGCTTAGTCGTTCAGTCATGTCTGACTCTTTGCAACCCCAAGGACTGTAGCCACTAGGCTCCTCTGCTCAAGGGAGTCCCCAGGCAAGAATATTGGAGTGGGTTGCCTAGGCCTTCCTTCAGAGGATACTCCCAACCCAGGGATCAAACCTGTGTCTGATCTCCTGAGACACAGGGTCTCCTGTGTCTCCTGCATCGGCAGGTGGGTTATTTATCACTGAGCCACCTGGGAAGCCCCAGTATCAAAATAAAATAGAATAATGAAATGGAATACAAATTAGAACAAGGTTTAGAGAAACAGAACTCCCTAGGAGCTGTAATGGAATGTTCATGCAAAGCTTAAACTGATCAACCTAGTACTTGTCTCCTCTTTCCCTTTTTCTTAATCTATTGGTTTTTATACTGAGCTTCCTTCAAATTTTTTACAGGCAAAGAAAGGAAGGAAGAAGAACTTGGGTATCTCTCCTTTGACACCACCCTCCCCCATCATGAACTGTTTCATAACAGCCCTCTCTACTCAAGTCATTAATCAAAGATGCCATTTTCTTCCCATCATAGTGCTTCTGTCTTTGTTTCCAAGGAATCTGACAGAATCCAAAAGGGAAATGAAGATGGCCAAGAACGGGCTGCTTCTCAGCATGAAACCCTGTGATGACTGTCTTTTCCCCAATCAAGAGGGATTAAATGTTCCTTCTCCAAATGTAAGTTCTTTGCCTTCTAAAGCCAGAGCGTATGGTATTCATAATATATGTTGGATGGTTCCTTAGCAGTCACCACTCCTCAAAATGTTTTCTGTTACAAGTTGGACTTGCAAAACTGAATTATGCCAGAATGAAATGTTTAAGAGAATATTCCAAGAGCATAAGCAGATTTCTAAACCATCATATGTAAATGTTTTTTCCACATGTGCTGTGAAATCGGACTCTACATCAGAGCCCCCCACCATAGCTCTGGTCTAGGCTCCTTGTAGGAAATGACCAATTGTCATTTTGTTCTGTAAGCTGAGGATAGGGACTCATGAACTTGGAGGTTGCTTGGCCTGTGAATCCTGAGATGGGGATTACTTACTTGAGTCTGATTTGAAGATAAACATCTGGTTTTGCTTGTTTAGATCAAAAGTTAGAACGCAGCTTTTGGAAGCCAAAACCTGTAGATCCAGAGAATGGAAAAAGGCTGAGAAATGAGGCAAATGTAATGAGCTTTGCCCTCCAGGATAACAGAGGAGCCCTAAGGCATAGGATCTGGGCACTATAACAGAGAAGTTGAGGAAGAGGAAGTAGATGAAGATGACCAGAGACAAAGAGCAGTGCAGGAGAACTTTGGGAGATTCTAAAATATCCCCCCCCGCCCAGAAGTCCCTAATACAAAAGGCCGGTGACTTCTTTAGGACAGGAAACATACAAGTGAGAGCCAGGAAGATTTTCTCGGGTCACTGCCCAAAGGAAGGAGAGGTACCCAAAGGAGCAAGAGGAGGGGACTGGAAGGAAGCAGTGGCCTAAGAGCAGCAGGAAGATAGAGGAGTTCTAAGAATGATCCCAGGTTCTAGGACACACCTTGAGGGTTTCACAGAACCCAGAGATTCCTATTAGCCCTTTGTCACTCTGTAACTGTCAATAGCGGCTGCGCGGCCCTGGAGCCGCGTGTGTTTTACTAACTATGCCAAAGGCTTTGACTGTGTGGATCACAATAAACTGTGGAAAATTCTTCAAGAGATAGGAATACCAGACCACCTGACCTGCCTCTTGAGAAATCTATATGCAGGTCAGGAAGCAACAGTTAGAACTGGACATGGAAAAGCACACTGGTTCCAAATAGGAAAAGGAGTACATCAAGGCTGTATATTGTCACCCTGCTTATTTAACTTATATGCAGAGTACATCATGAGAAATGCTGGGCTGGAGGAAGCACAAGCTGGAATCAAGATTGCCGGGGGAAATATCAGTAACCTCAGATACGCAGATGACACCACCCTTATGGCAAAATGTGAAGAACTAAAGAGCCTCTTGATGAAAGTGAAAGAGGAGAGTGAAAAAGTTGGCTTAAAGCTCAACATTCAGAAAACTAAAATCATCACATCTGGTCCCATCACTTCATGGCAAATAGATGGGGAAACAGTGGAAACAGTGGCTGACTTTATTTTGGGGGGCTCCAAAATCACTGCAGATGGTGACTGCAGCCATGAAATTAAAAGACGCTTACTCCTTGGAAGGAAAGTTATGACCAAGCTAGACAGCACATTAAAAAGCAGAGACATTTCTTTGTCAACAAAGGTCCGTCTAGTCAAGGCTATGGGTTTTCCAGTAGTCATGTATGGATGTGAGAGTTGGACTATAGAGAAGGCTGAGTGCTGAAGAATTGATGCTTTCGAACTGTGGTGTTGGAGAAGACTCTTGAGAGTCTGTTGGATTGCAAGGAGAACCAACTAGTACATCCTAAAGGAAATCAGTCCTGAATATTCATTGGTGGGACTGATGTTGGAGCTGAAACTCCAATACTTTGGCCACCTGATGCAAATAGCTGATACATTTGTAAAGACCCTGATGCTGGGTAAGATTTAAGGCAGGAGGAGAAGGGGACAACAAAGGATGAGATGATTGGATGGCATCACCAACTCAATGGACATGAGTTTGAGCAAGCTCCGGGAGTTGGTGATGGACAGGGAGGCCTGGCATGCTGAAGTCCATGAGGTCACAAAGAGTCAGACACGACTGAGCGACTGAACTGAACTGAACTGGTCAATAGAAAGATCTGAGACCCCACAAGTCCTTGCAATCTCACCCAGCATTTCTACAGTAACCAGTCTAGAAATCTTGGCTTCCTCTAGGGCCTTTGCCCACTTTGGATTGGCATGGATTCTCCCACAAGACATATCTCCTCACCACTCTTCTCCCTAACCAGCGTCCGTCTGCCCAGAGGTCCATACCAAGAAACCTAGATCTCCAGCCCAGAGCCAGAGAAGCCTCTGTCCTGTATCAGTGGTTTGTCTCCTCCTACTTTGCTCTTTATGATTTCCCTCCTGGCCCAGCCACTCATCTGGCTTCTGGTCTCAGCTGACCTGCTCTGAGGAGCCTTGCAAGTGAGCCCTTCTCTAGAACAAATTACCAACCCTCTTTAGAGTGTACTCTGGATGCCAGAAAATTGGTACCTGCCAGCATCCCTTCTTTTCCTTATCACTTTGTGTTTTAGCCTCCCCTGTTACCCTTCTGGTCAAGTCTATGCAGGGGCTGCCTGATCCCAGAATGTCAGCGCCTCCTTCCTGACCTGTAGCTTGGCCCTGGCTCTGTTTGCTCTGTGACTCATGGCACTGACCGCTGGCTGGACCCCTTTGCTGATTACTTGCAGCAGTTGAACCGGGCCTCAAGTTCCTGGATACCTTCCCCATTGCAGGCCTCAGCCCAGATGTCTGTGCATAGCTCTACCTCAGCTCTGGATAGTCTTCCCATTTTCCAGTCAGCCTATGTGTCAGTGACAGTTGAGAGGCCTAGAGAGGCTTGTGCTTTCGCCTCCACATGGAGTTTATAGCCAAGCTAATTATCCAAGTCCCTGGCTCATAGCATCAAAGTGTGATGAGAGATAATGACTGAAACTAAGGCGGCTGGAGAACTCTGTCTAAAGAGTCACCAGAGACTTCTCTGGCTGAAGCAGGATTGCTCCAGGAGCATGCACATAGCCCAAGGTTATAGCCAGCAAGAGAAGTCAAGAGGAGCCTATCCATAAATGGAATTATTCCATATGGATATTGAGGCTAAAGACAACTAAAAACCTCCTGGTGCTGTAGTTTTGGTGGCCTGAGTGCTCATATGAATAATTGGCATCTCCATAGCACCAGTAAAATCCCAGGCTTACCTGGAAACCAGCATCCTAGGTCAGCACTGTCCAATAGTGGCTATCAAGTGAGAACATGGAGATACAGCACATTATGCTTTTCCTCAAGTGGAATTTCTGGAATAAGGATGAAGAAAGAATGTACAAATGACAAATGAACAGCTAACCTGCCAATGGGGCCAGACCAGAAGAGGGGGTTGATGCCCTATGGGGAGAGGTAGGGATCCTCAAGTTGTGTCACTCATAGCTCTCTTAGTGAAGAGTTCCAGGGTGCTGGGCCTACCTTGCCTTGCTATATCCCAGACATGTTGGCCATTGTCATTTTCACCTATATGAGAAAAACTATAAACCTCCATTGTCATCTAAGAAGACTTAAATGAACAAAGAGAGCTCATTCCTGTTAAGAAACCTCATTATCAAAGAAAGATCAACTCTCCCCAAATCAATCTACAGATTTAACAAAATCCCAGGTGGATTTTAAAGGGCCTAGACAGAATGATTCTAAAGCTTATCTGAAACATAAACTACTGGTAATGGCTAGAAATATTTTTAAAAAACAAATAAGGGGCTCACCTTAACATTAAAATGTATTCTAAAGTCACAATAATCACAATGAGATGTGACAGAAGACACAGATTAGTGCACAGAGCAGATCCAGAAGCAAATTCAAATCCACGAATATTTAGCATATGATAAAGGAGGCATCTCCAATCAGTATGTAAACATGTTGAGACAAAGGAATAGATATTTGGGGAGGGGGAATTAACTTAGATTTGTCACACAGGACCACAATCTAACACTAACCTCTTTTATAGTGACATCTGGAGGAAGCCAAAATCTGAATGTGAACAATAGTGTGCTCTTGGCTGTCTATATTATGTCACTCAGCATGATGCTTTGGGGATTCATCCATGCTGTTGCATGCATCAGTAAGTCTCTTTTGTTGCTGAGCAGGGCTCTCTTGGATGAGTATACCACAGTTTGTATACCCAGTTTGTGTATCCTGTTGGTGTATACAAGTCTATCCAGTTTGTTTATCACTGTCCTGTTGGTGGACACCTGAGTTGTTTCCATTTCTAGGGTATTACTAAGAAAACTGCTATGAACTTTCTAGTATGATTTTTCATAGACACGTATTTTCATGAGTCTTGGGTAAATACCTAAGAGTTGAATAGGCATCATAGGGTAAGTGGATTTTAAGCTTTATAAGAAACGACCAGACTATTTTCCAGAGGGATCATATCATTTTACATTCTTATCAACAATGTGTGACAGTTCCTCTTTCTCCACATCCTCATCAATATCTGAAGTTGTCAGTCTTTTTAACTATTCTGGTGAGTGTGTAGTGGTATCTCATTGTGATTTTAATTTTCATTTTCAAGATGACTAATGACATAAGCAATTTTTCATGTGCTTATTGGCCATTTGTATATCTTCTTTGTGAAGTGCTCTTCAATATTTTTTTTGCTCATTTTTAATTGACTGTCTTTTTATCATTCAGCTGTGGAAGTTCTTTACATATCCTGAATGTGAGTCGCTGGTCAAATATAAGTATTTAAAAAACAATTTCCCCCAGTAGCCTACTTTACATAGTTTAAATAGTTTACCCATTCACTTTGCTAGCAGTATCATTTGATGAGCAGAAGTTTTAAAGTTTTATGAAGTCTAATTTCTCAATTTTTCTCATTGCTTCTGTTTTCTGTGTCCTGGTTGAGAAACATTTATCTACCTCCAAGTGACAAAGATATTCTTCCATAATTTCCTTTAAGAATGTTTATGGTATGTTGCTTTGTATTTAGGTCCCTGATCCATGCCAAATTAATTTTTCTGTATGATGTGAGGCTAGGTTCAAGTTTCCCTTATCCATATCAATGGACAGCTTTCCAGTGCCATCTGTTGAAAAGACTGTTTTCTTTCTCATTATATTGCATTGGCACTTTTGTCAAAAATAAAATTGCTGTATAAATGTGCATCTATTTCTGGGATCTTTATTCAGTCATATTGATATATTGGTCAATACTTATGCCAGTAGCACACTATTTTGATTAATATAGCTGTAGTGAAATTCTTAAAGTTAGGTTAGGTTAGTGTTTTGACTTTGCCTGTATTTTTCAATATTGCTTTAGTTTTACTAGGCCCTTTGCATTTCCATTTCAAAACAGTTTGTCAAGTTCTACTAAAAAAGCAGTCATGGTTATGACTTGATTGTGTTAAATCAGCAAACTATAAATAAAGTCTATTAATGTACAAGTCAATTTGTGAGAATTGACATCTCACAAATAACATCATGGTCTATATTTCCATTCCTATAATGCATTTTTAATTAGAGAATTCTCTTTGTCAGAGCTGTGCTTTAGAGAGATTAATTTTGGAGCAGTATGGAGTGTAGAGTGGACTAGCAGCATGGATACCACATGTTACTGTGATTATCCATAGATAGAATGTGCTAGAATTGATGCAGAATTTTATTATCATCAGTTCAGTTCAGTCACTCAGTTCTGTCCGACTCTTTGAGACCCCATGAACCACAGCACGCCAGGGCTCCCTGTCCATCACCAACTCCCGGAGTTCACACAAACCTATGTCCATTGAGTCGGTGATGCCATCCAACCATCTCATCCTCTATCGTCCCCTTATTCTCCTGCCCTCAATCTTTCCCAGCATCAGGGTCTTTTCAAATGAGTCAATCAGTCAGCTCTTCGCATCAGGTGGCCAAAGTATTCGAGTTTCAGCTCCAACATCAGTCCCACCAATGAACACCCAGGACTGATCTCACTTAGGATGGACTGATTGGATCTCCTTGCAGTCCAAGGGACTCTCAAGAGTCTTCTCCAACACCACAGTTCGAAAGCATCAATTCTTCAGCACTCAGCTTTCTTCACAGTCCAACTCTCACATCCATACATGACCACTGGAAAAATGATAGCTTTGACTAGATGGACCTTTGTTGACAAAGAAATGTCTCTGCTTTTTAATATGCTGTCTAGCTTGGTCATAACTTTCCTTCCAAGGAGTAAGCGTCTTTTAATTTCATGGCTGCAGTCACCATCTGCAGTGATTTTGGAGCCCCCCAAAATAAAGTCAGCCACTGTTTCCGCATCTATTTGCCATGAAGTGATGGGACCAGATGTCATGATCTTAGTTTTCTGAATGTTGAGCTTTAAGTCAACTTTTTCACTCTCCTCTTTCACTTTCATCAAGAGGCTCTTTAGTTCTTCTTCACTTTCTGCCATAAGGTTGGTGTCATCTGCATATCTGAGGTTACTGATATTTCTCCTGGCAATCTTGATTCCAGCTTGTGCTTCCTCCAACCCACCATTTCTCATGATGTACTCTGCATATAAGTCAAATAAGCAGGGTGACAATATACAGCCTTGATGTACTCCTTTTCCTATTTGGAACAAGTGTGCTTTTCCATGTCCAGTTCTAACCATTGCTTCCTTACCTGAATACAGGTTTCTCAAGAGGCAGGTCAGATTGTCTGCTATTCCCATGTCTTGAAGAATTTTCCACAATTTATTGTGATCCACACAGTCAAAAGCTTTGGCATAGTCAATAAAGCAGGAGTAGATGTTTTTCTGGAACTTTCTTGCTTTTTTGATGATCCAGCAGATGCTGGCAATTTGATCTCAGTTCCTCTGTCTTTTCTAAAACCAGCTTGAATATCTTGAAGTTCACAGTTCACATATTGCTGAAGCCTGACTTGGAGAATTTTGAGCATTACTTTACTAGGGTGTGAGATAAGTGCAATTGTGCGGTAGTTTGAGTGTTTTTTGGCATTGCCTTTCTTTGGGATTGGGATGAAAACTGATCTTTCCCAGTCCTGTGGCCACTGCTGAGTTTTCAAAATTTGCTGCCATATTAAGTGTAGCATTTTCACAGCATCATCTTCCGGGATTTGAAATAGCTCAACTGGAATTCCATCACCTCTACTAGCTTTGTTCATAGTGATGCTTCCTAAGGCCCACTTGACTTCCCATTCCAGGATGTCTGGCTTTAGGTGAGTGATCACACCTTTGTAATTATCTGGGTCATGAAGATCTTTTTTTGTAGAGTTCTCCTGTGTATTCTTGCCACCTCTTCTTAGTATCTTTTGCTTCTGTTAGGTCCATACCATTTCTGTCCTTTATTGAGTCCATCTTTGCATGAAATGTTCCCTTGGTATCTCTAATTTTCTTAAAGAGATCTCTAGTCTTTCCCATTCTATTGTTTTCCTCTATGTCTTTGCATTGATCACTGAGGAAGGCTTTCTTATCTCTTCTTGCTATTCTTTGGAACTCTGCATTCAAATGGGTATATCTTTCATTTTCTCCTTTGCTTTTCACTTCCTTTGTTTTCACAGCTGTCTATAAGGCCTCCTCAGACAACCATTTTGCTTTTTTGCATTTTTTTTCCTTGGGAGTGGTCTTGATTCCTATCTCCTGTACAAAGTCATGAACCTCTGTCCATAGTTCATCAGGCACTCTGTCTGTCAGATCTAGTCCCTTAATCTATTTCTCACTTCCACTGTATAGTCATAAGGGATTTGATTTAGGTCATACCTGGATGGTCTAGTGGTTTTCTCCATTTTCTTCAATTTAAATCTTTATTTGGCAATAAGGAGTTCATGATCTGAGCCACAGTCAGCTCCTGGTCTAGTTTTTGCTGACTGTATAGAGCTTCTCCATCTTTGGCTGCAAAGAATATAATCAATCTGATTTCGGTGTTGACCATCTGGTGATGTCCATGTGTAGAGTCTTCTCTTGTGTTTTTTGAAGAGGCTGTTTGCTATGACCAGTGTGTTCTCTTGGCAGAACTCTGCTAGCCTTTGCCCTGCTTCATTCTGTATTCCAAGGCCAAATTTGCCTGTTACTCCAGGTGTTTCTTGACTTCCTACTTTTGCATTCCAGTCCCCTATAATGAAAAGGACATCTTTTTTGTGTGTTAGTTCTAGAAGGCCTTGTAGGTCTTCACAGAACTGCTCAACTTCAGCTTCTTCAGCGTTACTGATAGGGGCATAGATATGGATTACCGTGATATTGAATGGTTTGCCTTGGAAACGAACAGAGATCCTTCTGTCGTTTTTGAGATTGCATCCAAGTACCGCATTTCGGACTGTTTTGTTGACCATGATGGCTACTCCATTTCTTCTAAGGGATTCCTGCCCACAGTAGTAGATATAATGGTCATCTGAGTTAAATTCACCCATTCCAGTCCATCTTAGTTCTCTGATTTCTAGAATGTCAATGTTCACTTTTTTTTTTTTGATGTTCTCTGATGTTTTATTGAGAGTTTAATCTGCACACACACACCACACAGTGATATATTTGGACTTATTTTGACATTTTTATTTTGTGTTTTTATCATTCTTTCCCCTTGTTTAATGTTCACTTTTTGACCACTTCCAATTTGCCTTGATTCATGGACCTAACATTCCAGGTTCCTATGCAATATTGCTCTTTACAGCATCAAATCTTGCTTCTATCACCAATCCCATCCACAACTGGGTGTTGTTTTAGCTTTGGCTGCATCCGTTCATTCTTTCTGGAGTTATTTCTCCACTGATCACCAGTAGCAGAGTGGAAATTAGGAAATACATTCTAGAAATTGTTAGGATTTGATGACTGAATGTGAAGAGTGAGAAAGATAATTAAAATTTAGATTACTCAGGTGTTTCAGTCCTGAATGATCAAGAGGATGACATTTCCATGAAACATACACTCCTTTTAATCAAGAAAGTTTTAAATGCATATTATGTAACAGAACCTGTGCTTGGCATTAGGGACACAATAAGCAAAAGCATACATGGTCCCTGCCTTACTGGAACATTTAGTGGATAAGAAAGACATTTATTAACCACACAAGTAGATGTAAACTTGCAACTAATAAAAATGCTCTACAGAAAACACATTTAGCACCTAAACTTCGGTTTCTAATTCATTTCACCAATAAAAGGAACCCGGTGTCCCTGGAGAAATGGCTGATTCTGAGGCAGGGACAGAAAATATACAAGATAAACTGAGAATCTTGTCACACTAGAAAGGATAAAAATGCTAAAAATAAAAGTAAAAGTCTCATTGTGATGGATGGGAGTATGTCCAAGTGACACAGAGGAGCCAACTGAAAGACCAAATAATAAAGTGGTATTGGAATATAACCCAAAGTGTAAGGTAAATATTCTTATAGTGATAGAAATAAACAATTGAATAAGTTATTATGTGAGGGAGAAGAGACAGTCTCTCACAGGGAAGAATTCCAAATAAATTGTATAGATTACCCACCCTAAAGGAAGGGAAGCTTAACATCTACTCCTTAAGTGTGGGCTGAACATAGTAACTTCTTTTTAATAGATTTTTTTTATGTGAACCATTTTGAAAGCCTTTCCTGAATTATAGTAGTGCTTCTGTTTCCTGTTTTAACTTTTGGCCACAAGCCGTGTGGAATCTTAGCTCCCCAACCAGGGATTGAACCTGCAATCCCTGCATTGAAGCCTTAACCACCAGACCACCAGGGAAGTCCCCACAGTAACTTCTTTATAAAGAGTACAATGCAGGAAGTGGGGAAAAGAATAATTTTGCAGTGAGAAAATCTGACAAACTACTTCAGCCTGGTGATCAAGGTCAACATCAACAATCATAAACCCTGCAGGTAGTATGTTGCTTTGATATGGTGTGATGAAAACATTCCTTTACTTCTGTGATTTTGCTCCCCTCGAAAAACATAACCCCTTGAGAAAAACATCAGACGAATCCCAATAGAGGGGCATTCTACAAAATACCTGAATGGTTTTCCCCAAAGCTATTGAAGTCATTAAAAACAAGGAAAATCTGAGAAATTGTCAGTCAGGAGAAGCCTATGGAAACATATATTTAGAGAACTAAATATAATGTGATATCCTGAAACACAAAAAGGGCATTAGAAAACAACTAAGGAAATCTGAATAAACTACAGACTTTCGTTAATGACATACCAATATTATAACTTTCATTATTAAAGCAATGTTCCACACTAATGTGGTGTGTTAATAACAGGGGAAACTGTGTGCAGGGTGGAGAGATATATGGTAACTCTATACTATCTGTTCAATTTTTCTAAAGTCCATTCATTTTTTTTTTAAAGTTCTCTAAAGGAGAAGTGCATGGTCTAAGGGTGACTAAGGTCTGAGAAGAGCTCCTTAAGGAAGTTACTCTTTATCTGTGATCTAAAGGATGAGGAGGGATGAAGCAGATGAAGGTCTAAGCAGTATCAAAGTAAAGGCCCTTAGGTATAAAGAAACATGATACGTTCAAGGAACAGAAATAAACTTAATACCTTTTAAGCAGCATGATCAATGTGGTGCCAAATATGGTGGAACAGATAGCTAGGAGCCATAATGTGCAAGGCTTTGAAGGCATTATTAAATGTTTTTGTCTTTATCTCAAGAGCAATGGGAGGTGGCATGAGGCAAAAGGACAGGTAAGGGATGACATCCACTTTCTAGTTTGGCCAAGTGAGTGGCTGATACAAGATTCACTGAGACTGGAACACTAAAAACAATCAGGAGTTCAATTTTGGACAAGCATGATTTAAGGTGCCTGTTGGATATCCAAATTAAGGTGTAGAGTCAGATATACAGGTCTGAGTTCAGAAGAAGTCTCCTACATAGAGATGGTAGATGAAGTCATGGACACAAATGAGACCACCTAGAGTCTCACATTCAAGAGCCTAAATATAAAGGTGGGAAGTCATCAATATGTAGATGACCATGTGCTTTGCTAGAGAGGCTATAGAAGGAGAAAGGGACTTATAGAAGACCTCTGGGGAACATCAACACTGAAGATGAGGAAGAATCAGTGAAGGAGAGAGCAAAGACAATCTAGATGAACAGCCTGATGTCCTTGACAGCAGAAGAAAAAATCTGAGAAAGTGACCTGGTGACCAAGAAGTCAAGATCAATAAAGATTGAAGAAACATCTGCATTAGGTCACTTCAATGTTTGTGAAGGAGTGGTGGTAACTTTACTATTGTGGCTTCAGGAAGGAGTGAGAACAGGCTACATTTTTTTGGTGATAAAGTTTGGTGATGGAGTGAAGGAGAAGACTGGGACAGTCATTGGACAGAAATAAAAATTCAAGAGAGATTGATGACCCAAGAGAAAAACAATAAGCAGTGAATAAGTATTGCTGGGTACCAAATTTAAATTCAATTATTGGACATCCAGTCCTGAAAACTGACCTTTTCCAGTCCTGTGGCCACTGCTGAGTTTTCAAAATTTGCTGGCATATTAAGTATAGCACTTTCACAGAATCATCTTCCGGGATTTGAAATAGCTCAACTGGAATTCCATCATCTCTACTAGCTTTGTTTGTAGTGAAGCTTCCTAAGGCCCACTTGACTTCCCATTCCAGGATGTCTGGCTTTAGGTGAGTGATCACACCATCGTGATTATCTGGGTTGTGAAGATCTTTTTTTTGTAGAGTTCTTCTGTGTATTCTTGCCACCTCTTCTTAGTATCTTTTGCTTCTGTTAGGTCCATACCATTTCTGTCCTTTATTGAGTCCATCTTTGCATGAAATGTTCCCTTGGTATCTCTAATTTTCTTAAAGAGATCTCTAGTCTTTCCTGTTCTATTGTTTTCCTCTATGTCTTTGCATTGATCACTGAGCAAGGCTTTCTTATCTCTCCTTGTTATTTTTGGAACTCTGCATTCAAATGGGTATATCTTTCCTTTTCTCCTTTCCCTTTGTGAGTTGGACTATAAAGAAAGCTGAGCACTGAAAAATTGATGCTTTTGAACTGTGGTGTTGGAGAAGACTCTTGAGAGTCCCTTGGACTGCAAGGAGATCCAACCAGTCCATTCTAAAGGAAATCAGCCCTGAATATTCATTGGAAGGACTGATGTTGAAGCTGAAACTCCAAAATTTTGGCCACCTGATGTGAAGAACTGACTCATTTGAAAAGACACTGATGCTGAGAAAGATTGAAGGCAGAAAGAGAAGGGGATGACAGAGAATGAGATGGTTGGCTGGCATCACCAACTCAATGGACATGAGTTTGAGTATACTATGGGAGTTGGTGATGGACAGGAAGGCGTGGCGTGCTGCAGTCCATGGGATTGCAAAGAGTCGGACACAACTGAGTAACTGAACTGAACTGATTGGATATCACCACATTTGATGACTATCTTCTTCCCTCCTTAATGGGTGCCAGTGAAAGATTTACTCTGCACTTCATCACAAGCATTGCTGTGAACTGGCTGGGCTTATGATAGATGGTGAGGCTGTACAAATATAGGATGTACCATACATCAGTATTTGCTCTGGGCAAAATCCATACAGCTGTTCATAATGATGCTTCCAAAGAAGTAAGCATCTTCTCCAAAGTAAGCCTTGCCTCCATTTCAGGAAATAAAGAATCAGCTTTTGAATCTACTATGGCCTTGATTTTTGAGTGATTCTGAGTTGATTGAGTGGTAATTTGTATTAATAGCCAAGGAGAAGGCTCTGTTTTTGGCTCCTTCTTTGGGAAGATCTTTAATACAACAGAACCCTAGACCAATCCTTTCTCCAGAACCTCAATACTCTCTCTTCTCTTGCCTGTGTTTCAGATAACCAAGCCAGGGATTTCCTTCCAGTAGCTAAGAACACAGGAATCATGGCTTCCTGGCCCATCTCCATTCCCATTAGGTTCATATCTAGTGGCCTAGGTCCTCAGAACTGACTTAGGCTGGGGCAGAGGTAGTGCTTAGTAACTGCATGTACCTATCTGTGAATCTGGACTTCCCTGGTGGCTCAGTGGTAAAGAACCCACCTGCCAATGCAGGAGACACAAGAGACTCAAGTTTGATCCCTGGACCAGGATGATCCCCCAGAGGAGGGCATGGCAACCCACTCTAGTATTCTTGCCTGGAAAATTCCATGGACAGAAGGGCATGGTGGGCTGTGGTCCATGGGGTTGCAAAGAATTGAACACGACTTAGTGACAAAAATATGTGAATCTATTCTGGGAAGCACTGTGGGTCCAGAATTAGAGTTGCCTTCATGTACCATAACTGCCGTGGGATAAGCTGAAAACAAGCCATGTTGCTGCCTGTCCCCTTAGAAATTTAGTCTTCCTGTCTCAGAATTAGACATGGTACCCACTGCTCCAACTGCACACATATAAAGAACCAAGTGTGCCAGCTTTTGACAACAGCTCTTCCTATCTTGATTGAGTCTTAGATCCCAGGCAGGTGGCAGCCTGTACTGGTACCCACTCCGTGCTCAGCTCTGAACTGGGTGCAAATGAGGTGCCCAGAGATTTAAACACAGCAGTTCTAGCCCTAAAGATCATAAGAAATAACTTGAATACAAAGTGGGAAGACATCTAAAGATCCAAGAATATGAACTGAAAGCTCCATAAGTGCTCACATTATCTCAACTAATTCTCACTAAGCCCTGCATAATAGATCTCATTCTTACTATAAGCAAACTACAAAAGAGGAAACAGGTTCAGAGAGGAAAATCACTTGACCATGGATAAGTGTTGTAAGTAGAAAATACAGGATTAAAATCTAGATCTGTTTGACTCTGAAGCCTGTCTTCTTAAGATTGTATTAAGTACTCTGCAAAGCTGGCCTCAGCAAACATTGACCTTGCCAGTGACCCCTATATCAGAAGCTTGTGACAACACCTTCTATAGGATGGGGGCATCTGGTTTGGCATTTCTTGGAAGGGGTGGCACTGGCAGAGTGGAAAGATAGTCTGGATCCTATTAGTATGGGCAGGTGCACACAGGGCTCAACATAGCTGCTCTAATTCCTGTATCTTGTCCAGGTTAATCCTGCCCTGGATGATGTGGCATTTCATCGAGTATGCCCTTTGCCTCTGTAACGAGATTCCCTTCATCTCCAAGCACAAATGATGGATTGGCCTTCTGTTTGCTTAGGTACTCAGCTCTGAAAAGCCATCTCAGCTGAGCTAACTTTTAAATCATTTACAGGAAAATAGTCCTGCTGCTAAGAGGGACTGACTTGGGTATGACAGTGGACAAGTCTCTCCAGGCCTCATTTTTTCTCATTTGTAAAAGATAGTTGTGTTGGGTTTTGTTCCATCTATGCTCCGTCACTTAAGGAGGATAGATTCAATCAACCAACAAAAAATTACTGAAGACCTCCTTTGTACCGTATGCGTGCGCGCATGCTCAGTCACTTCAGTTGTGTCTGACTCTTTGTGACCCTGGGGACTGTAGCCTGCCAGGTTCCCCTGTCCATGGGATTCTCCAGGCAATACTGGAGTGTGTTGCCATGCCTTCCTCCAGGGGATCTTCCCAACCCAGGGATCGAACCTGGGTCTCCTGTGTCTTCTGCATTGCAGGTGGATTTTTTACTGCTGAGCCACCAGAGAAGCCCTTGTACCAGGTATAAGTAAGTAAGTGTTAGTCGCTCAGTCGTGCCCAACTCTTTGTGACCACATGAACTGCAACCCACCAGGCTCCTCTGTCCATGAGATTTTCCAGGCAAGGATACTGGAGTGGGTTGCCATTTCCTTCTCCAGGGTACCAGGTATACTGAGACACAACTCATATAGTGTACAGTGTGAATAAGACAGAAATGACCTGGACCCACATGAGATTTAACATCTTTGTTGGGGGTGGGGTGCCCATGCAGTAAGTACATTATCAAACATTGTGATTACAACATGAGGACTAGGAGACCAGGGTGTCTAACTCTGCCTGGGGGATTGTATAACGTTGCTTTTCTCATCTATCCCTTTCCTTGTATAACTTCTACACATCACTTATTCACTATAATACACTACAATGCACATCATTCATTCACTCCCCAAACATTTCCTGAGTGCATGCCAATTGTCAAACACTGGAAATACAGTGAAGGTCAAGGCAGACAATGTCCTGGCCCTGTGGAGCTTACATTCAAGTGGAAGAGATAGCTGCATTAAGTTGGCTATTTCAGAGATGACTTTTCTGAGGACATGACATTTGAGTTGAGAGCGATTAACTAGAAAGAGCCAGTCACATAATAATCCAACAAGTAGAGCTTTTCATGCAAATGAAAAAGTAAATGCTAAGGCTCTAAAGAGGGACTGGGCTTGGTCTACTTAAGAACAAAGAGGAAAGAAAGCTCGCGAGGTTGGCATATGGGGAATCAAAGGAGAGTGATACCAGATGAGGTCGGAGTGGTAGGTAGAGCCTGGTAACATGGAGCCTTTGAGGTCAGGATAAGAAGGATAAGTTTTATTCTCACCCTGCAATAAGCAGCCATGGGATATTTTAGCAGGATAGAGAGTTATTTTGCATTTTAAAAGTACTCAGTATCAGATATGTAGTTAGCAAATATCTTCTCCCATTCTGTAGGTTGCCTTCCATTTTGTTGATTGTTTCCCTTGTGGTACAGAAGCCTTTTAGTTTGATGTAGTCCCACCCGTTTATTTTTGCTTTTGTGGCCTTGCTTTTCTTGTCATATCCAAGAAATCATTCTTGGAGCCAATATCAAGAAGGTTTTTCCCTATGTTTTTTTCTAGGAGCTTTACACTTTCAAGTCTGTAATCCATTGTGAGATGATTTTTGTGTATGATGTAAAATTAGAGTCCAGTTTCATTCTTTGGGGATGAAATTTTCCCCAATAGCATTTCCCTGTTATATATTTTTGGCACCCTTGTCAAAAATCACTTGACCATATATGTGAGGGTTTATTTCTTGTCTCTCTATTCTAGTTCATTGATCTATATATCTGCCTCTATGCCAATACCACACTTTTGATTATAGTAGCTTTGCAAATTATTTTGAAATCAGGAAATTTGATGGCTCCAGCTTTGTTCTTCTTGTTCAAAATTGCTTTGGCTGTTGGGGTCTTTTGTGGTTCTATATGAATTTTAGGATTTTTTTCTATTTCTAAACAAAATGCCAGTAGGATTTTGATAGAGATTGCATTGAATCTGTAAATCACTCTAGGTAATATGGATGTTTTAACAATATTAATTCTTCCAATTAATAAACATGGACATCTTTCCACTTATTTTGTGCCTTTTAACATTTACTCATTACTGTTTTGTAGTTTGGGGTGTACAATTCGTTCACCTCCTTGGTTAAGCTTGTTCTTAAGTATTTTATTCTTTTTGATATTAATGTAAATGGATTGCTCTCTTGATTTCCTTTTTTAATAGATCAGTGTTACTGTACAGAAACATAACTGACTTTTGCACTTTGACTTTGTATCATGGAACTTTCCTGAATTCACTTATTCTCCAGAGAAAACATTAAAATGATGAATGGGTACAGAAAAAGGTGCTCAACACCACTAATCATCAGGGAAGTCAAAACCACAATGAGATATCGCCTCACATCTGTTAGAATGCCTAGTGTCTAAAAAACAAAAAATAAATAAGTGCTGGTGAAGACAGGATGTAGATAAGCAAGTCTTGATGAAAATGTACACTGTTAGTGGGAATATAAATTGGTGCATCCATTGTAGGAAACAGCATGGAGATCACTCACAAAACTAAAAATAGAACTACCATGTGACCCAGAAACCTCACTTCTGAGTATGTATAACCAAAGGAATTGGAATTAGGATCTTGAAGAGCTATCTGCTCTCCCACATTCATTGCAGCATTGCTTACAATAAGCCAAGATGTGGAAGCAATCTCTATGTCCGCTGTCAGAGGAATGGATGAAGAAAATGCAGAGTATATATACACATACATTGGGGTATTATTCAGTCTTAAAAAAGAAAGAAATCTTATCTTCTGCAACAACATGGGTGAACCTGGAAGACATTATACTAAGTGAAATGAGCCAGACACAGAAGGATAAATACTACGTGACATGACTTATATAAGGAATAAAATACTCAAACTCATAGAAGCAGAGAGTAGAATGGTGGTTTCCAAAGAGTTGAGGGAAGTGGAAAACAGGGAGTTATTAGTCAAAGGGTACTAAGTTTCAGTTATAAAAATGAATAAGCCCTAGAGACCTACTGTGAAACATAATGCCTATAGGTAATAATACTGTATTATATACTTAATAATTTGCTAAGAAATTAGATCTTATTTCAAGTGTTTTTATCAAAATAGATAAATAAATAGGTGGATAAGTAGATGATAGATAGATAAATAGGTAGGGCAAAGGGAAACTTTTGGAGGTATGCATGTGCTCAGTTGCATCTGACTCTTTGTGACTCCATGGACTGGGACCTACCAGGCTCCTCTGTCCATAGAATTTCCCAGGAAGAATACTAGAGTGCTTTGCCATGCCTTCCTCCAATTGGATCTTCCCAACCCAGGGATGGAACCCATTTCTCTTATGTCACCTGCATTGGCAAGCGGATTCTTTACCACTGTGCCACTTGTGAAAAGTGAAATTACTCAGTCGTGTCTGACTCTTTGCAACACCAGCCTATCAGGCTTCTCCATCCATGGGATTTTCCAGACAAGAGTACTGGATTGGGTTGCCATTTCCTTCTCCAGCGGATCTTTCTGACCCAGGGACCAAACCCGGGTCTCCTGCATTGCAGGCAGATGCTTTATACCCTCTGAGTGAAGCCCACTGTACCACTTGGGAAGCCCATCCTTGGAGATGACATGTTTATGGTATAGATTGTGGTGGTGGTTTCACACTGTATACCTCACTCTGAAATCATTAACTTGTATAAATTGAATATGTAAAATTTCTGTATGTCAGTTATATGTCATTGAAGTGGTTAAAAATCACTAGTTGTTAAACAAAGAGCAGATTGGGAGGCAAGGCAAGAGTATATTAGTCTGCTCAGGTTGCTGTGACAAAATACAACAGACTAAATGGCTTGAACAACAGATTTATTCCTCACAATTCTGAAGGTTGGAAAGTCCTAGATCAGAGTACTAGCATGGTTGGGTTCATGGCAAAGGCCCCCTTCCTGGTTTTGCATATGGCATTCTTCTTCCTGTGTCAACATATGGTGGAGAGCAGGAAGAGTAGAAGCAAAATTTCTCACATCTCATCTTAAAAGGACACTAATCCTATCATGATGGTTCAGTGGTAAAGGATCTGCCTGCCAATGCAGGAGATGCAGGTTTGATCCCTGGGTCAGAGAGATCCCCTGGAGGCGGACATGGAAACCCACTCCAGGATTCTTGCCTGGGAAATCCCATGGACAGAGGAGCCTGGTGGGCTACAGTCCATATAGTCACAAAGAGTCAGACAAGTCTTAGTGACTAAATAACAACAACCCAAAAGCTAGAAAATAAGTGGAATAAGGAGTCAAGAGATGAGATCCTTTTTCCCACAGGGACACTAGCCTTGGTTCCTGATCTTCCTGAAGATCTCCAGATGTCTGCCTCTTTCTGCCATTTCAACATCATGGTGCTAGAAATGCACCAACTGTGCAACTTCTTTCCAGCATCTCTTTCAGTCAGAAAGGCCCGAGGCTCCCCTTACCGTGTCTTCTGACCAAAGTCTGAAAGAAACTAACTTGGCAGATTGACAGCCAGTATTCACAGAGGCAGGACCTTTGTGTGCAAAGCACTGGACTGAATGCTGCTCCTCCCACCTCTTACTGCTTGGCATCTCCCATCTGTTCACGGGCTCTGTCTGACTTGCTGCACCAAGAAGACAGGAAGGAGGCCCGGGTAGGGGCTGAGCCATGCCCACATTCAGAGGAGGAAGCCAAACCAGGACCTGAATCCAGCTTTCTAGGCTCCTAACTCCATGCTTTTTTCCACTTCACAGTGCTGCCAAGCCTTTCCAAGAGAGAAACCAAGAGTCAGAGAATGGCTTTGAAGCAGGAAGCCACAATTCCCTCCCCAAGCCTACATTCCCAGTGGAAAAAATCCCTTTCACTCTCCTGCCACCTCAGCAGTAGAAACCTCCCTGCCATATCCTCCTCTTCCTGCCTGAAGGCTCAGAGTTCACCTCCCCACAGCACTGGACAGAAAGACAGCCAGAGGTAAGCAGAGTGAAGGAGGCAGGCTCAATTAGGTGAGCACCAGAGACAGTGTGAGATGGGACATGGGCAAGGAGGGTGAGGGGAAGGAAGATTTACAAGTGAGGCCAGAATGAATGCTGGTAATCCAGGACCACTGGTGCTCCACTTGGTGGATCAGGAGGGGTCAAATCTGACTAAACACTGGAAGATTTAACTCTGCTTCCAAAGGGTGCTTCAGATATATCAGCTTTGGCCCCCTGCAGACCCCCTGCAGGAAATACACTGCTCCCACCCAATGTCTTCAGGCCTCTGAACTGACTGTGAAAGCCCAACTGGTACTGGTCACCACCTTTGCAGCTATCCTCTGCTTACCTTGTTGTGGGGCCTTGGGTAAGAAGATCCTTTCTATTCCTGGGCCCCAGTCCTCCCATCTGTAAAATGGAAAGCTGGTCCAAATGACTCCTAACTGAGAACCTTCCAACCTTCCAACCATGTTGCCTCATGAACTCTGAGGTGGGAGGGTGCTGGACTGGATACACAGTTGGAAAGGGTGGGGCTTGAGACAGGGACCTGGCCAGCAGGAAATGAGGCTTAGAAACACCCTACACTATGAAAAGACCCTGGTAAAGGGCTGTGTACTCACACAGCATACCCAGAGCCAACTGGGCCTGAGATTAGGAGGTGGAGAGTCTAGCTCAAGAAGCTAGGCAGGCAGACAGGGACCTTAGATTTTCCTAGACATGCAATACTGGGAACATACTTTGCTGGTTCTTGAGCTGGACACTGGTTTGAGAGGCTAGAAAGCCTTAGGAGAACAGGGTCAAGGGAGAGAAAGGAGGAATGAAGCAGCCACCATAGAAGAGAAATTAAGGGAAAAGAGCCAAGATGTTTAAAGAGGCTATTTCATAAATGTTGCTTTATAATATATAATATCTCCCTGGCCTCTCCTTGAAGGCTTTAGTGAAATGCCATATTAACTGTCAATGCATTTTTGCTTTTGGATTTATCCCTTCTGAGGTCTGAGCAGTATGCTGAGACAGCCCTCCAGAAGGGCCTCGTGCCAGAGCAGGTGTCACCTAAGGAGGCCCCAGCAGCTTTGAGTTACATATAGAAGAGTCTTACTAGTCTGGCCTGTCTGATAACCCACCAGGTTCTCTGCCACCTCTCTCTCCAGATGCCCCATCCTGGGGCAAGCAGGACACAGAATACCCTCTCCTCAGAAAGGGTGAGAAACCTCAAGGAAGAGTCAGCGGAGCAGGGCCTCAAGGTGGATTTCATGTTGCAGTCACTTGAAATGTAGACTCTGAGTCTCAGAGATCTAGGGAGTCACATATACAGTCTAAGCTCATCAGTGTCATTGAAATGGACTGAGTGTGTCTCCCTCAAAATTCAAATATTGAATCCCTAACCCCCCAATATGATGATATTTGGAAGATAGTTAGGTTTAGATGAGGTCCTGAGGGTGGGGCCCTCATGATGTGATTAGTGCTCTTATAAGGAGAGACACCAGAGAACCCTCATGCCCTCTTTTCATCCTCATCCTCCCACTCCCCTCCCCTCCCCCCCACAGTCCCTTTCTCATCTTCCTTCTTCTTCTTCTCCTTCACTTTCTCTTTCTCCATTTCTCTCTCTCTCTCCCATGTGAGGATATATTGAGAAGATGGTCAAACAGTCATCTACAGACAAGGAAGAGAGTCATTACAAGAATCCAACCATACAGCTACCTCAATCTCAGACTTCTAACCTCTAGAATAGTGAGAAATAAATGTCTATTATTCAAGTCTTCTAGTCTATGGGGTTTTGTTAAGGCACCCCAACTAAGACAATACTAAGAGAAAACCAGAGCGTTGGCCTTTACATCAGCATCCTATGGGCTAGGTATGAAAAGAAGTGTTAGCCCCCTTCCATAGGGGAGGAAACTGAGGCCCAGAAAGTAGCCTCACTTGGCCAAGTTCACAAAGTGACCAAGTGTGGGGGTTGAGATTCAAACCAAGTACTTTTGAGTTCAAGTCCAATATCTTAGCCCCAATTTTTCAAAGTGTGGCCCAAGGACAATATGTTTCAAACTGCCCTGCTGAGCTTCTTGAGCAAGCATAACCAGGGTGCCCTATCCCAGACTTACCAAGTCACAGTATCTGAACATAAACCCATGAATCTGCAGCTTAGCCAGCTGTCCTGTGATGTTTAGACTTCCCAACATCAGAGAAGATTTTATCAGCTTGCTCAGGATGCCGTCACTGAGTCTCACAGACTGCGGGGGCTGAAAAACAGACAAATACACTGTCTCCTAGTTATGGAGACTTGAAGCCCCAGATCAAAGTGTGGGCAATTGGTTGCTTTTGAGGGTTTAGAGGGCAAGATCTCTCCCAGGCCTCTCTCCTGGGTTTGTTGACAGCCCGTGTCCTCTCATGGCCTTCTGTCTGTATATGTCTGTTTTAATCTCCTCTTCTTATAAAGATACAAGTCCTATTGGATTAAGGCTTATTGTAATGACCCCATTTTGATTTTACCTCTTTTAAGACCCTATCTTCAAATACACTCACATTCAGAGATACTGGGGATAAAGGCTTTGACATAAGAATCTTAGAGGCACAATTCAGCTCACAAGAGAAGCACTGACTGAAAATACGATTCCTAAGCTCCATTCCTAGTGAGAAACAAGTTGTTTCTCTTTCTGTCCCCTTTCCTCCCACTGCCTATCCCTCTAAAAACAGCAACATATTGTCTTAGAGCACCGACTGCAGGAGGCCCTGCTTCCTGTTTCTGTATCTCCCCACCCAGTGGAAGCCTCTGAGGATCTTCAGGAAGCTGGGTCTCGACCTCCCTTCCAAGATAGTGGGTGTGCACAGGACGATGTATGGCATGTGGCTGGTGAAGAATTGCTCTGACCCTCGAGTGTGCAAGTCAGCTCCACCTGCTTCTGTCCAGAGGCTGTGATTAACACCAAATCAAGTGGAAGACATGCTTACAGTAGCAGAAAACACACAGCCACCACTTTGGTTCATCACCAACATAGTAAATATTGTCTTTCATATCCTGCAGCTGACAAGTCCATGTAGCTCATGAAAGATTCAGGGCTCATCATCACTTGCAAACACTAGCACACCAGCCAGAGAAAACAGAGGGTGAACGCAACCTCCAGGAGGGGTGCATGAGGCGGCCCTCTCCTGCCACATCTTATGTCCTGAGCCACAGTGATTTCAGGGGTAGTTCCAGGTGGAACAGCCTAGCTTTCCCCACAAGTCCTGGCATCGAGGTTGCAAATCTCAACCCAAGGGGACCCAAGCTATCCCAGGCATTTGGGTGCTCCTCCTACACCACATATGGCATGCCAGAGGCACTGAAGCTCTTGTCCCAGAGACCTTTGCCCTCACTAACCTTTCGCCCTTTGCAAGGGTCAACTCTAATCTTCACTGTCCCAGAAAGCTTTGAGCCCAACCCAAGGCCATGTCCTCTGAAGGCCCTGGTTTCCCTTTGCTCACAGCACAGATTCTAGTCACACCGGAAAACTCACTGTGCTCTGAGAACTGGCCCCAAGGGCTGAGGGAGGGAGGTGGCAAGGCTGTTAAAGGCCTCCCTGCAGCAGGATGAGGGAGAAGAAGGGAGGCAAAGCCTATGGATGCTGCTTTGTGACAGTCCCGCCCCTAGGAGCAGAGAGCTGGAGGTAGAGGGAGCGCACTGGGAGAGAAGGAGACAAACCAAGAGCTCAACTATGCAAAGGCCCACCGTGCAGGGGCCCAGCATGCTGTGCGAGGCTCTTCCCCTTGCCTACTTGGGCATTTTGCATGTAGACTGTTCAGAGAATCCCTGCCTGCTCTGGAATGGGCCATCTTCACTCCTGGTGATGTAGGTAGAAGAATGAGAAGGGGAGGTCTCCATCCCAGCATAGGGCCTCTTCTGAAGGAGGCCAGAGAAGCCTGTGAGGGCCACCCTGGTCCCTCCAAGCTCAACAGGCAGGAGCTAAGTCAATTCTAGCAGTCATGAAAACAGCTGCTGTGGTGTCACTCCATGAAGACAGCTATGTTGCACTGGAGGGCTTGATGTCATCCCCCAGGCATCTGGGTGGGATTGCAGGGCCCCCTCCAGCCTGCTTTTGCCTTATTTGTGTGTGTACATCTGTCTTTTTCACTTAACTGAAAGTCTCTCCAGACCAGCAATGGCATCTGATCCATTTCCATCACACTCATCCCATAGCCCACGCCCTCAAACCTGGCACTGAATAGATGATAGCTCAGTATTTGCAAGGGGGCCCAGTAACCTGAGAAACCCATAAAGATGAAGCATGAAGTCAGCACTGCAGATATGGGTCAGATCAGTAATCCCAGGGCACAGCTGGAGCTGGAGTGATATGAAAGCTGTATGTTTATAAATCTAAAGGAGAGCTGGCTTGGTTCCCCACTCAAGAGGGCTGTGCAAGGCCTCTTAAAGAAGCACTGGGCTCTCCAAAAGTTTCCCACACCCACACCAGCCTGGTGAGGCATTTCTCCCCCATCCCTCCTCCTCTTCTTCCTGCTCCTTCTCCTGGCTCCTATTCCTCTTCCATATTTGCATGTGTATTGACTTTCTCCATTTTCCCAGCAATATATGCTCATTAAAGGACGTTTGAAACATTTCAAATAAGAGAAAGAAGAAGAAAATGTCATCTACATTCCACCCACCCGAAGATAGCCACGATTAATATTTTGAAATGTTTTCTTCCAATATTTCCTCTAATCTTTCTGAACACAGAGGGTTTATATGTGTTTGCTTTATTTCTACTGCTTAGCGACAACTGACAACCAGGTGAAGAGGAGGAAGCAGAATGAGGCAATGTAAATGTCAGGAGAGTGTCCTCTGAGTTCCAGCTGTGCTTCTGATGTGCTCCCTGGTGCTTGGCATGCCTGACCCTCCCAGACTACAGGTTTCCCCTCTGTGTAGTGGGGTACTGGATTGGAGACATTCGACACTGTTCCAACGTAAAGATGCTTGGAATCCATTAGGGCATAGGGAAGGCTTCTGGAAGAGGTGGTGATGAGAGCTGGGATTTGGAAATGGAAACTCTGTTAAGAGATTTGGAAAAGGGCAGTCTAGGTAGAAGAAAACGCAGTTGCACAGACAGAAAGGTTGGAAGAAATAAGCTACCCTGGAGGGCAGCCCCTGAAGGGTTGAGTGTGTGGGAAGTGTCAGTGGAAAATGAACTGGGGCCAGACACCAGATGCCTGGCATTCCTTCACTTGAAGACCATCAGCATCCAACACGGGTCCCAAGCGCAGGGGCCTGTGAGCCTACAGAGTACAGCATGGCTGTTGGAGGACGGGGTGAGCAGGGGACAAAGCCAGCTACTGCTCAGCCAGTTACGAGATCTCAGGGCATGGAAGCATGTAGACTCAAAGAGGGCTCAAGCCAGGAGCCTAAGGACACCACCAACTGCTAGCACAGTACAAATCTGAGGAGAAAGGGCTTCAAAAACCTGGAATCTGAAAGAAGCAGCAGAAGCTCCAATAATAATACAACTCAAATAAAGAGGAGGAAAAGTCCTAGAAAGAGTAAAGTGATGACCCAGAGACAGAGTTTAGATGATCCTGGATCTCAACCAGCCTTATTCTCATGACGCCAACATTGTCGTGGACAAGCTGGAAGGTGGGGGTGAAGACATTGAGAGAAACAGTCAAATTTCCTGGGTAAGAGAGTTAGGGATAAGGGACTGGGCATTCATTCACCTATTTATTTAACAAGCATCTCCAAAGCCCTGCTGAATGGTCAGTCCTGTGAGAAAAAGAGCCTGCCAAGCTCTTGACCCTCCCTATCAAGACTTACACTTATGAGATAGGCATATCAGAAACAGTTGATCATGGCCCAGAACTTTGTTCCAATTTAAATAAACTTCGAGGGAATAGTGGTGCTGAGATTACTGCCTCATGGTATTACAGCTTGGCTTCTGACAAACGTCATTAACTGGATCAAAGAAACTGTAGCCAGTGTTTCCATTAATCCATAATACGTTATTATCACGAAATATAATAAGAGAATTTCAACGTTGGGCAGAAAAATTTGAAAGTCAATTAGTCCAGAACCATTATTACAGATTTAAACAGATAAGTATACATATTTATTAGACTCGGTGTTTCTAAAAAGAGATACAGGTTTCTAAATGCACGCAGCTGAAGAAAGTCCCCAGTCACCCACCTCCTGCCATCATTCACCAAGCAAATTATACAGCCTGGCTTGAAGCGACAGTCCCCCAGCACGGCCTCTTGGTAGGCTCAAGGCCTTCCAGATGTTTTTCATCAAGTTATATTCCCAGGCAACCAGCCAGCATTTGGTCTCAGTTCAGCTGGACAGGCCTTGGCGGCTGGTTGGGTAACTTGGGGCATGAGAATATCTGGCCTCCCTGAGAGAGCCCTGTTCACCTCGGAGGTATCTGCCATGGCTGCTTGGCCCCCTGTCTCTCCTCTTGTCTCATGACAGTGCAGAAGGCAGAAGAAACTTTGGAGTTTGTCGTAAATATCCTGAGGTGCTCTTTTTCGGCAGACAGTCAGCCCCCTCAGCTAGTTTCTGAAACAGGTGTCCTACGTAAGGAGAACTCCAGTCTTCCAGAAGCAACCGTGAGCCTCTTTCCCCACACCTGCTCTGAAAAGCAGAACTTGATTGGCCCAGAGATCCACCCCCCCGCCCAGTCTGCTTTGCCTCAACTAATCCTGAGAAAAACCAGTTACATCCTCTGAGCCTTTATCAGTGGTCATTCTCTCTTCCTTCCTCAACAGGAGATTTGGAGTCTCTTAGGAAGACCCTGGAAACCCCAGCATATGCTGGGGGCCAGATGGAGCCCAGATAAGGCCCTGGCAGCAGCGGTGGTGGCAGCGATGGCAGTGGTAAGAATGGAGGGTGTGGCCCTGCTCACTTCTTTCAGGAGGGGGAACCTCTGCTTGGCCCCAAAGGTCCTCAGCTACATTATCAGCCTGATACCCTGCCCAGCCTCTTTGCTCGCCGGTCTTCATCTGTTTGCCCTCCCTTCATTATCTGTTTGCCCATGATAATGTCAGCCCCGTTGGTGTGACTGGGCCTCCCCTGGCCTCTATCTAGAGCCATCACTGTGCATGCTGCTCTGGCTGAGGATTAAATATCAATGAGGCTGATAAATGGCCTCTGCAGCAGGGGCCGAAATACCAAGTCACCATAGAGCAGCCAGTGGTAGTTGATCCAACCAGGACAACCCTATACAGGGAGCCTGGTCCCTGGAGCCATAAGCGTTGCATCCATAGCATTGCACCCGAGCTCACCTGTGGTTCACCAGGCTCACAGGTCCGCCCAGATGGAAGGATGCTAAGGAAGCTTGCTGCTGCCCCAGCTAGCTAATAGGCCTAGGAGTGCAAACACCTACAATTTCCCTCTTGGCGAGCCCCCAAGCCAAAAAGACATGGGCCTGGGCTTTCAGGCCAGGTATGCAAGGCAGTGGTTTGTGGATGCAAACTAGGAGGTGAGTGGAGGGAGGCTGCAGGGAGCCCTATGAGAGGGGGAATGACAAGCAAGCTCCACATTTGTGCATTTCTCCAGCATCCCTGGTAACCGAATCCACCTCCGGGCCATGGTTTGTGGTTTCACCTCCAAAATTCTTGCTGCTCTGAAAGGGAAAGGATGGATTCAGAGTGCTGCAGCCCCTAGGACCTCATTCTTTTCCATGCTAATTGGCAAGTTCATCTCCAAGGCTTTTGCGTCATTGCAGTCTGCCCATTCTCACTCTTGGTGAGTCATATCTCCTTGAGGGAAGGCTCCCTGGTGTCTCTGCTGCCTGCGATGCCACCAAGTGCCACCGTGGTTCTGGTGATGGGCAAGTGGGGGGTGATGAAAATACCACAGTGCCAGTGACGTAAAGATCACAGCTCAGTGCTGGGCACAGCATTAAGCAAAGCTCCTGTGGGGCTCCATGCCCCATCCCAGACT
Organism: Cervus canadensis; assembly: GCF_019320065.1. Classification (NCBI taxonomy): domain Eukaryota; kingdom Metazoa; phylum Chordata; class Mammalia; order Artiodactyla; family Cervidae; genus Cervus; species Cervus canadensis. Next base: position 100,491,678 of record NC_057419.1, read on the forward strand.
GGGATGCTGCAGTGGGGCCGCTGGCCAGTATGGGAAGCTAAATGAGTGAGCTGTACCCCTTGAAGCAGGGAAATCTTCTTTCACTCCTGGTTATGCATTTGTTTATTGCTCATTTGTTTGCTAATCATTCATTCATTTGTGCATCATTAATTTGTTCAAGAATACTTTCCTGAGAAGCAAACAAGATTCAGACCTTGTCAATAAGGAGCTTCTAGGCCAGAAGGCTTCCCATGGAAGCAAGATGCCCCTTGAACCATGAATCAGCCAGACCTGTGCTAAGAGCTGAGAATCCTCTGCCCAGAGTGCTGTACCTCTTCTATGAGCCCCTTGTGCTGGAAATGGAGACCAGCCATCAGTTGGAGAGCTGGCCCAGCCTGAAATGGGGCATGGAGCATTTCCTCAGACTCACAGCTCAAATGTCCTTACAAAACAGTGCAATGTGTTATTAGAATCAGGGATCACAGAAAGCACTTGCTTTTTGATGTTGGCAAAACAGCCTTCCAGGAACCAACTGTTTCCTCTAACTTGCAGCCTGATGGCTCATCTTAGGATTTCCTTCTGGGGCCCACAAACAGATGGGCCTATTCTCTCCTTCCCAGGACAGACTTTTAGAGGCCTCCAGGGAATGGCATTCAAAAAAAAAAAAAGCTAAGATCATGACATCTAGTCCATCACTTCATGGCAAATAGATGGGAAAAAGTGGAAACAGTGACAGATTTTATTTTCTTGAGCTCCAAAATCACTGTGGATGGTGACTGCAGCCATGAAATGAAAAGACACTTGCTCTTTGGAAGGAAAGCTATGACAAATCTAGACACTGTATTAAAAAGCAGAGACATTACTCTGCCAACAAAGGCCCATCTAGTCAAAGCTATGGTTTTTCCAGTAGTTACGGATGTGAGTAGTAGGATGTGATTAGTACAGATGTAAGAGTAGGACCATAAAGAAGGCTGAGCACAGAAGAATTGATGCTTTTCAATTGTGGTGATGAAGAAGACTCTTGAGAGTCCCCTGGACAGCAAGGACCTCAAATCAGTGAATCCTAAAGGAAATCAACCCTGAATATTCATTGGAAGGGCTGATGCTGAAGCTGAAGCTCCAATACTTTGGCCACCTGATGTGAAGAGCCAACTCACTGGAAAAGAACCTAACGCTGAGAAAGACTGAGGGCAGGGGAAGAAGGGTGCAACAGAGGATGATATGGTTGGATGGCATCACTGACTCAATGGATATGAGTTTGAGCAATCTCTAGGAGATGGTGAAGGACAGGGAAGCCTGATGTGCTGCAGTCCATGGGGTTGCAAAGAGTCAGATACGAGTCAGCAACTGAACAACAACAGCAGAGGGTAGGCATATTCCCCTCAAGAATCTGCTCTTCTCTGTGATGAACGGTCCTTTCACTTATCTCTCCTCTTCGCCCATCCTGCTAGTTTTCTTTTTAACACTCCAAGTTGTCCCCAACTCTGTTCAACTCTGGGGCCCAGAACTAAGCTTGAGATTCTGAGTCTGTCTGCTCAGTGGAGAATGGCTCCCTGGACAGCTCGTTCTCTAGCTACACGACACTCTGGACTCCTTCTGAGATTTGTGGTCAACCCTAGAAGGAATTTTTCTGTTGAGTTTCTTCTGAGCTAGAAATCTTGAATCAGGGGCACAAAATTTATTTTTTAAAAACATGATGGCTTCCTATGTGACTCTTTAAAAATTTATCTTGCCAAATTTGGCCAGGATGCTTCAGTGAACATTGGCTATATCCTTCTTTCCAAACTTTGTATTGTTGGCAAATTTGGCAAAAATGCTTTCTGTGTCTTCAAATTTGGGGCTGATCTTGGTAGGATCAAAAACACAGTTCTGAAACATGTCACGTTCAATGTCCGTTCAATGTTGAAACCCAATTCTCAAGGCAAACGCTCTTGGTGTAGTTGCTCAGGTAGTTTGGAGTCCACCCAGTCATACAAACACATTTGACTCATACTTCTGAGATGGTCAAGAGAGTCTTGGTTGGGTGTTTTAAAACATTTGGACCCCTAGAATGTCTAATTGGAGGTCCCTTAGTGACCACCTGTCCTTTCCTTGTTGGACAGGTAATACAGACTCCCAGAGAGACGAAGAGGTTGCCGAAAGCCAGCAGTGTGGCAGAACAGAATGAAGTTCTTGCCCCACACAATACAAACCTTGTCCTCCCCACCTTGTGGCAGATTCTTTTTACAAGAGACAATGGACAGTAGCATCATCTCCACCACTAGAATATGTAAAGCTTCCTTCTTTTTTTAAATTTTTTTGGCATATACTTGATTTGCACTGTTATGTTAGTTTCAGGTGTATAGCAAAGTGATTCTGTTAAGTACACACACACACACACACACACACACACACACACACGCATGTATATTCATTTTCAGAGTCCTTTCCCATATAGGTTATCACAGAATATTGAGTAGAGTTCCCTGTGCAATACAGTAGGTCCTTGTTGCTTATCTATTTTATATATAGCAGCATGTGTATTTCATCCCAAGCACCCAATTTCTTCCTTCCACCCATATACATACCTATCCTCTTGGTAATTGTTAAGTTTGTTTTCAAAGTCTGTGAGTTGGTTTATGTTTTAGATGTAAGTTAATTTATGTCATATTTTAGATTCCACATATAAGTGATAGCATATGGTATTTGTCTTTCTCTTTCTCATTTCATTTAGTATGATAATCTCCAGGTCCATCCATATTGCTGAAAATGGCCTTATTTCATGCTTTTTAATGGCTGAGTAACATTCCATTAAATATATATATACATATATATTATATATGTATACATATATATACATACATATATTACATATATACATATACATATGCATATACATACACATACACATATACATATATATTATATATAATACACACACACATATATATATACCACATCTTCTTTATCCATTCATCTGTCGATGAACATTTAGGTTGCTTCTATGTCTTGGCTATTGTAAATAGTGCTGCTGTGAACATTGGGGTGTATGTATCTTGAAGCTTCCTTCTAGTTGACTTTGGAAATAAAAGCAAAGAAAAGCCACCCCACAGTCTATTCTCTGGTACAGCAGTAGAAAGTCAGAAAACATTATTCTTTCTTTCCATTTCTCATTTCATGGCACCCAATTCTCAGATACCTGTGTCAAGACAAATCCCAGAGTGCTGCAGCAGTGACCCTAGAGACACAGATTGAGGTGTGGGACACAATTGTCAAGGCTGAATACAGTCTCCAAGGATCATTCCAGATGGCAAGACTGAGGCTAGAGCATGAGGCAAACTAGGGCCAAACCCCTCAGCAGGGTGCCCAGATGACCATTAGTTATTTCAAGTTCTTTTCTGTGGGTGAGAAGCCTGTCTACCTACCTTCATACATACTTTTCACAGTTTGTTCTTGAAAGGAAGAAAAGCAGTAGATATAAAAATTTTGCCGGTGTACTTCTTAGATGGCCAATAAGCTTATTTTTCACTTGGCTTCCCTTGATATTCTTTCTTGTTTCACTTAACTCCCAAGTACGGAGCTCGTACATCCCTTTCACTGAGAGGAAAAGGTTGTTTATCAGAAGCTGAGCCAATCAAGCCCCCAGTTACACACATTTGTGCCTCTGGCTAGGCCTCTGAGCCTTTCTCACCAGGGCCATCTCTCTGTAGCGCCTAGGTCTTCATGATCATTTGTCGCTGTCTTTCCTTGTGCTCTTTGTTGTTTCGCGCCTCTCTCCAGCTTGCTCCCAGATTGGGTCTCTTTCTCACTCTCTCTCCATTGTCTCTTTTTCACTCTGTCTCTCCTCACTCTGGCCAAAGGTCCACATCCCAGGCCCTGAAACCTGGAGGTTATAGTGACTCTAACCCCTCTCAGAAGCACTGACAGTTTTTCTCCAAATATATAGCTGTGGCCCTCGCCCCTAGTTGTCTAACTTTGAACAATGAGTGTTCATGGAACATATGGTGCTGAGGATTTCGCTCATGCTTTTCTCAAAGGGAAGAAAGGGGGTGCTCTTAAGCTTGGGAAGATGTAACATAAGAAAGAAGGTGAACACTGGGACTTCCTGGGGCTTAGCCTGGCTGGCAAAACTGCACCCAAGCACTTGGAGGTGGCTTACAATGAATGAGAGATACCTGGGGCCAGATGAAAGAGGAAGAGTCTTCACTGGGAGCATTCTTCCACGTGGCATGCCCCTTCCCTAGCCCCTCCTTCCTCTTCCCCTCCAGACAAAAAAAAAAAAAAAAACACACACACACACATCTTTTTAGCCTGGGGCACAAGGTCTGCTATAATCTCCATCTTCACCCTCTAGCTTGCCCCTCATATACCTTCATCAGCTATTCCAAGATCCCCATCTTTCTGTCAGCCCACTCTCATTTTCATTGCTTTATGCATTTGCTCATGTTGTTGACTCACCTAAAATACCTCTTGCTCCTTCTTCACCACCCAACTGATGTGCATACATGCATGCTCAGTTGCTTCAGTCATGTCTGACTCTTTGCGATTTTATGGACTATAGCCTGCCAGGCTCTTCTGTCCGTGGGATTCTCCAAGCAAGAATACTGGAGTGGATTGCCATGCCCTCTTCCAGGGGATCTTCTTGACCCAGGGATAGAACCTGCATCTCCTGTGTTTCCTGACATTGCAGGTGGATTCTCTACCCCTGAGCCACCAGGGAAGCCCACCCAGTTGACGATCTCCTATAAATTAAATTGCTGAAAAAGACTGCTCATCCCCCAAAACCAAATCAGAAGTTGCCTCAATTATACAGCTTTCTTAATAACTTTTTATTGAGTATCTACTATGTGCTAGATACTCTTCTAACTACTGGAAGCAGAGTTGAACAAAACAGATGAAGCTTTTAGCTTTAGTGAAAAAGAAAGATATAGATCAGATGAGCAGACCAATAAAGACAAATGACATCTGGGCTAAGAGCTATGACAGGAGCATCTGGGATGCAATGAGAACACATAATGGAGAACTTGATCAAGTATAGGAGGTCTAGGAACTCTTTCTTGGAGAGCTAATGCATGAACTGAGGCATAAATAGGAGGAATTACCTAGGTTTCAGCCAAGGAGACCAATATGTGCAGACGCTTTGAAGTACGATGCTCATCTGTGTTTCAGAAAGAGCCAGGGAATCAGTGTAACCAGAACATAGTGGAGGATGGGGAGAAAGGCCAAACACGAGGTCAGAGAGTTATGCAGAAGCAAGATTAAGTAAAATGTGGAGGCCAGGAGGAAGAGTTTAGACTTTATTCTTCATGACATGGAAAAACTGGAAAGTTCTGAACAGGAGTTATGGGCTATGTAGAGATCCTCTTGGCTGTGGTATTGGGAGTAGACTTTGAGAAAGTGGGCAAGAACAGAGGCAAAGAGACCATTTAGGAGGCTAATGAGTCATACAGATAAGAGATGATTGTGGCTAGGATCAGGATGATAATAGTATGGATGGAGAAAAGGAGATATTTAAGAATTAGAGTTGCCATGATTAAAAATATATTGGGAAGTGGATGGGATGTGGATGGTAGAGATATTTACTGAGTGGAGAATACAGGACAAGAGAAACAACTTAGAGAAGAACTTGAGTTTTGCTTTAGACCAATTGGAATGGAAAATGATCACATTAGCTAACAGGTCCTTAGTGCAGTAGAGAGCATTCTGTGTTCCAGGTTCCTTTTTCTCATTTTGCATGTCTTACCTCATTCCTTCTCAAACCCCATAAAGTACATGATGACGATAATGATGGTGATGATGAGTTTCATTTTTTGATGAGGTAACTGAGTCCTATAGATTAAATAATTTCACAGCTAGTCAGTGAAGGGTTGACTCATTGAAAAAGACCCTGATATTGGGAGGGATTAGGGGCAGGAGGAGAAGGGGACGGCAGAGGATGAGATGGCTGGATGGCATCACTGACTCGATGGGCATGAGTTTGAGTAAACTCCAGGAGTTGGTGATGCACAGGGAGGCCTGGGGTGCTGCGATTCATGGGGTCACAAAGAGTCGGACACGACTGAGCGACTGAACTGAACTGAACTGAACTGAACTGAGTCAGTGAAGGAGCAAAGATTTAAACCGGGCAGTTGGGCCCAGGAGCCTACACCTGGGTACAAGGCTCTGGTGCTATTAATACTGAGTTTGTTGCCTTACAAGGTCCAGTGGGTGATTAGAGCTATGGATCTGGTGATCAGAGGAGAGGTCTTGCCTGGAGCTAGAGGATTAGCAGTCAAAGACACAGAGGTCATCACTGAAGTCACAGAAGGCAGATGAGCTGGGCTAGGGAGAAATCACCAGCATATCTTGCCCTCAGCCTCCCAGCATCTGCACATCCATTCATCCAAAGATCATTTGAGGGGGCCATTCAGGGCATGCATCTGATAAGACACCATGGTTACGGACATGAGGGAAGCTGAGTTCCTGCCCTCAGCACACTCACAGACTGCTGAGGAGGACAGCAGAACTCACAGTCAGCTTGAGTAATGCTTCATGGCTAAGAACACTGGGGGCTGGGGTGAAGTTGAGATGTGGTCCCAGAGGATAGAGATATAGAGATACTGATTCTATTTCTCTGGTAGAATCCTTTAGATAGATGATTGATTGATAGGTAGATTGATGGATGATAGATAGATGTAGATTTATTGCAAGGAATTGGCTTACTCATTTTATTGCAGTCAATTTGTGACTCAATTGTGGGGCTGGCTAGGCAAGTCTGATAGCCATATGACAGGCCATCAGGAAGAACAGACTGGAAACTCTCAAGCAGGAGCTGATGCTGCAATTCATAGGTATGATTTCTTTCTCATGGATACCTCAGTTTTTTTCTTGAGGCCTTTCAACTGATGGGCTGAGGCCCACCAACAGGACCAAGGGTGATCTCCTTTACCTCAACTCAACTAACCACAGATATGAGCCACATCTACAAAACACTTTCACAGCTACACCTGTACTAGTGTTTAATTGAATAACTGGGGGCTATAGCCTGACCAAGTTGACACATAAAACTGCTCATCCATCACAGTCCCCACATTAGGGACATTAAAGAGCTTTTATTCAACAAATATTGAGTGATCTTCAGGCACTGAGCACACATTAGTAAATAAGCTAGCCCTCATGGAGCTGACAGCCCAGCCTGGTCTATGCATTGGCAATTGTGCCCTGTTAGGGATATTCAATGGAGAAGGCAATGGCACCCCACTCCAGTACTCTTGCCTGGAAAATCCCATAGACGGAGGGGCCTGGTAGGCTGCAGTCCATGGGGTCGCTGAGTCAGATATGACTGATCGACTTCACTTTCACTTTTCACTTTCATGCATTGGAGAAGGCAATGGCAACCCACTCCAGGGTTCTTGCCTGGAGAATCCCAGGGACGGGGGAGCCTGGTGGGCTGCTGTCTATGGGGTTGCACAGAGTTGGACACGACTGAAGTGACTTAGCAGTAGCAGCAGCAGGGATATTCAATGTAATTTATTTTAAATTAAAAGATGCTTGTTCCTTGGAAGAAAAGCTATGACCAACCTAGACAGCATATTGAGAAGCAGAGACATTACTTTGTGAACAAAGGTCTGTCTAGTCAAAGCTATGGTTTTTCCAGTACTCACGTATGAATGTGAGAGTTGGACTCTAAAGAAAGCCGAGTGCCAAAGAATTGATGCTTTTGAACTGTGGTGTTGGAGAAGACTCTTGAGAGTCCCTTAGACTGCAAGGAGATCCAACCAGTTCATCCTAAAGGAAATCAATCCTGAATATTCATTGGAAGGACTGATGCTGAAGCTGAAACTCTAATACTTTGGCCACCTGATGTGAAGAACTGATTCATTGGAAAAGACCCTGATGCTGGGAAAGATTGAAGGCCGGAGGAGAAGGGGACGACAGAGGATGCGATGGTTGGATGGCATCACTGACTCAATGAACATGAGTTTGAGTAAACTCCAGGAGTTGGTGATGGACAGGGAGGCCTGGGTGCTGCAGTCCATGGGGTCACAAAGAGTCGGACACAACTGAGCAACTGAACTGAACTGAGGGATGTTTATTTTCTTTCTCCCCATTGGACTGTGAGCTGCATGCATCTCCAGACTTGGGGCTATGTATGATTCTTCACCTCCCTCACCAGGGCTCAGCACAGGGACTAGCAGCTAGAAGATGCTAAGTAAGTTGTCTTACTTGGCAATGAATTTGTCTCTGTGGCCATGGGAGAAAGTGTACATAGATCAAGTATCTTAGCCAACAGCCCGTTTGAACCATGGAATATTCAAGTGGTACAGAGCCTCAGCAATCACTGTGGCACATTCCACTCCTTTGACATCAAGTGTCCCATGTCCTTCAACATAGTCTTTCCTTAGCCTGCTCTAGGAGCTTTTGTGTAGCTGTCATTCTGTAGTAAAGCCCACCCAAAAGCTCTTCCACTTTCTGGACCACAGCCTCTGGAGGGCAGCCAGAGAAGTTGAGCTTCTGGTTTAGGAATTCCACATTGGAAACCATGATGTACCCATTTGGCCCAGGCCAGGTCTTTGAAAAGTCAACATATGCTTTGTTTATCACTTACAGTGCACAATGGGAAGGTCAGGGCCCCCTCAAAGAAAGACTGGATAAGCATCTTGTTCCAGTGCTCTTTGAGCTTTTAGGAAGGAATTATGGCAGCTGCTCCCTTCACAGGGAGTGAAGAGGAAATTGAGGAGCCAAGACAAGCACAGAGCCAATTGAGTCCTCAACAGGTGGACCAAGCAAAAAGGCCCTTGTCCCAGGGTAGCCTCAGAATTTGGAGTAGAGGCAGGACAGCTTTTGCTGATCAGAAGCAGAGGCATAGTGGCCTCGAACCTCCAGGCTGGCCATGAACTCTACAAGAACGTTTCACATGCTAGTGCTGATTCCTAAGTACAGCAATAAGAGTAGGTGTCTAGGTACTATTTTAGCAATTTGACCTGGCTACAACAGAGAAAGGTGAGATTTTGTCTTTTAGAAAATATTTGTTGTTGTTTAGTCGCTAAGTCATGTCTGACTCTTGGCGACCCCATGGACTGTAGCATGCCAGTTTCTGTAGCCCATGGGATTTTCCAGGCAAGAATACTGGAGTGTGTTGCCATTCCCTTCTCCAGAGGATCTTCCAAACCCAGGGGTCGAACCTGCATCTCTTGCATTGGCAGGCGGATTCCTTACCACTGAGCCACCTGGAAGCCCTTTGTATAATGTATCTTGTGACAGAGTAGAGATTGAAAAACTAGTCTTTCTATCCCAGATAGTTTGAGAAGAACTGCTCTTAACTAGAGGTTCCCCAGCCAAGGGGTGGACTCAGCAGGGTAGGAACTGGCATCTGTGTTTTTAACCCACCCCCAAGTGAGTCTGAAGTCCACCTGTGAACCAGTGGGCCAGTGTTGTAGAACCATCTCCACTTCAAACATATGTTCAACCTCCACCTTCCTGTGGCCATGCAACCACTCCTTGCACACCTCCAGGGTCAAGGAGGGTACCCATTCTGAGGCAGTGGCCCTGATCTTGAAAAAGTGCTTGCTCAGATGGAGCTGGATTGCTGATGCGCAGCTAGGCCCCGTCAGACTCCACTGGAGTGATGTCTATGGTCATAGGGTGCCTGGGTCAAGTCTTTCCACTGACTTGACCACTGCTGCTCAGGCTAAGTCCCTGTTTAGACTCCCAGCCCCTCAAGGAAGTCCTGCTGTGCACACCACCTGTGCCTGCAGAGCCTGCTGCTGGCTTCCTCACTGCAGTCACCAGGGCCACCATGTCCTTTTCTCCCTCCTTCTGACCTCCTTGCTTGCCTGATAAAGTGTGGGAAAATTTGATGTATAAAGATTCATTCAACTGCAGTGTCATTAGCACTGAGTTGCCATGGCCACCCCTGCAATGTGCCCATATCTGGCTCTAGAACTATTTCCACTGTTTCCCAAACCATCCTCTGCTTCGACCATAGCCTCCTAACTATGCTTAATGACCTCCCTTGAAATGCCTATTGGTCTTCAGCTCTCGCTCCTTCAAAGCAATTCTGGCTTTGCTGTCCCCTTACCTTGTCTATCTGGGTGGAGACTGAGTGGCAAATATTTGTGCTTTGGAGCCTGAGTTGTCTATGGTCTTTGAACACTGTGTGTTAGCATGGTGTGGTGTTCATAGACAAGGACAGGGGCTCAGAAAGCTACCACCTGACTAACTCACTGGGCATCTCTGGAAATCCCTACCCCTCTTTAAGCCTCAGTGTCCTCATCTGTAAAATGGGGCTGCCTTTCTCAGGGACTTCTTTAGGGTTTTGAAATAAAACAAATGACTTGAAAGAACTTTATCATGGTTGAAGTATTATCTGCCATAAAGGAGTAGCTCTCCTCAGGACCCAAGAGGAAAGAGGTCTTTCCATTCTGCCAATGCTGTGAATTTGTTTATATGGGAATTAAGAAGAAATGGACAGAATAAAGACCTCAAAAGACATAAGTCAATTTGTATAGAAGAGCAAAGAGAAAGACTCATCCTAATAGACAGAGCAAAGAGAAAGACTTGTCCTACAAGATAAGATATAATACAAAGTTAAAGCAATTTTTTAAAAAAGCAATATGTACTGGTGTAGGGAGAAAAAAAATCAGATCCCAAGGAAAATAATAGCAATTTAATATATATGTTAAAGTTGGAACAACAAACCAATAAGCAAAACAAGGGTTTTTAAGTAAATAGTGCTGAAAAAATGGTTGCATTCTCACGTCACACCACAAATAAAAAGTGATTTCTGATGGATTAAAAAACCTAAATATAAAAGGTAAAACCAAAAAGGTATTGAAAGAAAATGTAGAATACCTTTAGGTCTTGGAGAGGACAGGGATCAGACTGAAAATAAAACCTTCAAGCCATACAAATTGATAGGTTCAATTAAATAAAAGTAAGGATTTCTATTCATAAAATGATATTATTGGGAATAAAAAAATAAATGACCAAGAGGTGAATATATATGTGATGTCTAAAACCAAACCAACAAGAGGGGATCATTCAGAAAGAAGATAGGAGTTCAAATTTTTAAAAAATAAAAGAAAAAACAGAGAAAGTATTTAAACAAGCAACTTGCATAATAGCCAATAAACCTGGGGGTGGATGCCCAAACTCGCTAGTAATCAAGGATAAGGAAATTGGAAAATACAATAAGATTCTCTTAGCCCCTATCAGTTTGGAAAGTATTAGAAAGTTCAAAAATACCAGATGTCAGCAAGGACTAGGTGAAACCAGAGCCCCCGTGCCCTCCTGGTGGGACTATAAGCTGAGCTACCTTTTGACACATGTGCACCCGTCATGATTGATTCATGTCAATGTATGGCAAAAACCACCACAATATTGTAAAGTAATTATCCTCCAATTAAAATAAATTATTTTTTTGAAAAAAGAAAGAAAAGTAGGGATAATGATATCTACCTCACAGAATTACTTTTTTTTAATTGAGAAAAGGACATGTATCTAAAAACTGTACAAATCCAAAATAAAAATGAACTAAATGCAAAAAAAAATAATCTTTATTGGAGTGTAGTTGATTTACAATGTTGTGTTAGTTCCATGTATACAGCAAAGTGAATCAAGTATACATATATCCACTCTTTTTTTAGATTCTTTTCCCATATAGGTCATTACAGAGTATTGAGTAGAATTCCCTGTGCTATAGGATAGGTTATCTATTCCATATACAGCAGTGTGTATATGTCAATCCCTATCTTCCAATATATCCCTCCCCCACCTTAGTCCCTGGTAACCATAAGTTTATTTTCTACATTTGTATCTCTATTTCTATTTTGTAAATGAGTCCATTTGTAGCCTATTTTTAGATTCCACATATAAGTGATATCATGTTATTTGTCTTACTCTGTCTGACTCATTTCACTTAGTATGATAATCTCTAGGTCCAGCCATGTTACTGCAAATGGCACTATTTCGTTCTTTCTTGACCTACTCTTTTGGAGATGAAACCAACAGGGCTTAGTAGCATTAAGTACATGTGTACTCTGTGATCCACTGAGCCCACATCTGGGGGTCTATCCCAATGCAAGTACCATTGGAACATGTCCAAGGAGGGCCATGGCATGAAACTGGGGACAGGCCATTTTTCCATCCACAGGAAAATGGATAGTATAAATAGAATTCTAAGCAGCAGTTTGAAGTAACCAGATGTATGTGCAACATACAGTGATCTCAAAATTATAGTGCTGTTTTTTTTTCAAGCAAGAAACAGAACAAGATTTATAGCACAATAATATTTATGCAAATTAAGAACACATACACAAAACAACACTATATTTTACAAGAACACATACATATTCAGAGATGCATCTCAAATGCATTAGAGTGGGTGTCCATGAAAGGGAGGAAAAGAGGTGAGGATCTGAAATAAAAGGGAAAAGACATAAAAGGAGAAGGGGTCTTCATATACCCCATAGGTGATTTTAGTAGCCGGCCCTGAAATGAGATATGCATTTAATTCAACTCTCTACACCCAAAGTCCACAAATAAATCTCAGTAATAAGGTTTTTGTTTTTGGTTTTTTTTTTTAAGTGAAAAGAAGGGAGAGGAGAATTGGGGATGGATGCTTCATGAATGTGATGTTTACTTTTGGGGTGGCCAGAATGTTCTAGAACTAGACACAGGTAATGGTTGTATAATACCATGAACGTACTAAATGCTAATGAAGTGTATACTTTAAAATTGTTAAATGATGAACTTCATGCTATGTGAATTTTCCCTCAATACAAACAAAAAAAACGCAGGGCAGAAGAGCAGAAAGGAAGACAAATCAGCCATTCAGGGCTCCTTAGAATGCAGTTCACTGCCCTTGACTCTCCTAACCAAAACCCTATCTCCAGTCCATTGGTGCTCAAGGCCAGATGCCCCACTGCAGCACAACGACCTCTTGGGCCTGGGCCAGGGCCTGTGCAAAATTGATAGTAGTACCCTAGGCTTGGGGCAGGATGCCTGGCTTCTGGCCCTAGCTTGGCCAGTGCCTCCTTGGGGAGCTAATCCTGGCCCTGTTTACCTCACAGGCTATGGCAAAGCTCGGGTGGACTGATGTATGGGAAGGTACTCAGCACCTGATAGAGAGCCGCACCGGTGTAAAGGATTATTGAGGATTTTTATGACCATATGCAGAATTGCTCACAAGGCAATTTCCTCTCCCTTATACTTTCCTGACATGGCAGCCAATTTCCATTTCTGTGACTTGGGACTTTTGGATGCAGTATCGCAATCCGTACCCTCTTCCCCAGGGCTTGCTAAAGATTTGGTCATCCTCTTGATGTCAAAACAATGACTGAAAGGCATGCAGTTCAGGGGGTTGGTCAAAAGCCAGAGCTCAGAGTCCATCGCTCAGACACAGGACAGAGCTCTGAACCTATAGCATGTGTGTGCAGGTTCACATCCATGCACTAGGCTGCATGTCCAGGGGCTTTCATCCTCACCCTGCTGAGAGATGACCTTAGAGGGGCCAGCTCTGGTAAAGTGGGACACTTCAAAGCTATAGGACAAGCTGCTGAGAGGTTTGAGGACATTTCCTTTCTTTAGACAGGTACTGACTCATCAGAAAAGACCCTGATGCTGGGAAAGATTGAAGGCAGGAGGAGAAACGGACGACAGAGGATGAGATGGTTGGATGGCATCATCAACTCAATCGACGTGAGTTTTAGCAAGCTCTGGGAGATGGTAAAGGACAGGGAAGCCTGGCGTGCTGCAGTCCACGGGGTCGCAATGAGTCGGACGTGACCAAGTGACTGAACAGCAATAAGACGGGCATTGGCAGCTCTATATTTGTTTGGAGGTCCCTGCAGTTCCCTCACTGGTACTACTGGGGCTCAGGGTGCTTAAGAAAGCAGCCCTCCCCAAGGTCTTGGTGTTCAAGTCTGGAACCTCAGGTTGCAGAAGATCAAGGCTGGAGCTGGTAATGCTAGCATTCTAATGTGTGCTTCTCTTACTAGAAATGTCTGGTCCTGTCTCTCTGCCTGGACAGCTCCTAACCATCTTTCAATACTTTCCCTAATTCTCATAGACAAGGTTGGTCCCTGCTTCCCTGGGCTTCATAGCAACTATTCATTGAGCCCCTATTGGGTGCCAAGCACAGTGCCAGGACCTGGGAGTACAAAAGGAATCCAGATGTGGTCTCGCACTCACAGAACTGGCAGTCTAGTTAGGAGAGAGAGAGAGAGATGGCACAAAGGAAGAAATAAAGGAGGACAATAGAAACAAGCAGTGCTGGCTAGAAAATTAAGATGGGATGATGAAACAGAGTGGCTAAATGGCCACTTTAGAGTGGGTGGCCAAACATGGTGACATTTAAGCTGAGGACTGAATGTCAAGAAGAAGCTGGTAATGTACAGATTGAGGGCAGAGGATGCAGGCAACGGGAACAGCAAGTGATTAAGTAAACATTACAGAACCTCTGCTACCACAAAACAATGATAAAACACACAATGCCTTGGGCAAAGTACCCTGCCACCCAGCTTGTAGCAGAGATGAAAAGAAAATAACGGTCAAAAAGCCACCCCCTCCCTTCAAGGCTTTGGAGGTTTGACCCCTTGGATTTGCCTTTTCATTCATCCAATTGCTTCTGGTGGACAAGAGCTCAGAGTGCTGGAGCCCTGGCCCTCCAACAGGAAGTACTTTGACAGAGCTGGCGAGGGGACGCAGAGACAGTAGACCCATGTGCCAGGTCTGACTCTGCCACTTACTCGCCGCACATCTGTGATGGATCACTTAAATGTCCTACACCTTGGTTACTGTCGGGGCAAAACCGGAAACCAGCTTGTTGAGTTAATGGGAGGCTTCAGTGAAAGCACACATGTATGAATATAGGGCCTGAAGAAAAAGGCGCCTACCCCAGCCGAAAGACCATGGAAGTCTGTTACTCTGTTTAACATGAGGACCCCGAGGCCCAGGCTTGCCAAGTGTCACCCTAGATTTGATTCTGGCCCCAGGTCTTGGACAGCCTAGGTGTAGGCCCGAGTTGGCCCTCAGTGTCTCCTGTACAAGAGGCTTGAGACTGTTTGTGCAGCCACCCCCACCCCAGCTCCTTTGGGTCCTTCTTGAGTCGACAGAATGCTGTTGCCACTGTCCTCTGGCAGGGCTTGGCACAAAGACAGAAACGCACGCAGCAGGTGATGTGTAAGCTACGTCCACAGGAGCTCCCCTGGGCCCCGGGGGGCTCTCTGTGAAGGGCAGAATCCTCGTTTGGCTAGGAGTGTAGTTGTAGGGGTCCACGGCTTTTCCTGCTCTGATGCAGAGCTCGAGACTGGGTTGTTCTAGGGCCCCCACCACCTTTAGGAACCCCCCATCCCCCACTGCCTCCTTTGTGGTGGACAGCAGAGGGAGTAGCTTCCCAAGGACGCATCCCCTACTGCCCCACGGCCGGCTGCAAGCAGATCGACATGGTAGCAAACTGAACGGAGGCAGAGGACGAGGTAAGTGGGAAATGGAGGGCCAGGACATGGGCCTCGGGGCTAAGAGATACAGGCAGGGGCAACGGGCAGCTAAGGATGTAGGTGATGGGCAAGGATGGCCCAGCCCTAGGGGAAGAGGCTGGCATGGAAGGCCATCCACCCAAGGGAGGATCCTAGAGACAAAAGGGTCATCCTACACGAGATCTGCCTGCAGCTCAACTGTGCTCCCGCACAGATGGCTCGTCTCTGGGGGTGCCCATCAGAAGCAACTCCCACTGACGGCACAATGACTAGGAACCCACTAAAACCCAGCAACCTTCAAGGATCCCCTTCCCCGTTGTCTGGGCTACAAGCATCAACAGCCCCATATGGCACGTGAGCTCTGAGCTGATCTCCCCCTCCTGCCTGACTCCCAGGGTTTGCTGTTTCCCCTGTGTCCCAGTGAGTGTCCCTGAGGCAGTGCTTAGGACAGTTAGGTGGGTGGGGGAGGGCTTAGCTGCTCCCCGGGTCCTGCCACTTGGGATGCTGGGAGAAATAGAGACGAAAGGGCAGGAAGAAGGAGCTGGACGGGCAGCTTGGCGGAGAGAAGAAAGATGAAGAGAGTTTGATGGTGGAGGGAAGAGCTGTGAGGAGGGAAGGAGGGATGGTGGAAGGCAGAGAGAGACCCACACAGAGTAGCAGGAACAATGAGAGGAGAGGAGCAGGAGGGGAGAGGCTGGGAAAGGAGGGCAGAGAGCTTCTGAAAGAATGACCAAAGGCGAGCAGACGAGGGTAAAGGATTCTGAGGCCAGAGATGCAGAGAGGAATAAGGGATGGGGAGGAAAAGGAGAAAAAGGACAGGATGAGGAGTGGAAAACAGGCGTGAAGACAAGAGCAAGGAGCGGAGAGCAGCCTTGGGGGAGACAAGGAAGGAGGGGGAGGGAGGCAAAGGGGGAAAGAAGGAAGGAAGGAGAGAAAAGGAGCAGGAGAGAGGCAGAGGAATGGCCAGAAGGTGCAGGGACAGCAAGAGAGCTATTGAGGGAGAAAGAGGAGAGGAGGGAGGAGGGGCAAGAGAAATGGGAGAAAGATGGCAAGGGGTGCAGGGCCCGGGCAGAAGAGAAGGACCTGGCAGAAAAAGGAAGGGAGGACGGAGACGCAGAGGAGAGAGATCCAGGGAAAGAAAGCCAAAGAGGGTTAAAGGCAGGGGAGTACCACTTCAGGTGGCACCTGGGACCTGGGTGTGAGGGATGACCGGTCAAGCCTGTGAAGACCCATTTCAAAAAGGATGTGACCATGGCCAGCTGGCCAGGCTCCCGGGAGACACCGTGGCATTCCCCAAGAGTAAAACCAGCATACGTTCACGAGCCGCCAAAAGTGTCTCCACTCCAGAGCGACACTGGCACCACCCCTCCCCTTGGGGTGAGCCCCACCACCCTGCAGAGGTGTGCACTCAGCGCTGGGTATTGGGTGCTGCCTGGCTTCTGAAGAAGTCAAGTTGTGCCAGCTGTCATCACCAGGGCCATGAGTCACCAGAAGTCTCCTGCCTCTCCCTTCCTTCCCTCTCTCCTTCCCCACTTCTTTCTTCCTCCACTCAGAACTGGCCACAGTCTGACCTCTCCTGCAATTCCCTCCATGCCCCAGTGAGCCTCACAATGGAAGCTAGGCAGAACCCAGTTGTGTGGGGCATGCTTCACAGCTGGCCGCCCCCTGTAGCCCCCACTCCTCTGCATAGCAGGGCAAAGCTCTCTCCAGCTCCAAGCTGTGGCTTTGCAGGGCCACGAGCCCAAAGGACTACATGTCCCCAAATGTGAGGAGGGCATGACACAAAACTAGCTATGGTCACTGGCTCTAAAAAAATATCCTCTTGAAATAACAGGCAAATATGAACTAATGGATAGGATTTATGTGCCATTAAGAAATGACTCAATACACGGCAAGGTTTGAAAATATAAAGTGGAAAGTTTTGTTTTGTTTTTTTAAAGAGGCAAAAATCAAATTCCAGGCAGATTCAGCTCAGAATCTTCAAATGTCACCCATTAGTGCTTTCTCCATGTGGCTCGGATGTTATCTCCGCACTTAGGTAAACAACCCATCAGAAACCTGGGTTAGGGGGCCACTGTGACTGGGGGTAGAGGCGGGAGGGGGCTCGGGAGCAGCTTCCAGGTCACATGCCCTCAGCAACCAGGGCACTGACCTGCCCACACCACAGAGATCTCCTGTGGAGAGTGCCGGAGCTGTCCCGTAGTGGGCACAATTAGCTCTCAGCACGTCTGCACACCACAGTCACAGCCTGCCTTGTCTCTGGGTCAAGGAAAGCTGTTTTCTGTTTCACAGGGTCAGAACTGAAAAGGAAGCACAGGAAGGAAGAGCCTGTGAAATAAGCTGTGTTCCCGGGACTCTCTGCAGATAAATTTCCTCTTTCCCAGACCCTGTTTGCCACCCCACTGGCCCTTGCCCCCACCCCACATCTGCGCAAAACTGGTTTATCTCCTGAAACCACTCTGTGCTATGTATACACTGGACACCCACTTGTTTCCTAAAGGGCCATCCATTAATTTCCTAGGTTTAGAAGGAAACATAAAGCCAAGCACGGTCAAAAACAAACAAAAAAAATAAAACTTAAAAAAAAATTTAAATAAATAAATTATGCTGTTTGTTATAATCAAAAACAGAGAAATACAGTGGTTTCTTCATTTTGACAACCGATATTCATTGGCGTCTACTCTGCACCAAGCACTCGACAGAGACAAGGAGATGGAGCCCCAAGAAGGGACTCGATTCAGCGGGGCTGGGGGATCCCTGGAGCCCCCCAACCCAGGGTAGCTTTAGGAAAGGTCAGTTTCAACTTGAAAACTGGGGAACCCGTACCAGCCCTTGCAAAAAAGGGCAAGTAGGGAAATGACAAGGGCCCTGAGTGGCTTCTGTGCCCAGCAGGAGGAGGCCGCATTCCTGGCCACCATGGTGCACCCCAGAGAGCTCCATGGTCTGCAGGGAAGGCTCCACTCAGCCTCTCTTTCTAAGCACATTGCCCATCCAAGTGCTGTGCGATGAATTGATTGGCAGAGGTGACTCACAGGCAGACAGCCAGCATGGTCACCAAGCCCTGTCTGCATTCCCAATTTGCCTGCTCGGGGTTGTCGCCTTGCTAATGTTATTTACCAAGCCTGATGCCCCGAATGCCTGTCCCCGGGCCCCTACGAGAGCCCTCCAACCATTGCCTCCGGGACGCCTGTCACGCCTTGTCACAGCCTCTCTGAGTTCAACAGGTCTGGGCAGCCTGTCTACAGACTTGCCTGCTCACTCTTTGGGCCGCAGGAGCCAGGAAGGCGGCTTAGTGACCCCAGCCTCACCCTCTCAGAGCAGATCCCACAGGGGAATGACCCACGGTTACCTCCCTCCTGCCTCTCCTCGGCAGGAAGGGGGTGTCGACAGGGAGGGAGAGAAGGGGCGAGGGGCGAGGCTCAAAGAGGGGATGGGAATGTGGAGACCTAGGGCGGGTGCCCAGGCAGGCCTTCCTCCTGCCATGTTCGATGCCTACGGCTGCCCATCTCTCAGCACCCAAACCCCTTCTCGCCCGGGGGCCTTGAGGTGCCCATGCTCCCGGGAGTCCAGGACCAGCAAAACTGTTCCCGCGACGTGGAGGGTGGCCAAGGGCTTGGAAAGCGCCGCGGCGCGCTCCATCGGTGGAGCGAGAGCGCCCCCACCCTGCCTTATGGCCGGAGGTGGAACAGCAGCAGGGCGAGCGGTCCTGAGCCCAATGCAGCCTGGCCAGCGAGCACCTCTCAGACCCGGCACCTCTCAGGCCGAGCCCAGGCGGCTGCCGTCCCGATCCCAGCCTCCTGCCCACCGCTCCTCGCTGGGCCTCCAAGACCTGGGTCCCAAGGGCTGTCTCCTCCCAGCACTGGAGGGACCAGCTATACCTTGGTGGGACTGGGGCAGTTCCACCTCCCCAGAACTAGAGTGTTGCAGAGAACTTATTAGTGATACAGATAAGGAAACAGAGGTTGCAGATTCAAGGCAAGCCTTTGTTCATGGAGAACGCCAAGAACATCTGATTATTACCATGTCACCACTGCCCCCACCCAACACTAGCCCTAAACTCTCTAACCACCCAGCTTGCACTCTTAGATCAACAGAGAGTCCGGCTAGACTGCAGGTACTCAGACCCTCAGGAGTACTACAGAACCCAGTAATACCCACTCTTCCAGCTGGCTTCAGAGTCCGCCCCTCCGGAAAGAAATTGGAAGGACTTGGATGTGGCACAAGTCCAGATTATGAAACTCAGTTGGCATTTAAATGACCTAATAACAAATTGCCCAAATTTTATTTGCTTACTCAATTCAATAAAAGAGAAAAAAGAAAACCCATCTAATTAAATACATTGATCTGTAGAAACTGGCAACTCTGAAAGTCTGCCTGGATGTTAGCTGTTTGACAAATTTGAGTGATGCAAGGGTATGAGTGGAAATAAGACAAACCCATTCTCCTCCCACCCCCAGAAGGGCTGCAGGGGGCCCTAAGAAATGCATTCCTTAAAATAAGTTGAAAACTGAGGCCCCCCCCAAAAAAAGAAAAGAAAACTGAGCCTGAAAGGGGAAGAAACTTGTCCAAGTTCAACCAGTGAGGCCAAGTTAATTCTAGGGTCTGTGGAGCCCAATTCACTGGGTTCATGCACCACTCCGGCAACAGACTGGGACTCGTGCCTTGCTCTTCAGCATCCTTCCCCCATTAGCACCTTGAACCTGGACCTGGCATGTCACCTCGCTGGCCCAGACAGCTCCTCTGCATCCTTCAAGACCCTAGGCAAATTTCAGGTCCAGGACAAATCTGTCCATGGAGGACAAAACAGCAACTTGCTCATACCCCCTTAGAGCACTGCCCAGTTTGAGTCACGTGTGTACAACTAAGTGGAAGGTTCTGGAAAAGGACAGAGCCTCACC
Source organism: Cervus canadensis (assembly GCF_019320065.1). NCBI lineage: Eukaryota > Metazoa > Chordata > Mammalia > Artiodactyla > Cervidae > Cervus > Cervus canadensis. The sequence continues at coordinate 100,511,992 of NC_057419.1, forward strand.
AAGCCAAGAAAGGATGATTTGATTGGAAACAAAGACAGCATCTTCTTCCTCAACTTCCCCGCTGTGGTATACTCCAGCTTTCCAAAGGTAGATATTTCCAGGTCCCCAGCATGTTCCTGGGCTCCCAGGCCAGGGCCACTATCAGGCCCTCCACAGGCACGGCCCTAGTTCCAACCAGAGAACTGAGCCTGTTTGGACTTGTGCTTAGCAAACCTTTTAGCTAGAGATGCATTTTCATCACCTTCTGATCAAGGCTAGCTGGTGTCAGGCCCTAAATCAGCTTGTCTTTCTAGGGAGATGTCTGCCTCGAAGCAGACTAAGAAGCAAAATCATTTAGTCCTTGGCAGCTCTGTCCATGCCAGGGGGAGGTGACCTGCAACTGAACCCACAGCCAGTATGGCAAGCCATTGCTCACGGTGGGACCAGATGGTACCCCATGCCTGCCTACATGCACTCCCTGTTAGCTGAGTGGATTTCAGGGTGGCAACAAGGATACCAGTGCAGAGGTGACTGGCCATCCAGGAGAGAGCTGGCGGCTTCCCAGACTCAGGTGGGGCTGGTGGAGGTGGGAGAAGTGCATGGATTCTGATTTTATTTTGAGAGTAAAGTAGAGAGTGTTTCCAGGCTGATCAGATATGGTGGATGAAACAAAGAGGGGAGTTCAGGATGGCTCCAATGCTTAGGCCTGAGCAACTGAAACGGTGTACATTTCATGACTGATGTGGGAAGGGTGGGAGAAAGCTGGCTTGGAGAAAAGTAATTAAGAGGTGAGTTATGACCGTCTTCATCTTGAAACACCATCATCCATGCTTCACCTTCATGGGTCATTGGAAGAGTTGTTAATGTAATCCTTTAAATCAGTCTTAAATCAGCTCTCTTTTTTTAGGTCCATGCTAAGGAATAATATCCATAACAACGAGTGTTTTGTGGGTTAGTAGTATTTTTTCTGAATACACATTAAAATAGTAACAACCAGGCCCCCTTGCAGTTCAACCCTGATATTCCTTCTATACACAGCTTCTAGCCGGGTCTGGGCACCTGGCACACAGACTTGGACAGAACCATTGGCTTTGAAACCCAGGACCATCTGAGGGCATCTAAAGGAATCACAGCAGGGCATTCAGGGAGACCGACGTGGTCCTACAACTCAGAGAGGCTCCGTGAGGAGCCACCTAGCTACCTCCGCGGGCACCCCTCAGCCCTCTGCTTGGTTAGGGGTTCACAGAGAAGAGCCCACCACCCTTTCCTGAGGTCCATGCGCCCTCTGGTGGCCAGGTTCCTTATCTCTGTGAACCGGGGGCTTCCTGGCTCAACGTTTCCAGAAGAGGGGAAGCTTCTACCTTGCCCACCGCCCCCCAACACCTCTTCCGGTCCCGAGAAGAAAGCAAGAGATCGCACTAGCTTTAGGCTCCAGACTGAGGGACAGATAGTGCTGAGTCTGGGACTTGGGCTGGGCCAACGTGGGGGCGGCAGTCTGCAAGCCAGGCAGGAGCCACTGAGGGTCAGACGGAAAGGGGAGGGAAAGTGGTGGGCAGGAGAAAGGGCTTCTGTTTTCTATAGGTCATCAACGCAGAGAAAAGCAAATTCATGACCATATACCAAGAGGGCAATTTACCTTCGTGGGTATGTTCAGAGGAAAAGAAAAACATTCCAATTTAAACATTTTTTAAGAGCAGGGAACTTCAGACTGTGCTGAATAAAAACGACACATAATGGAAAATGTACTTCAGTTCTTATATTACAGCCAGTTATGGGAGAGAAGCGGGGGTGGCGGCCAGAGACAAGCAGGAGACAGTCACGTTGTTACAGAGAGAGCAACTGAGGAGGGGGCTGGGCAGGCTGACGGAGCGCGCAGAGAGGAACACTGCCTAGGGTCCACACCCAGGTGCTCATAGCAGCGTCCACATGGGGCTTAACATAGGTGCCCATATACACACATTCACATGCTCACACGCCCCCAAGCTGCACAGATATTCCTGCTGTTGCTCCTTCATCCTCTTCTCAATGAACAGTTGATAAAGAATCCGTCTGCAATGCAGGAGACCCCGGTTCGATTCCTGGGTCGGGAAGATCCACTGGAGAGGGGGTAGGCTACCCACTCCAGTGTTCTTGGGCTTCCATGGCTCAGCTGGTAAAGAATCCTCCTGCAATGCAGGAGACCTGAGTTTGATCCTTGGGTGGGGAAGATCCCCTGGAGAAGGGAAAGGCTACCCGCTCCAGTATTCTGGCCTGGAGAGTTCCATGGACTGTATAGTCCAGGGGGTTGCAAAGAATCTGACACGACTGAGCCACTTTCACTTTAAACTGTGTTTAGATGAGAAGAGACCAACTGCCAAACAGTCACTGACAGTCTGGGTGCAAGGGGGTCTCGCCTTGAAGGTTCTGAGTCTGTGAAGGCTCAGAGAAGGAGGAGCTGAGTCTTAGAAGAAAAGGCAGAAAAGACTGATCCAGGAAGAGGGAACAGCATGAGAAAAATCCTAGACATCTAAGAGAACATAGGCATTCAAGGCACCACAAAAAAAAAAAAAAATTGGTGATTAAAATTGAAGAGGTCTGGGGAAAGGGAAGTGGGGAAGCAAGTGAGAGCTGAGAGCCCTGAAGTCTGCATCTCAAACCGGTGGGCTCCCCCTGTGACCCAGATGTGTCACTTGCTGTTCCGGGGGGAAAACCAGATCCAAAATGCAATGTTCACCTGGTTGATGTGGACTGGAAATCAGGTACCCATTGGTGCTGGACTGAGGGTGAAATGCTGCAGATGTCTTGCAGAAACCAAGGCCATATTCTTCAGTGCAGTCATCCCCTTGCCTCTGGGCCCAGTGTCATCCTAGGGCTACAAAATTAACATCTACTTCCAGACCTAGCAGATTGTGGAAACTGATGGCCTTAGCACAGCCTTAGCCATGCGAGTCTGGACAAGCATCTGGCTGGGTCTCTGGGGATTCCAACTCCTAGTGGCCTAGCTTCTCTGGAAGTGAAGGGGAGAGCCTTTTCTTTCAGTCCTATACCCTAAGGGAGGGCATTCAGAGAACACTGGCCCATCACAAATGCTGCCACCCTGCCACTGCCACTCTTAGGGACCAGGGCCTAGGCATAGAACATGTTTCAGATATCTGCAAGTAAGTTTTCCCCTGATTATGATTTACCACTGTAAGCTACAGAAGAGGTCAAGAAATTACATGAAATTTTAAAATAAGTCTTGCTAAAAGAATTAATTCCAATAAAAATGGTGACACCAAAATTCAGGCAACAAAAGAAAAAATAAACTGGGCTACATCAAAACTAGAATTTTCTGTGCATCAAAGGACGTGATCAACAGAGTGAAAAGACAACCTATGGAATGGAGGAAATTTGCAAATAATATAACTGGTTTGGACTAATTTCCATAATATATAAAGAACTGCTACAACTCAACAACAACAAAAGAAATAATCCAATTAAAAATTGAGCAAAGAACTAAATAGACATTTCTCTACAAAAGACATACAAATGGTCCAGTCAGCTGCATACAAAGGGATGCTCAACATCAATAATTACATCAGGGAAGTGATTCTCAAAACTACAAGAGATACCAACTCACACTTATTAAGATGGCTACTGTGAAAAGAAAAAAGCAGAAAGCAAGAAGTGTTGGTGAGGATATGGAGAACTAGGACCCTTGTTCACTGTTAGTGGGAATGTCAAATGGTGTAGTCATTGTGGAAAACAGTATGGCGTTCCATACTGTTCAAAATTAAACATTGAATTGCTCCATGATGCAGCAATTCTACTTCTAGGTATACACTCCAAAATGTGACAGCAGGAACTGGAACAGACAATTGTAGACTCATGTGCATAGTAGCATTATCCATAGTAATCAAATGATGAAAATAATGCAAGTATTCATTGATGGATAAGTAGATAAATAAAATGCAGTCTATCCATACAATGGAATGTTATTCAGCCATCCATGGCTGATTCATGTCAATGTATGGCAAAAACCACTACAATATTGTAAAGTAATTAGCCTCCAACTAATAAAAATAAATGGAAAAAAAAGAAGAAAATTCTGACACCTTTTACAACACGATGAACTTTGAGAACATTATGCTAAGTGAGATAAATCAGTCACAAAAGGACCTACGTTATATGATTCCATTATGTTACGTATCTAGAGCAGTCAAATTCATAGAGACAAAAATCAGGATCGTGATTGCCAGAGCTGGAGGGAGGGAGAATGAGGAGAGGCTGCTTACTGGAGACCGAGTTTCAGTTTCACAGTTTGAACTGAGTTCTGGAGATTGGTTGCACAGCAATGTAAATATACTTAACAGTACCAAATTTTACACTTTAAAAACAAAGACAAATGTTAAAATTATGGATAAATTGTGTGTGTACTGAACCACTATTAATAGAGATAGAGAGAGATAACTGGTATGCACAGAGACACCCGAGTCTGCAGTTAGATCCTCTGCACTAGTTAGCACTGTCCTTCAGGCTCTGGATCACCTGGTGGTACCCACTCAAGTATCTATGCCTTCAGGAAAGACTTCCCAAATCCCAAGACATAGCCTGCATGACTGTAAAGACGTGGTTGCTGGCAAATGCAAGCATAGGAGCTTGGATGTGCTCGCTTATCACCCGAGTGAATAAACTTCTCCAAAAGCCTCCTCTGTGCCAGGCATGTCTCCAATGCTGCCAGCAGAGCAGTGAGCGAGGTTGTCTCGGCCTTGCCCGCAAAGAGCCCACAGCGGAAGCCAGATGCATCAAAACAGACCCCACCGTGTGATAAAGAGCCAGGACTGAGACTCACGAGCAGCCTAGAGCCTAGACTCACGATTGCCTAGTGTGGGAGCTGATTCAGACAAGGGAACCTTCTCCCAAAATATGGTACCTGAGCTGAGTACAGAAGGACCAGTAGGGCTTAAAGTGAAAGTGAAAGTCGCTCAGTCGTGTCCGACTCTTTGTGATCCCAGGGACTATACAGTCCATGGAATTCTCCAGGCCAGAATACTGGAGTGGGTAGCATTTCCCTTCTCCAGGGGATCTTCCCAACCCAGGGGTCGAACCCAGGTCTCCCTCATTGCAGTTGGGTTCTTTTACCAGCTGAGCCACAAGGGAAGCCCAAGAATACTGGAGTGGGTAACCTAGCCCTTCTCCAGGGGATCTTCCTGACCCAGGAATCAAACCAGGGTCTCCTGCACTGCATGCAGATTCTTTACCAACTGAGCTATGAGGGAAGTCCTAGTAGGGCTTAGACAGGCAGCAAAAAACAGCAGAGGGGATTCCAGGCAGAGTCTTGGGTAAGGGAAAGAGAGAAAGAAGGGGGAAGAGATGGGTTGGGAGGGAGAAAGGGAGAGAATCTTAATAGCAGAGTGGAGCAATCACCACAAAGAGTTCAGAGGAATTTATTAACTTGTAAATGTCTCTACTGCAGATGTTAACTTGAAGAGTCATCCACGCACCATCAGCCTCAGCACCTCCTAAGAAACACTCTGCATAGAGGGGTGATGGCCAGACTCCTGCCCACCACCTTCTCCAGGTGCCTTGCCTGTTGGCCAACTGCTAGTTGCTCACTCCATGCCCTGGGGTGGATTGGAGACCAGGAGCATCCTCCTCCCCCTGGTCCAGGGAAGACCACAGGGCTCCCACTCTGGGTTGGCAGGCAGACAGAGGAATCAGCAGAGTAGGAATTGAAGTGAGCATCTCCTACCTGCCCCCCTCCACACCTTTTGCCTGCCTTGGGAAAAAGATACTGGGACCCGTGCTAGGTGTCTGCAGCTAGTGTTCGAACTACATACTGCTGCAGGGAAATGGAAATATTCAGAACACATATTAGAAAAGAGCCAAGTGGGAAGTAACTAGACACAAAAGAGCCTGGAGAGATGCTCCTCTTCTCTTCCTTCCTCAAACTTAGACAGGCTGACGTTTCTGGAAGCCGAGCTAAGCACAGTCTGTGCCCTGCACAAGATTAGCTGTTAATCAGACTTGGAGGAGGGCTTCTGGATGATTGAGCACTAAACCTTCCAGCAGAGAGGCTTCTGGGAGAATTCAAGGGGATGTGGTAATGCATATATATGTGGGGACTTACACAGCTCTTCCAGCCCTGGGGTCAAGGCCAAGGCTGGAGGGGCAATTGGGCCAAGCCATTATGGCTTCTCGGCAGGTGGCTCCGGGCTGTTCATCCCATCTGACAGGTAGTCGTCCTCATTATTCTGCTTCATCTTGGTTTCCAAAACTGTGATGCGCTGCTTGAGCTTCTGCTGGGCTCCTGTGTACTCAGCCAGCAGGCGGGCAAAACGAGTGTACAAGGTGTCCATGTTGGTCTCCAGCTGTTCTAGCTTCTCCTGCACATCTACCTCCATGCTGGCTGCCACCTCATTCTCATCCAACAAGCCCTCCTTCATCAGAATCTCCCGGCCTCTCTCCTCCAAAACCCTTTTGGCATCAGGGTACTCAGTCACAGCTTCCATAAGATCATCCTTGGACAAGCAGAACAGATCAGAGTAGCCAAGACTACGGATGTTGGCTGTGCGCCGATTGCCCATTTTGCTGCCCTTAATATTAAGGATACTGATCTCTCCAAAGCAACTCCCAGCAGAGAGCAGGGCATACTGAGTGACACCGTCATCAGCCACCACTGCCAATTTTCCCTCCTTGATTATGTACATCTCCTTCCCAATATCCCCCTTGCGGCAAATGTAGTCCCCAGGGCTGAAGACCTGAGGCCGGAGCTTTAACACCAGTTCCACCAGCAGGCCAGCCTCACAGTCCTGAAAGATGCGCACTTTCTTGAGTGTGGACAGGTGGACGTTGATGGCTATCTCAGCCCTAAGCTTGGCTGGCAGGTTTTTGAGGACTTCCCGCTCATCCACACTCTTCTTATTGGTCCACAAGTAGTCAAACCACCTAATGACCTTGGCTTCCATCTCCTTGCTGACCTTTCGGAACTGCATATAATGTTTGACGGCATCAATCTTGGCCTGGAACTCAGCCCGGGTGGCATTCATGTTGGAGATCATGGAGCCCACATTTCCCACGATGGTGGCAAAGATGAGGACACCAATTAGGAAGTCAAAGATGACAAACAGGTACTCCTCATCCTTTACAGGGGGTGGTGTCTCCCCAATGGTGGTGAGGGTCAGTGTAGACCAGTAAAGGCAATAGATGTACTCCCTAGACAGGTAGCCATACTCAGGGTCAGTGATGTTGGGGTAAACCCAGGTGTCGACCCCAAAGCCGATGGACTTGGAGATGGCATAGTAGATGCAGGCATTCCAGTGGATGATGACCAAGATGTAGAGGACCAGGTTGCTGATTCGAAAGATGTTGGGGTAGCTAGTGCGTGTCTCAGTGCGGTCAAAGAACTCAAACATGCGGGCAAAGTGTAGCAGGCGGTTGAAGCGCACCTCAGGGTTGTGGATCCCCACAGCAAAATAGATCAGGTCTGTAGGGATGATGGAGGCCACATCCAGCTTGAACTGCATGGTGTGGATGTAGTTGTCCCGCAACTTCTTTGTGTCTCTCACCAGTAGCCCCTGCTCCAAGAAACCTAGTGGAGACATAAGCCAATGTATATCACCTCTGACTTTGTACCTGTCCCTCCTAATAGACTAATGCTCAGGAACGAGCATATGATCACTGAACCCTCCTTCCCAAGGAGGGTATAGGACGCTCACACAGTATAGCTGGCCATAAGTATCTTAAGAGATTACCCCTAGATCCAAAACTCACTGAGCATGTAGGGAAGTTGAGATTCAAAGAGGGAAAGGCATCAGCCTGTGTCCCAGCCAGATAGTTGAGGCTAACACCATGCCAAGGGGATTTCCTGAGAATTTGGATTCAAGTCTTTGGACTCAGGGGTCATGCTCCTGCCTGTGCATCCCAGTTATCACTTACCTGTGCGCAGTCGGATGAAGAGGTCTGCAATGTAGATCACATCTGAGACGTAATCCAGCACCAGCCACACTATGTAGTAACCTTTCTGCAGGTCACTGAAGCAGGCTCTGCAGGAAGATAGTGCTGGGCTTCACCCTCGAAGCCATCCAACGACTCCTGCACCTGCATCTCCAACACTTTACCTGCAGTCCTCCAGACCCTCTCTCATCACTCAGGTCTTAGCTAAGGCACCACCTTCTCAGAAAGGTCCACCCTGACTGCCTTTTCTTTAGTATCAGTAGCTCCCTGCCTCCAGTCCCTGAAGTTGGCTTGGGCACTGGTATATTCAGGTTCACTGTCAGTGTCCCCACGAGCCTGCAGGCTCCAGGAGTGCAGAGACCATGTGTGCCTTGTTCACAGATGATCCCCAGCCCTGAGCACTGAGACTGGCACCCATTAGGTGCTCAGTTAAATCTGTGGAGAATGAATGACTGAGGTAGTGTGAGCTCTGTGTCCAGAGCTGGACCAGGTTGCTCAGGCCACCCGCTCCCAGACCACTTTCTGCTCACCTGGCCACCAGTAGGCACCAGTTGTAGAGGACAGGCAAGGCAATGAGAAACAGCCAGCAGTAGTACCAGTCCCCGGCTGGGTCCAAGACAAAGAGTTCAAACTTCTTTCTGAGGAGACACACAGAGACCAGGCTTGGGAACCAGCTCCCCGATGTGGCAGCACCCTGGCTCCCAGAGGCCAGAGGACCCTGAAAATGCAGTGCCTTGCAGGATGCCCAGGGTGACGCATGGGTTTTCTTAAGGCCTCATTTATGAGGAAGCCACAGCCTGGCACTGGGCATCTAACTAGAGCTTTGTGGGTAAGAAACACCCTTCTTCTGATTTTGACCCTACATGGGCCCGTTGACTCTTGTGCCCTCTGGAGGCCTCTTGCCGAGAGGGTGCATGAGGGAGAGTGCTGTCGCTGAGGCAGGCCTTGGGCCCCAGGGAGGGTCTTACACAGCATGGTGATGAGGGCTCAGGGCAGGTCCCCACATCCCTCCTGGGAAGAGAGAGGGGCTCTGAGTGAGTGTGCTTCCTGCCCAGCCCTGCTGTTTGGTCTGGCCTCCAGCTCCCAGATCACTTTTCCAGATGCCGGGTCCTGCCTTGGCGGGAGTGCTTTTCCTCTACTGGCCGGAGGTGGGGAATGTCGGCCTGGCCAGACATCCCCTATCGCCTACTCCTTCCTCAAAGAAGAGGCCCTCCAGACCTGCCTTCTCTGGCCTCCCCACTCACTCTGTCATGCTCACTTGTTTCGGGACCTCCTCCCCCCCACCACCAGCCAGGCAGCCCCCAGCATGGCATCTTCACACTCCCACTCTGCACTCACATGGGCGCTGGGGTTGACATGGGCTCCACAGTGCTCTCTAGTTGTACCCTCCTCTGCACCCTTGGCTGAGGCCTCTTCCCACCCACATCTGCGTGCCTTTGCCGCTTGCTTCCTGAGCAACAGGAGGAGCTCTGTGAATCAGTGGCTAAGGTGAGAGGAGCCAGCAGGGGATCCCATGGCCAGTGGGCCACTGGCCATTAGAAAGCCTTTGGGCACAGACCAAGGAACATTCTAGAGTGGAAAGCACAGCAGGCCTCCCTGGCTGTGGTCTAAGGAGCCCCACCAAGCCCTCCCAATGCCTGCTTGGGGCCCTTCCGGTCCCTCAGGCTCGACTGCTGTACTTGCTGCCCTCGCCGTCCTTGTCGCCTTTGCTGTCCCCTTGCTGTGTCGTCACGGTGTGGAGCTCAGGCCCCCGGAAACGCTCAAGGAACGAGTCAGGTCTGGGCTCCTCCTCACGGAAGTTCCTGTTAGCCCACTCTCTGAGGACTCCCACCAGGCGGGCAATCCTAGAGCAGAGAGAGGGAGCGTGAGGCAAAGAAGACCTGCACTTTGGCGAGAGGACCTGCGCCCAGGACAGGGGATGGGGCTGGGGCATGACTCAGCCCAGCAGCCTGAAGAGGCTACTCTGGGAAGACTTCCTGTAGGAGGTGCCATTTCTGTCGATTCTGAAGAACAAACATGGGGTCTCTGGGGCAAAATGGAGATGGTGCTGAGGGAGGACAAGTCAGGAGAAAGATTGCTTCAGGCTTTCTGATTTCTGCATGGAGCCCTCCATCTGAGCCCCTCTGCTGGGAAGACAGTCTCCTCCTGACACTGCCACAAACAAGTCTGAAGAGAAACCTCCACCGGCCCCTCCAAACTTGCTGACAGCCTCCTCTAGAGAGAAAAGTTGAGCTAGGGCAGGGCTAACAGGGCTTCCTAGGGGTCTTGTTAGAAAGGCCCCTGGGACTGAGAGGACCCCATGATCTGACAGGCCCCATGGGAAGGAGGGGATGGTATCAGGGCAGTGGTGAGACCCACCTGCGGAAGCCACCCCTCCTCTGCTGGGGGGCGTCCATCTCTGCCAGTCGCTGTAGCTCTGAGGAGGTGTCATCATCGGCCGCAGACTGTGGCCTGCAGAGGAAGGAGCAGAATTGACTGAAGGCTTTTTTTTGTTTGTTAGTTTGTTTCTGTGTATACTTCATCTCCTATTAGCCCTCTCCCTTCCTAGAAGATACCTAGAAATCCCATGGTCCTTTTAGAGTCTGCACTTGAGCCAAGGATTGTTTACTCTGTGACAATGAGGCAGAGCTGGGAGGAAGTAGCAGGCTCAAGGCCATCTTTGAAATGATCCAGCCTCAACAAACTCACCGGCTGCTGGCCCTGTGGTCATCTTTGCCATTGGCCTTGATGGCAGGAGGGGCACGGTGGTTGTGGTTATTGGCTGGGGAGCTCTTCACGCCATTGGCTTTTTCTGTCATCCTCCATGTACAACCAGGACCCTCACCTGCCAGGGAGAAGTCCAAAGAAAGTTCACAGAAGACCCCAGTACCCACATAAGAATCTCAAGTGAGCACTGAGAATAGCACCAGGGCCCAGTCAGCAAACCCCAGCTCCCCACAGTATTGCTATGATGGTACAGGGCAAGATGCTGGTGCTCTCCCCACCCTGACAGGTTATTTAAAAGGCAAACTGTGCTAAGCTGCAATGTGTGTTTCTTTTTCTTTTACCAGAATGAATTCTCTGACATGTGAACTAACAAAGCTAAAACAAAACAAACAAAAACCTGTTTCAGCCATCTTCCGGCAACCCTATTTACAGCTCTCTGGCAGAGACTGAAGCTGCTGAGCACCTCCAAACCAGTCACTGCCCCCAAATTCCTGCCCCATGAGAGGAGATGTACCTCCTTGGCCCAAAGAAGCTGCCATCTACCTGCTCAGCTCTCTGGTTGTCCTCAGGTGACAGTCCTGCCTCTCATTGACTTCTTCACCAGGGGCGTGGACTCTGGGGGCCCTTCCTTTAAGCGTCAGTCACATTCTTTCAAGCACCCTGAAGCTGAGGAATGAACAGTGGGTGGAGCTGAGGGTGAGATGAGAGAAGGGAGAGCACCCACAGGCTCTATAAGAAGTGGTACAAGTGAATACTTTCTCCTTTGGGCTATGGGGAGCTTTGCAAGGGCTAAGCAGGAGCATGACAAGGACGGTGTTATATTAGAGAAAGAGCCTTCTGACTGCTAAGTGGAGGCTGGTCTGGAGAGAGCAGAGAGGTGGAGGGATGTGCAGTGGAGAAGTCTGGAGAAGATGGTACAGATAAAGCCCAAGAGAAGGAAGAAGCCATTGGAGGGTGGGGATTGAGGGAGAACAAGTGGGCAAGGTCACACAGGAAGAGCTCTGGAGAACCCCAACATTTAAGAATTGAGCAGAGGAAGAGGCAGCCACAAAACAGACCAAGAAGAAGCATCCTGAGAAGGAAAAGTCCAGAAGAGAGACCTGGTGTTCCATGTGTGTCTTGCACGGGGTCAGGGAAGTGGGACAGCCCTTCCCCACTGAGGCTGCCCTGCCAGATTTGCTCAGAAAGGATAAGCATACCCCACAGATGACTGGTGGCCCCAACTGCTGGAGCTCCTACTGGAGCCCAGCCTTCTTCAGCTTCGGAAGTGGTCCCCATGGCGACAGCAGACACGTCAAGCTCTGCAGTGAGTGGTAATAACAAGCAGCCTCAGAGCCTCTCACCTGCTGCTCCCTGTGGGAATGCGTCACCGGGATGCTAATGAGGGCACCTTAGGGATAGGAACTGGCATCCCTGTGTCCTCACTTGGACCCGAGAGGTGGCCAACCATGGTGACAGAAAGTTCCAAGCAATGCAAACAAAGCTGGGGCCACCTGCACTAAGCAGGCTTTCAGGGCTGGCCTCCTGGAAGCCTGAAGCCGAAGAGGGGCTGGAACACAGGCTCAAAAGTGGTACTCAGTAGAGACCTGTTCAGTGGCTGAATGGCTGGGGTGGAACAGTGCAAGTAATGGTCCCACCCACGGCAGGGGTGTAGAGGACACTGGTGTGGGAGGTGGGACCCAGAGTACAGAGTGAGCTCTGCTTATAGGAAGAAGGCAGAGGAGGCCAAGGCCAGCCCAGGGAGGCTGCAAACTCCAGGCCGAGGACTCAGGATAGCTTCTTGCTGATAGAGAGCCAGCATCAGCCCTGTTTGCCAGCACTCAGACCCCTCCCATCCTTCCTGGTCATCTGCGATAGCAGTGGCCCTGAGCCTACAAGGGGGGCAGCCCTGGGGGCACATGACAAGTCATATGCCCTCTCTGAGTTTCTGGCACCAAGACAGATTGCTCTCCCATGATCCCTGCTTCTTCTCTGCCAGAAACAGGCTCTTCCTTCCGTCTGGCTGCCACCCACACTGCCCTTCAGGAGAACTGCCCCTCTGGCCGCTCACGGGGAGCACCTGGGCAGTCAGCTATCCATGGCCCACAGGTAGCTAGCTAGGCCAGTGCTTCTGGTCTACATGCTCGCTCCAGAAAGTTCATCTAGTCCCAGGCTTCAGTTACCACCACGTCCACACCCAGGCATCTCTTCCAAGGTGCCCACTCATCTCTCCAGTCTCTGCCGGGCATCTTCTTTTTTGAAGTGCCTCAAACTCAACCTAGCTAAAACTCAGCTTGACACCTTCACCTACAAATTGGCTTCTGCTCTAATTTCCCCACCTCAGAACATGGCCTACCCTCTACCCTGTCACCCAAGCCAGAAAACTTCAGTCACCACCTGCAAGCAGTTTCCTTCTTGGTTGATTATCCCCTCTACAAAGTGTCAAAAAATCTTTCCATTCACTGCCCTCTGTCCCCAAGGCCCTGGCTTAGTCTCCGCCTTTCCAGTCATCCTCCAGGCCTGGGGCAGCAGTCTCTGACCAGCCCTGTGCTCAATGGGGTCTGGACTGGAGGGGAGACGTGGACACCATCAGGGTTGCTGGCAGTTCAAGCTCTCAGAGGCGATGAGCACTCTCATAGCATAAAAGCAGAGGAGGAGGCTGAGGGGAGAGTTCTGAGATTATGGAGGACAGGCCCCAGAAGAGGGAGTCTCAGGAAGGGAGGAGCCTGAGTTGAGAGCTGGAGCGGCCGTGTGTCGAATGCTAGGGTCCTCGCTGGCCACCTTGTCAAAAGCAGAGAGGGCATGTTTGCAGGGTTTCTGATTGAACGGTAGGAGGTGAGGAACAGTAGATGGGGAATGTAGCTAACTCTTTCTAGAAGTTTGAGGGAGAGAATAGGAACCGGGAGATGTAAATTTGTAAGCTTTTTGTGTTGCTATTATTGTTACCACTGTACAGAAAGGACATAGGGAAGCAAATGAAAAGGTTTGAGGAAGGATTCAATAGACAGTGAAAATATCTGTGCTTATAACCCCAGTTGGTGCTACTGGGAAAGAACCTGCCTGCCAGTGCTGGAGATGAAGAGAGGAGGGTTCTATCCCTGGGTCAGGAAGATCCCCTGGAGGAGGACATGGCAACCCACTCAGTATTCTTGCCTGGAGAATCCCATGAGCAGAGGAGCCTAGAGGGCTACAGTCCATGGGGTCGCAAAGAATCAGACATGGTTGAGTGACTTAGCACACATATAACCACAGTTAGGGCTGGAGCTCATGAAAGATGGATAGAATGGGTGGGTCCAGGGAACAGAGGATGTGAGAGGTGACTTACAAAGAACACGGAGCAGAGAGGCTGGGTGAACAGGTCGGAAAGGGGAGGAGGTGACAAGCAAACATGTTAGATGCAGCTAGGGAAGAGTGAGAGACAGGTGAAGAGTCTCACTCATGCCAACCCCCAGCATTCTCAGCGAAACGGGAAGGGTTTCATCTTCAGAGGCATCAGGCTGCAGTAGATGCACTGGGGAAACCAAGCAGGTGTCCGCGCAGGGCTAAGCTGCATGAGGAAGAAAGCAAATATAGTTGTTAAAGACAAGAGATGGACAGCAAACGTAGATAGGAGGGAGGCCGTCAAACCAAGAATGCGTGCCTGCATGTTAAGTCACTCAGTTGTGTCCGAGTCTTTGAGACTCTATGGACTGTAACCCACCAGACTCCTCTGTCCATGGGATTCTCCAGGCAAGGATACTGGAATGGGTTGCCATTTCCTTCTCCAGGGGATCTTTCCAGCCCAGGGATCGAACCCATGTCTCTTTATGTCTCCTGCAGGCTCTTTACGACTAGCGCCACCTGGGAAGCCCCAAATCAAGAGTAAGGCACCCTATTTCCACAAAAAAACCAACATCAATCTTGGTGCACTTCTGGGCCTCTTTTCTCCTCATTCACAAGTTGAACATCCAGCCCAAGACTTTTACAGAAACACCAGCCTGGTCCCAAGAGTCTCTCACACCCTGGCTGAAAGCATTCTGAGGCTGATTTCTTCAGAGATGTTAAGACCAGGAACAGAAGAAACAAGTTAGAAATACAGCCAAGGCTGGAAGCCAGAGCTACTACCTTCCAGTCTGTAGCTCATTCAAATCTCATTGCTGCCCAGTGCCCTTTTATTCATTCATCCATCCCATGCATATGGCCAAGACACCTGCTGTGCACTAGGCCTCCAAGGGGCTTGGGTGAGAAAGATGAGTCTGCAGAGTCTCTGACCTCAGTATTTCTCCCAGAATAAAAGGGAAATCCATGAACACAGTTCATCCTCAGAGTCACTTTTCTGTCCACATCTACTGTGTTTCTCAGCAGCATTCGGCACAGTTTAGACACTCTCACCTTGAAATAATGGGTTCCAAGCTCCTGATTCTCCTCCTGCCTCACTGGCCACATATATCTATATATCTATATATATATATATATCTATATATATATATATATCTTTCCTATTAAGGATTTTTATTGGAGATAATTGGAGATAAAATAAAACATCCTTAATGTGGAAAGTTTTTTGCCAGAAGTGTACCAGAGTCACTGGAGAACCTGAATTGAAATTTTATATTTTCTGTAAACCTTCATCACCTTTTTCTGTAAAAATACCTTTCGCTGGCCACTTCTTAGTGCCTTCTGATGAAGCCTCCTCCTCTTTCTTAGGTCTAAGCTTTGGAGTGTCCTGAACTCAGTGTTTGAGTAGATGCCTTATCTTTTTTTTCTTCATCATTTCTTCATCTAGTCTTCTGGCTTTAAACATGTCTGTATACTGATGACTTGCAAATTTCAACACCTGTCCAGCCTCTCTCCTGGACTCCAGTTTATCTCCCTGACATTACCATGTGAATAGACATCACAGGTTGAATATGTCCCAAACCGAATAGTTGATCTTTCCCCTCAAAACCTTATCCTCCAATACTCATCTGCATCTCAATAAAGGTGATGCTGTTCTCCCAAGTCAAAAACTGACAAGGATCTACTGTATAGCACAGGGAACTCTAGTCAATACTCTTATATCATATATTAGAAAAGCATCTGAAAAAGAATGAATATATGTTATATGTATCACTGGTATTGCTATATACCTGAAACTAACACAACATTGTAAATCAACTATACTCCAATAAAAATGTTTTAAAATACCTTAGAATCATCCTTCACGCCTCCCTTTCTTTCATACCTTCTGTTGCTGTTGCTGCTAAGTTATTCAGTCATGTCTGACGCTTTGTGACCCCATGGACTATAGTCCATCAGGCTCTTCTGCCCATGGGATTTCCCAGGGAACAATACTGGAGTGGGTTGCCATGCCCTCCTCCAGGGAATCTTCCAGACCCAGGGATTGAACTGGCATCTCCTGCATTGGCAGACGGGTTCTTTACCACTAGCACCACCTGGGAAGCCCCTTCATACCCTCACACCTATGCAATTCATCTGGTTATATGCAATTCACGTTGTCTCTACCTTCCAAACATACCCTGTATCTGACCACTTCTCACTGTCTCTACCATTAACACTTTAGTCCAAGCTACCATCTTTTCTCAGTGCCTGGCATATGGTAGATGCTCAATGAATATCTGTACTTTCCCTGTTCATTACTCCATCTCTCTACTTCTATTACTCAGATTAGACCTCTGCTATATCAATTTGTTGATTTTAAAGGAGTATATGACAGTTCTGCTTCTGAAGAAGATGGAGTAACAGGGGTCAGATATACCCCCCAGAATGAAATTCATAATGTGTTACAACCACTTAAAGTTTACCAAGTATACAAATAATTTCTCCAAAATAAAGATGAAACTACCAACCAAAATAAACCCAGAACTGACACAAATACAAAATTACTAGACAGGGGTATTAAAAGTTAATATAACAGTATTCCATATGTTCAAAAAGTTACATAAGGGTATAGAACATATGAAAAGACCCAAATCAAACTTCTAAATATGAAAACTATAAACTATGAGATAAAAAATA
Organism: Cervus canadensis; assembly: GCF_019320065.1. Lineage (NCBI taxonomy): Eukaryota > Metazoa > Chordata > Mammalia > Artiodactyla > Cervidae > Cervus > Cervus canadensis. The sequence goes on from NC_057419.1 coordinate 100,528,567, forward strand.
TACTAGATGAGATCAACAAGAGATCAGCTATTTCACAAGAAGATATCAGTGAACTTGCAGACAACACAATAAAACTATTCAAAGGGAAGCACAAAGGGGGAAAAAAGAATCAGAAAAAGAAAGAGCAAAGCATCAGCAAATTGTCGGAAAATTTCAAGTGCCTTTAATAGAGGTGGAGTTGAAGTTCACAAAGGAGGGAGCAGTAGAAAATGTATTTAAAGACATAATGGCCAAAATTTTTCCAAATCTGATTTTTTTAAAAAACTGCAAATCCACAGATATAAGAAGCTCAATGATACCCAAGAGCAAGAAGCATGAAGAAAGCTACACCAAGGCACATTGTAATCAAATTGCCCAAATCTACTGATAACGGGTAAATCTGAAAAGCAGCCAGGGAAATAAAACACATTATTCACAGTCACAAAAGTAAGGATGGCATCCATTGCCCAGTACTAAAGATAAGGATAACAGCAGAACCTCTTTGAAGAGCTTCAAGCTTTCCTCCCAACTCCCAGTTGGACAGTAGTCTCTGGATGCCCTTGGACAAGGACAGCTTAATTTGTCTCAAATCACACCCAGTGCATCGCCACTGTCCGCCTTTAAATATTTGTGACTGACTGAGCCTTCACGTCTTCAGCTTCTGGCCTTCAGTGCGGCTTGGCACTCAAACGTCTCCCCGAAGAGTATGTCCATGCTCATTGTCCCCATGCACCACTTCGCCAAGTTCTCCAAGTCCTGGGATGAAGCCCGAGTCCAGACTATGCCACCCCTCTTGGCAGTACCCACTGGAGAGGTACGAGCACTGCCCGAGGACAGGCATCAGGGTCTGCTTGTGATGCTCTGCATCCCTACACAGCACTGGGGCTCCTGGGAAACACTCCATACATACCACTGCAGGGAAGACAGGAAGGTGGGCAGGGAGGTGGGGAGGGAGACATACAGGCTAAATCTTGGTACAGTTCTGAGGAATCTTAGAAAACAGAGCTCAGAAGAGGGAACTAACTGCTGGTGGGTGACACTGGTTTCAGTGGCTCTTCCCAAAAGGCTGACAATACCCTCCAGGTGACCAGGTTTCTCAGCTTCTTTTATAATTCAGGCCATCCCGGCCTCAGATTCAAGATAATACCAGCCAAACTGTGTCCACTGTGACTGAGAAGGGAACTCTTCCATGACAGACAGCCCAGAGAAGTAGACAATAAGTCCCAGCCAGAAACTAGTGCCTCAGATAGACAATTCTAGCCAGTGCAGTAGAAAAAATCCTGAACAACAGGCAGAGAACAGTGCCAAGGGGAGGGTCATGTGCATCACGGGTGGCTGGGAGGTGAGCAGGCAGGCACACATAGACAAGGAGAAACAAGAGGAAACTAGAAGAGGGGTGGGGTGTAGGGAGCAACTTCTTGTTCAGGAGGCAGCTATCATGGGCTACTAGCACTTGACCTAAGTTGACTTCTTTAATTCTCACAGCAATCTGGCAAAGCTAATGTTATTACTATCCCCATTTTACAGATTCACACTTCAGCAGCATGGCTCCAAAAGCACACTTAACCACAGGGCCAGCCTGGAAGGGACTTGGGCCTGAGTACTAGGAGGAGACTTGTTCAGCGCTGCAGCAGGCACAGCAGTGACCCTTGTGCCCCATGTCTGGAGGGACAGTTAGAAGGGGTTCAACTGTGGATCGGCAGCCCCAAGCTGGGGGAAGAGCAAGGGCTTGGCACTCATTAGGCAGGCATGTGTCCTTGGTGCCAATTTGCCTCTCGCTATCAGCAGCCACCCTACAGTCAGGCTCCAGGCCAGCACCTCCATGGAAAAGATGCTTGACAACTATCTGTTGAATGAATGAAATCTCCAGTGGGACACACGGAAAACAGGGCTCTGCCCAACAGGTCTGGCAGAACACCATGCTGGGTCACTCCTTTGATAAGGGACTGGAGCCTCTAGTGTGGACGCCATCACATCAGAAACTTTCCAAACTTGGACTGCTTTTGCCACCTGAGGCTTTATTTCTTTATAGATCAATATGGGACTGGGACAGTGTATCTGACACCAGTCAGTCAGCCCCCACCCCGCAGGATTAACTGGACCCTAGAGATAGCAGCCCATGCCCCTAGCCCCTGCTGCCCTCACTGAGAAGCCCTTCCTGAGCTCTACACCTCCAGGTGCCCACAGGCCAGCTCTATCTCCTAGAGGCAGTCACTGGGCCCCTAGACTCAACGTGTCCCAAACTGACATGACTGTCTGATCTTAGCCCCAGCCCCAGTGCCTTATCTTAAGAACAGCACATCTCTCCCTATCTATGCTCAATCTACAAACCTAGGTAGTAGTCATTTCTTGACATTTCCTCCCCATCCTCAAATCCTATTGGTTCTACTGCTGAAATTTCTCTCCAGTACCTTCTTCTGTGTCTATCCTGCCTGCTGCGGCCCTAGGCCTGGCCTCAACCCTGTCATAGTCTTCTGACTCATTGCTTTTTCACCTTCATATTTCCAGTCTGTTCTCTCCTCTACCTTCCATACCACCAGGGTGAGTTCAGTAAGTCCATACCCAGATCTATGTGTCACTCCTGCTTCTAAAACCCATGGACAGATGCCCTCACCAAAGAAATAAACTTCATCAGGGCAGGGACTTGTCTGTTTTGTTTCATCACTAAGTCTCAGAGCCTAGCCCCATGGCAAGCACATACATATTCTGGATGTGTGAATGAATGAATGAATTCCTTAAACTTGCTCTGCACATTCCCAATCCACACCTTGTTTTGTGTTCACTTTTCCCCACTTTATTTGCATCATAGACTTATCATGTCCTGATCATGATTTCCGTGCTTCTTTTCTGTCCCTGGTGAGATGATCACATCCATGTGAGTAGCGACCAGGAGTGCCTTGTTCCCTGCTGGGTCCCAGGGCCAAGGAGAGTGTCAGGTACTCATTGAATGGATTGAAAGATCATCTACATAAAAAATACAAACTCTCTATTTGGACATTAAAACCCTTTCCTGATCTGACCAGAGCCATCTCTGAAGCTTCATCTCCTGTGAAACCATCTCATGTTGGTGCCTGTTGGTAGGGGGAGGTGGCCGGGGCAAGTACTGGCAGTTCTGAGGCCAAGGGCCCACCAGGCACACACCATGTCAGCCACAGCTGGGACTCAATTCCATGCGCATGTGCAAAGCGCTACACTCAGGGACCCTCCCTCTGGAGAAGTCAGCCACCATTTGACAAGTGATACTAAAAGTTCTGTGCATGCTCCACCAGCAGCAGGACCCAGACACTGACAAGAGATAGACCGAGTTGGCTGCCCACACTAGCTGCCTCCTATGACCCCAGTCTGACAGAGATGGAGCAGACACTGGCTGGTCTGAGCTCAAGGGGACATGCAGGGCAAGCTCAGCTGGAGGGCCAAAATGGAGAGCCTATCCCTGCCCCAGGCCTGCAGGCTGGTTCTGGAATCTTCCCTCAGGCAGAAGCTGTAATGGGTTTCACTGTAGAAATGTCTGCCAAAATGGCAGTGGGGCTGGCTCTCAAAACCTTAGAGACCCACAACAGGTGCCCTCCTTCAAGGATCTCGTGAGGAGGGTGGGGTGCAACTCAAAGAGCTGAAAGCAAAGGCTGCAGTCCCAGCAGAGTTTATGGGAGAAGCGCCACATGTACATTGCCGTGCCCTACATCCATTACTCCTCACATGCAGGGAGCCAGGGAACTCCCAGGGGTGCAGTCCCCGTGCTCTGACCTCAGATGCCCATAAATGCCCTGGGCAGGCTGGCAGTGGAAGCCGATGCAGCAGATGAGGCCCACAGACTCTGCCCTTTCTCCCACCCCACTCCTCCTGACCAGGCGCACTCTTGGCCCCTATGTTGTCCCCTAGGATGTGGCAGCGGAGAAGGCAATGGCAACCCACTCCAGTACTCTTGCCTGGAAAATCCCATGGACACAGGAGCCTGGTGGGCTGCCATCTATGGGGTCACACAGAGTCAGACACAACTGAAGCGACTTAGCAGCAGCAGCAGCAGCAGCAGGAGGTGGCAGGGAGGGTGGTTAGAGCACAGGCTTGGAGAAGGCCTAGCCTCACACATAGTCAGTGCCTCCATACCCTTAAAGCCCCCAGGGTTTCATTCATGCACTTGGACAAGGAACAAAGTCCCCCCACACAGCCACTTTCTCTCAGCTCCCAGGACAGACCAGGGACACAAGGGCCCGTGTCAAGTCCAGCTCCAGAACCGACACACACAGGGCTCCAGTCCTGACCCTAAGGAGGCCACCGACCTTTCCTCACCAGTCAGACGGCTTCCGAGGCAGGGTGTCCCTTGGCCGCAGTCAACATCTACAGGTCTGTCCAAGAAGCTTCCAGTCAGAGACGAGTTCTCGGGGGCTCATCAGCACCAAGGAACAGTAGAGACCTCCCAAAGCTACTGTCCCCAGACCAGGGGGATCCCCAAACCCCCAGGCAGCTTCTCAGCCAAAGAGCTGCCCGCCCTGCCTGAAGCCAGCAGGGGAGGCCAGCAGTGGCCCAGAGGAGCCCATGCCCACAACTGAGGCGAGGTCAAGGCCTCGGCCCAGGGCAGCACTTGCCCACTGGAGAAACAGTTCTGCCCACTGGCTGGATGCCTGACCCTCTCACTGTGGGGCCTGCACACCCCAGGCTGCCAGCAGGTGAGGGCTGAATACTAGGCTGCCCGGCGGTGGAAGCTGCTCGTCTGCCGAGACCCAGGAGCCAGCCCCTCCCAAGCTCCCTGAGGAGCCCTCCCTTACATGGAGCTCACACCGCTCAGGGCTCTGTGTCTGGGGACCCAGAGTCACCAGCTCACCACCCTCATGCACCTGCCTCCTGGCCTTGTTCACAGTCCCAGCCCATCTACCTGGCCAGAGGGCAAGACAGGTGGAAACTTGGGAGAGACAAGAGGTACTTGGGGTGGGGTAGGGTTGGGGGGAATCCATTCCTTCCCCTCCAGGGCTCCCTGGACTTGGTGTCCAAGAGGGGCCGGGGTTGGGGAAGCAAAAGTGAATGAGAGCCCTTGGGTGGCCACTCAAGAGGCCTGGATTTCTGGCTGCTGCCAGGTACTCAGACCCCCTCCACACCCCCTCCCATCCCCCATCCCACGTGCCCACCTCTCCCAGCTGCTGAGACAAAGGACCTGGGATATGTTGAGTTCCAGCTTCTAGAAGGGCTGGAGGGGGTTTGAGGGCCAGCCCAGTGGAGCAGGTTTATAGCTTTCCCCACCTGCACATACGCAGTAAACAATTCACCCATGAATACAAGAGACATAGGAGAGGCGGGTTCTATCTCTGGGTTGGGGAGATTCCCTGGAGAAAGAAATGGCAACCCACTCCAGTATTCTGGCCTGGAGAGATCCACGGACAGAGGAGCCTGGCAGGCTCCAGTCCATAGAGTCTCAAAGAGTCGGATACCACTGAGTAGGCAGGAAAGGGATGCATAGCTGGGGGGCCCAGCCCCTCTCCAAGGGCTGCCTGGGATGGCTTGCACGGCTCCTCTGCACAGAGCACAGGGCATGCACGGGGACACATGTCTGCACATGACACTCAGAGTCTGCTGGGGTGCACACTAAGCCAATCATGGGACTTACCTCCATGCAGGCACTTAACGGGGCAGAGGCTGTGGGGGAGGACAAGGGGCTTTGTTAGCTGCACATGCCATGCTTTTTGCCTGTTTCTGGAGGACGTAGTGAAGCAGGATTCATGTGATCTAATATCTTAAAAACACAGTGTGCTGGCTCAAAGTGGGAGTGCTAGGGGTAGCAAAGGTCCGAATGGACTGACTTTCCTGCGGGTTCTCCACAGAAGGGCAGGCCCCTATGAGCAAGGTGAGGCCAGCCCTCCCTTCGGGAGGCCATTTGGCCAGAATTATTCCCTGGAGACCCTTGTGAGAGACCACCCCACCTGCCCTTCACTTCTGCTGGGTGCCAGGTGAGGAAGACAATGGAAGGTTGCCCCACCCCTCCAGCAGCTCCAACGAGTCCATCTCCTCTGCACTGGCCCAGCTTGTCCATGGGGAAGTTCAAGGTGCAGATGGGCTGGGCACCTGCTGGAGCACTTTGGTGAGGCCAGGGCAGCTTGACAGGGAAATATCAGCAAGGGGGCAGATGTTCCAGGTGGACTAGGGCCGGAGGGCCAGGCAGACCATGCCAGCCCCCACAATAGGACCCCCGTGGAGTCCTGCAGAGGAGGCCAGCCTGGAGTGGACACGGCGCAGGCAGGCAGGGCCCAGATCAGCGAGCAGTCACTGCGAAGGCTGTAGGGGTGGCCACCTGGCCCAGGAGGTGTTTCTCCAGGGGCTGCTGCACTGTTTGTTTGCATCGTAGCCAAATTGCTCCCAAGGGTGAACCTTTGTTTCACAACATATTTTCAACCAGACTTTTTCTGCAAACGTGTCTGTGTCTGCTCGCACACATGCACACCGTGTCCCAGAGGGCAGGCCCGGCCCTGCCCTGCAGCACCTGCCTGCCTCTGAGCATGGCCATGGCCTGATTGGAGCAGAAGCAAGGAGCACCTTCAGGAGGGCTGGGGAGGTTGGGGGGGTGCCCTCCTGGTCCTCCCTGGGCCTTGTGGCCGGGCACTGCCTCGTCCCTATTCTGCAGGGCTTTTCCTCAGGCACCCCAGTCCCACCCCTCTGCTCTGGGACCAGAGAGGGGATCTTCCAACGGTTTCTTTGCCAAATGCTCTTATCTCTGCTCTCAGCAGAGCCCAAGCTCCAGTGGTCATGTGCATGGGATGGCACGGTGCTAATAGGAGACCCACACTACTCTCAGAGGTACCAAAAGCACCTGAGTCTCAGGAGAGGAGGACCCCCCCTCACTGTATAGGGACAATGGGGGCCAAAGAGGGGGTGGGGTGGAGTCAGAGCAGGCTCCAGGACTCAATTTTCTTCCCATCACCCTCCCTCCTCACTTACATGCACTCTCTCTCTCTCACACACACGCGCACATGCTGTGATGTTTATTTTATATCTAGTGACTAGCACACTCTCTCACCTTTAGAGATAGAGAAGCCTTGACCGACTTGGGGGCTGAGATAAGCTCTGTTTGGCCACTAAAACCAATAACAATGTAATGATCCAGGTCCTTGACCACAGGGAAATGTGTATTTAACCCTTGGTCCCAGAGAAAGGGCAGCAGTTCTTTTGATGGCCTCCTGGCCCCCAGCACGTTGGCCCTGAGGCCAAGCCTGAAACAGTGACACTCCTGCCCTCTTAGGCCAAGTCCCAGTACCCTACTCAGCACCCTGTCCTATATGTGAACGTTTCAGAGCTGTGGACACAGAGGAGAAGGGTTCAAAGTCCCTCTATGTGATCTTGCATCCAGCCTCCAGAGCCGAGTTGGGGCTGGTCCCCGAGCGATCTGTTGGAGGCAGGCCGAGCCCTAGACCCTAGATGGAGAACCCATCTTAGACTCATCCCTGTCTCGGTCTTGCTGGATGACCCCGGGGCCATGTTTCCCTTCTTTGGGCTTCACTTTCTTCCTGAGCACATGGAAAAGTCTGTGGTCCTATCCAGGAGATTTCTCTGACTAAGTCCCTGTAATGTCCAACCAGGACAAGCTGCTGCTGCAAAACCATATCCCCATAAGCATTTGCCGGCAGGAGTCCCACAGGAAGGGCTTTACCAAACTCTGCCCCTAAGGAGTGCCTCCCCCACCTGGGCTGGCAATGGAGAGGCAGGAGGAGCCTGGGAAGGAGGAACCAAGGATTTTGTCCAGAGGGGCTGTCCCCACGTGAGTCCTGGATGAAAGAAACTCAGTCACCAGGGTTTGCTGCTATAACTGAACTTTTATTGAGAACATTCTATGTGCAGAGCCCTGAGCACACCATTGAAGAAAACAGGGAAGACACAGCCAAGCCCCTGCCAAAGGTAGAACAAAAGAGACACTGAGGGCCCAGAGGCAAGGTCTAGCTCCAAGATGGTCACCATGGATCCCTGACAGGGAAGGAGGAAGCACCTACCACTGCTGTTACTGTGGGGACCGGAAACCACCATTCTCTCCCTGCAAGGAGGCTGGATCTCAGCGCATTCTGACCTTCACGATTCTACACTTCCTCCACCTCCCAGCAGCTAGGGCTTCCCTCAGGCAGAGGTGGAAAATGGTCGTGATGCTGTTGAAGGCTGCTGAAAGTTAGAAGGAGGATGGGCAGAGGTGGCTGAGGAAAAGAAGGGAAGAAGGGGAGGACTGAAGGGCTCCAGCTGCACGGCGGACCGGCAGGAAGCATCACTGGCGCATCCACAGCCAGAGGTTGGTGATGCAGGAAGACAGCAGCATGGTGAATAACAGCACCTCCCGTTGGCGCCAAGTGGCACTCTGGTCCTCCAGGTCGCGTAGACGCTCAGTGATCATGAACAGCTGCAGAGAGACCAGAGCTGGCTGGTGAACAAGGTTCTTCTAGGGAAGTCCACAGCACACCAATGAGGGGAAAATATGACTTTAGACCAAGAAGGGCCTCTGCTGAGCTTTGGGAGGAAAAGGGCCTCTGGGCAAGAAGCAGGCAGAGCAGCTGACCAGGGGCTGGGGGTGGGCCCAGTGGAACCCAGAAACTGGGCTGTCTGTGTTCTCAGTCCCCACCACCTTGCCCCCACCATCACCAGGTCTTCCCATTGTCTGGAAGAAGCCAGCCCACCCCAGCTGTGCTGGTGGGAGCCAGGGAAGGGGATGGGGGCAGCAGCACCAGAGTGAGGGCTTCGGGATGGGGTGACATGCAAGGCCAGAGAGAGCCACCAGGGAAGACATCCCTCCTGCCCATGCCCATGCCTGCTGGGGTCTCAAACCAAGGAGACCTGAACTTGGCCTGAATGAACATGACCCCTGGCTCAGACCTCTTGGCATCACTCTCTATGAATAAACTTCTCTTATCCTCTGATGTCCCCTCTTCCTCCTCTTCTCCTCCCTTCTCCCTTCCCACATGTCAGGCAGAGAGATGGAGTTGAGTCTAGGCCTCAAGATAGGACACTGGAGACAAAAAGCCTGGGTGAAGGGAAAGCAAGCCTGACTTCGCTTCCACTGCTAGAAGGTGAATACGATTGGAGAGTCTGGGTATCCTCAAGGTGGGTAGACCCACCCACCCAAGACACCATGATTCTGCCTCCCACCTTCAAGTGGGTCCCTGGCAATCAGACACTCACCTGTCTTCTCATGATCTCCATCTCCAGCTCATTGAGCTCTTCCAGACCAATCTCAGCCAGCGTATTTAACTGTCGGCTGATGGGAGATGAAACACAGAGAGTCAGAGCCTCTGGTGGTCCCAGGAGAGCCATAAAGGCAGATGGGTAAGGTTGTGGACTCCTCTGGACCATGAGTCTGTCCGCCTGGAGCTCTCCCCTTCTCTGGTCACAGGTCCTGAGGCCTGAGAGCTGAGAGCTGGCCCAGCTGTGGGATGCTAGGAGGCCCTGAATGGGCAAGGGGCCAGGGGACTCTATGGCTGTGGTGAGGAGGCAACAGAGCCCCCATACTCCAAGCATGGCCAGCTGTTCACTGCTCCCTCCTGGGTAGTCTGCTTGCCAGCTCCCTGCGTCCCTGCCCAAAAAGCCCCGGCCTTTCTCTCCCGCAGGGTCCATGGGATCCTTCTTACCGCTCATACTGGGACCTCATGCCCTGGGAGCCGCCAGGATTCTCCTGGGGTCGGGCACCGCCATGGCCTTGTTCTCCCGCCACTCCAACTCCCCGCAGCTGCGTCCCCTAGGGAAAGGAACCATCAGTCGAAGTATCCTGCTTGAGCCCATACTTTGTCTGGGAGCATCAGCGCACCCCATTGGGAGTCACGTGGTGCCTGATCCTCTGGAATCAGGAGAGCCTGGGAGTTACACAAGTTGGCTACCTGCCACCACCCCACCTCCACCAGGCTCCTGGGGCTCTCCAGGCAAGACTTCAAGAGTGAGTTGTCATTTCCTCCTCCAGGCGATCTTCCTGACCCAGGGATCAAACCTGCGTCTCCTGCATTGCAAGCAGTAAGATACTTCAAAAACAGCATTATAAGGACAGTGTGTGTCAGGAAGACTCCAGGAATATAACGACTTAGATGGAGAGTCTCTCCTAGAACAATTTCCACGCCACCCCCTTGATTTTCTTATAGATTGGGATCAGAAGGAGAAAATGCTTTTTGAGAGAGTTGAAGGCAAAATAAGGATGAGTGAGTAGGATGTGTTGTTTGTTTGTTTGAGATAAAATATTTTATTTTTAACATATCAATATCATAAGATTGAATTTAACAACATATGCAAGCCCAATGATAATTTGTGATCACCAATCATGTGACAGGTCTAACTGTCCAAAGGAGTTGTCTTTTTGATCTTTTCTTTTTAATTTTAGAAACTCACTACTTAGAGTTATATACATTGCAAAACATCAGATTTTTATTTACATTTGGTGGGGATTTTTAAAATCTATGAATTGCAGCAAGTCCAGCTTCCCTCTGTCAATTATTTCCAAAAATGTTATTTTTATTTTCATATATATTTTAAGGCACACTACATCTTTTTTCCCAAATGAGCAGAGTAGTATTATGATTTTTTTGTTCTTTCATGTTGTGGTTCTCTCAGAGGCAGTAGCATTCCATTAACATTTTACTCAAAAATAAATGATGAATAAATATAGAGAATTGATACATTTAATTCTAAATGTCTAAATTTAATTTCTAAAATCAATATAAGGACTCTATTTTTTAAAGGTATATTCCTCTGGTCCTGACAGGCAACTCTAATTAATCTAGAGATTAATTAAGTCCCCCTCAGTGCCCCCACCTTCTATATCACAGTTAGAACATAAGCAGCTTGCCCACATCCAAGGTGAATATAGCTAACAGAATCAGCCACAGAACTACTAGACTTAAGTGATTTCATGAAACAATCAGGTTTCCCTCCTCCTCAAAATGGCCGCCTTTTCCCCATATTTAATACAATGAAGAAGATATGGCAGAAAGTGAAGAAGAACTAAAGAGCCTCTTGATGAAAGTGAAAGAGGAGAGTAAAAAAGTTGGCTTAAAGCTCAACATTCAGAAAACTAAGATCATGGCATCTGGTCCCATCACTTCATGGCAAATAGATGGGGAAACAGTGGCTGACTTTATTTTTCTGGGCTCCAAAAGCACCGCAGATGGTGATTGCAGCCATGAAATTAAAAGACGCTTACTCCTTGGAAGGAAAGTTATGACCAACCTAGACAGCATATTAAAAAGCAGAGACATTACTTTGCCAACAAAGGTCCATCTAGTCAAGGCTATGGTTTTTCCAGTAGTCGTGTATGGATGTAAGAGTTGGACTAGAAAGAAAGCTGAGTGCAGAAGAATTGATGCTTTTGAACTGTGGTATTGGAGAAGACTCTTGAGAGTCCCTTGGACTGCAAGGAGATCCAACCATCCATCCTAAAGATTAGTCCTGGTGTTCATTGGAAGGACTGATGTCAAAGCTGAAACTCCAATATTTTGGCCACCTGATGCAAAGAGTTGACTCATCTGAAAAGACCCTGATGTTGGGAAAGATTGAAGGCAGGAGGAGAAAGGGACGATAGAAGATGAGGTGGCTGGATGGCATCACCAACTCAATGGACATGAGTTTGGGTAACCTCCAGGAGTTGGTGATGGACAGAGAGGCCTGGCGTGCTGCGGTTCATGGGGTCACACTGAGTCGGACACGACTGAGCGACTGAACTGAACTGAACTGAATGCAACAACATGGCCACCATTTTCTCTACAACATTCCCTCAAATGGTTAGTATAATTTTAAAAATTCCTTACAATGGAACAAAATGTAACTCAGCTGATTTTCTATAACATCAGGTCTCCCTGCCTCCCCAGTCAGTTTGCCTTCCCTCTACCTCCTATAACCTTTGCAACAGTATATCAACCATGTTTCTAAAACTGCCCCCATCTGCAGCAAAAGTAGCTTCCTTATTAGATGGGCTACAAAACATGAGACTCACATGATTTCCTGGTCTCCCTCCTCTCCTAAGGTGTTGCCTTTTCCCAGTAAATGTTGCAATGGTATAACAACTATGTTTCTAAAATTTTTTGTCACCCAAGGTGAATGTAGTTAAAAGGATTGGCTACAGAAGGATGACACTCAGGGATTCATGTGATTCCCGAGAAGAGTCAGGACTTCCTCTTCTCCAAAATGGTTGCCTTTCCCCAATACCCTTTGCAACAATATAGCTACCATTTTTTCTAGAACATTTCCTCACTTATATAGAATGTAACTTAAAGGATTGGCTACAAAATGCTCAGATTCAATTGACTGGATTTCCTAGTAGCCGGAGAGCATAGGCATTTCACTTGCCTTACCCTAGTCCCAGCCCTGAGATAGATATAGATACATGTATATCTATATTTATATATGCTTATATTATATAAGCTTATATATATATATATATATATATATATATACACAACCCTGAATATTCATTGGAAGGACTGTTGCTGAATCTATAGTACTTTGGCCATCTGATGCAAACAGCCAACTCACTGGAAAAGACCCTAATGTTGGGAAAGATTAAAGGGAAAAGGAGAAGGGAGCAGCAGAGGATGAGATGGTTAGATAGCATCACTGACTCAACGGACATAAATTAGAGCAAATTCTGGGAGATAGTGGAGGACAGGGAAACCTGACATGCTGCAGTCCATGGGGATTCAAAAAGTCAGACACAACTTAGGGACTAAACAGCAGCAATATATATATATATATATATATAAATATATATAAATATATATAATGATTTTTATACTTTTGCATATTTCTATATAGAAATATATATATATAGAAAGAAGTAGACATAGCACATAGATATATACAGATATACATATAGAGATTCAAATAAAGATATATTTACTCATTTATTAGTAAAAGAAAGTAGATTCGTACTCCCCAAGCAATGTTTGTTTCAGACATTCTGGACCCTCAAGGTTGAACTAACAAAGAATGGCCATGATCTCTTACCAGACCTTGCTGCCCTCATTTGCCTGCCCAGTACACCGGAGCTTTGTCCCTCCCCCAAAGTCAACATCTGCCCTGCTTGACCTACCATCTCCATCCCAGAGCTGCTACAACTGTAGCAACCTCCCCCAAACTCAAGCTAGCCACCAAGGGCCATACAGTACCACCTTCTTGGACTGGTTTGCAGCCATATTCCAAAGCACAGCAGAGCCAGCAGCCTTTGGATCCACCTTCTGTCGCCGCTGAGAAGCACCCAGCAACTGAGATATATGCTCCTTCATTTCTAGGGAGAAGAACAGAGGTCCAAGGAACACCCATAGAGGCTATCCCAAGGCTTTATGGGCACAGAACACACACAAAAAAAGATAGGGTCCCCCAACATCTTAGGAAGCACTCAACACTCATTCTCTGACATCTACTGGTCTCTACTAATCTCAGGTCTCAATTTCTTCATGCACTCAAAATATAGTAAGTATTTACTGAGTGTCAAGCTCTGGGCTAGGTTCTTAAAGAGCAAGCGATGGCCAAGAAACAAGATCACAGCAATAAAAAATTGATTGTGTGTGTACAGAGAAAGGGGTGGCAGGAGGGAGGTGGGTTACAGGAAATAATCCATCAGTGCAAATCAAGAGATGCATGCTCCCAAAACAATAAAAAAAGGATAACAAGACAGAAGGAAGGGGCTACTTCAGAAACAACATTGAGGCAGAGACCTAAAAGAGAATCAGTCCAGCCATAGAAAATCTGGGGAAAGAGGGAACACCTAGTGCAAAGGCTGTGAAGAAGAAAGTCTTGGGATGTTATAGGAGAAGCTTAAAGGCACTGTGGACTGGGTCAGCATGCCACAGCAGGAAGTATATTGAGGAGGTGACCTTATGTGGATCTTGTAGATCACGGTAATGAGCTTTACTCTAAAGGGCAGAAGAAGGTACTGGAAGGTTAGGAGAGAAAATTGCGTTGAATGATCTTATAAATTGAGCCCACTGAGTGTTTTGCAATAAGACCCACTGGTTGCTTGCAATGGAGGGGGGGGGGTGTTCATCCCACCTTCCCCTTCACACGCAACAAAAGGCTCACTTTATCAATCCCATTACCCCCCACACAGGTACCCACAAATACATGCAAACACACATGCGTGCTTCTGCCTAGCCATATCTGTGCATTTTCTAACATACCTGCACAGGTGCAAACACCCAAGGGAAAAAACATTACGGGGGATCCTCACCTGCTGCCACTGAGCACTCTTGGTTATCCCTAAAGCTTCCAAGAAGCAGGTCTTCATCCTTTGGCACTTGCATCTTTTCCTTGAGGTTAGGGACTGCTCCTCCTGCCATCACCACCACTTGGAAGCAATGGCCAAGAATGCACAGGGACCAAGGCTCAGAGGAGGCTTGGGAAATCAGCTCTCTGACGAAGATATATCTGGACACGGGGAGTGGAGCCAGACTCCCACTTTGAGTTCAAGCCTTGGACCCAGCACCTCCTGTTCCTGCTGTATCTTGCTGACTGGGTTCAAGATCTTCTTCTCTGCTACTCTGTAAGCAACTTAGGAGAAGTGATAGGCTCTGAATCTTTGCCTGGGAAAACTGCCCTGGCTCTCAGCTCATCCAATTTGACCTCATTTCTAGATAGAGGCAGGGGCTGGCACAGGACTCCAGAGCCAGTCAGTGGCCAAAGCAGGTTTAGATCCCATCGTGGTTTCTGCAAGGCCAGCTCTGGCTAGTAGCCAGGCCACAGCCCCCTTCAGAAAGCATCCTCTACAGAGTGCATTCTGCCTTCCCCCATCCAGAGTTCCCAGGCAAGGGACATGGATTTTGATGCCCTGGACAGGAACCATGAGAACCAAAGGAGGGATGTGCAGGAGAAGAGTGGCCTGCTTACTGGAGACCCCAGTGTCCCCAGCCCTGCACTCCCTATTCTAAGTCAAATTTTCCCTCAGCTTCCCTACTGAATAGACCTCAGTGGTCATGTTTATGGTCCACGTGGCTAGCCTAAGGTGTCCAGTTATTCCATCAAGTGCTGGTCTAGATGTTGCTATCAAGGCATTTTTTTTTGTAGCTGTTGATGTCTATAATCAGTGAACTTTAAGTAAAGGACATTGTGTATCCTTGTTACCATGAATGGGCCTCATTCAATCAGTTGTAGGCCTTAAGAACGAAGACTGAGGTTTCCCAGAGAAGAAATTCTGCTCAAGACTACACCTCAACCCCTCCCTAACATTCCAGCCTGCTGACTTGTCCTGCAAATTTTGGCCTTGCTAGCTCTATGATGGCATGAGCCAATTTCTTTAAATAAAATTTTCTTTACACACACATATATGCATAGTGGGTCAGTGGTAAAAAAAAAAATCCACCTGCCAGTTCAGGAGACTCAGGTTTGATCCCTGGGTCAGGAAGATCCCTTGGAGAAGGGAATGGCAACCCACTCCAGTATTCTTGCCTGGGAAATCCCAAGGCCAGAGGAGCCTGGTGGGCTACAGTCCATGGGGTCGCAAAGAGTCAAATAGGACTCAGTGAGTGAGTGCAACAACACATCTACATACACATACATCCATCCTGTTGGTTCCATTTCTCTGGAAAGTTCTGACTCATACAGACACCAAAGGTGAACCCTCAGCTCTTGGGAATAGCCTCAGAGCTCCTGAGGAAGAGGAGGCTATTTGTAAAGAAAGCAAGCACAACTGGGGCCAGGTGGGAGGGAGAGAAGGACAGGGGCGGGGGGTGCTGGAGAGGAAGGGAGGAAGGAAACAGTGAGGGAGAGGAAAGCGGGGGGCCAGCTCCCTTAGAGAGGGCGGCTGATCTGGGTTGCCTAACCCCCTCCCTGGTTCCACCTGTTCAGTGCTAGGAACAAGCTCTCTAGAACAGAGCTTACAAAGGCCCTGCCTGCATTCCTGAGGGCCCAGGAGAAGCCCTTTCCAGCTCTGGTGGAGCAGCTGTGATGAAATCTGAGCTTTCCAAAGGGTCACCTTAGGAGAAAGAAGTGTGCTCTGTGGGACTTAGGAGCCTGCAAAGCAGGAACCAGCCATGGGTTTCTGGCAGGCCAGGGTTGCCAGATTGAATAGAGAAAAATATAGGATGCCCACTGGCTTTGAATTTCAAATAAACAATGCTTTTTTCCCCCTTTTTAACATAAGTAAGCAACGTGTGGGCTTCCCTGGAGGCTCAGATGGTAAAGAATCCACCTGCAATGCAGGAGACCCAGGTTCAGTCCCTTTCCTTCACACTTACACTCACACACGTGACATTTGGGAAGTATGTCCACTAAAAAAGTATCCCATTTAATTGGGTACCCTGTATTTTACGTGGTAGCTATATGCCCTGCCTATCCTCCACACGAACTGAATTCTTTGGACTTCAGTCTCCCCACTGGAAAATGGAACTAATAGTCTCCTCCCTACAGGGTGGCTGATCTTGAGAGCAGTCAAGTCAGCAGAGCTGAATAAGTATGGACGTGTGTGCATGCTAAGTTGTTTGGCTGTGTCCAACTCTTTGCAACCCCTGGACAGTAGCCCATCAGTCTCCTCTGTCCATGGAATTCTCCAGGCATGAATACTGGAGTGGGTTGCCATTTCCTTCTCTGGGGAATCTTCCTGACCCAGGGATTGAACCACATCTCTTATGTCTCCTGAACTGGCAGGTGGGTTCTTTACCTCTAGTGCCACCTGGGAAGCACTAGGTATGGGTATGCCTTTGCACTTTTGACCTCAGATCAGATTCCTCTCTGACTACCAACTGGCCTTGACCCTAGCCCCCGGGTGGCTCCTAGGCCCTGAGTGTCTGGGTCACTCCTGGGCACTGGGTCACTAGGTCCAGGTGCATGCAGAACTGTCCCCTGGTGGCAAAGTACCCTACCACCTAAATCCAAGCAAAGAGGGTGGGGAGACTTTGTTCCCAATCCCTATGCCCCCAGTGCCACCCAGAAACCTTGGCATTTCACCACCTTAACGTGTCTGCCTCTCTTGGGTTGGGCACCAACACCACAGTTACCTTCTGAAATTGCCCCAAACTCTCATTCCAAATTTTCCAGAAGCCCCACTGTCTGGCTGGACAATCTTAGGGGCCCAGAGAGTGAGAGCACCCAGGTACAGAGCAATATTCTAAATCTAAGGGGGCCAGGAACACGGTCCAGGGCCGAGTGTGAGTGGTGGCCTGTAGAAGACCTCAACCCTAGTGGAAGGCTTCCAGACAACAGAGCCAGGGAACCCAAATATCTCCCCCAGCTGTAGGTTAGACTGATGACCTGGGAGCAGGGAGGAGGGGCGCAGAGAACATCTGGCTTAGATGTGTGTGTGTGTGTGTGTGTGTGTGTGTGTGTGTGTGTGTTTGCAGTGTTTTACACAAATGAGATCATACATTTGCGGTACGTGCTGTTCTGAAACTTACTTTTTGAAGTGAACAGAGGGCCTTGGGGATCTCCCATGTCAGAACAAATCTGCCTCACATCATTTGAACACAATACAGTATTTTGCTGCACTCCTGTTTATTTTTTTTTCATTTATTTTTATTAGTTGGAGGCTAATTACTTTACAATATTGTAGTAGGTTTTGTCATACATTGACATGAATCAGCCATGGATTTACATGTATTCCCCATCCCAATCCCCCCTCCCACCTCCCTCTCTACCCAATCCCTCTGAGTCTTCCCAGTCCTGTTTATTGACGTACTCGCAGGCAGTTGGGGTGTCTAGAGCCTTTCTTTCTTATAAACAATGGAGCAAGGAACATTCCTGGACAGGCCTCTTTGCAAACGTGCTTTTGTAGAGCTGGAGCCTAGGAGTGGAATTGCGGGGTTCTGGGGTGCGCGTGCTGACAGTTTAGAATGCTGTTGACACTGTTCCCTCTGAAGAGGCTGGACCAAGTGGGACCTCAGCAAGGGGAAGAAAGTGCTGGTTTCCTCACAGCCTTGTCAGTGAAACTTTCCATAAGGCATCATTATGATGGGTGAAAAATTCTCTCTACCTCATTGTTGTTTGAATCTATATTGCTTTAATTATGAATAAACCTGAGCATTTTTCATATGTTTATTGATCTTCTGTATTTCTTTCCTGTGAACTGACTGCTGGAGGGCTTGAATCGTTATTAAAATAAGAGCTATTTTATTAACAGAAAGGGTTGGGGGTGAAAGCTCTCCCTTCCTTCAAGCTAAGCATCTCCAAAGAAAACATATCATCTTTTTCCCTAAAGGAGATCCTGAGCGTAGAGCCTCCACTGGGGAGCAAACAAATCCAGTTAATTGCATACAAGTTCATGTTGAAATCTAGACAGCATCCAATCCCACCCTCCCCACAGAGCAAGTGTTCACCTCAGGCTGTTTCCTGCATGTCTGCCTGTCTGCCCCCGTCTTGTGTCTGTCTATTTTTTCGCCTGCTCAACCACCTGCCCCCACCAATAGCTTCCAACCACTGGCCTCTCCCAGCTGTTCAGTCAGCCACGCACTCTATGGAGAGATTCCTGAATGGCTTGAGGTCTGATAGCCACGGCTGCTACTTGCTCCCACCTCGCTTGCAAGCAGAAGTGGGAGGTGGTGAGAACTGAGGCCTGGGGTTAGTACACCTGGAAGTGTCTCCTACCTCTGACGCTGGAGCTTCTTAGGCAAATTGCTTCCTCTGTGTTGAGCCTTAGTTTCCCATTGCACATGGAAGATGGGGCTGAAATTCAGCTTCCCAGTTTCATGGTTTCAGGGAAGTGTGGTGGGGTTCTTCCAGCCTCTCTTCACCCAGAGCAGTGCTCTTTAAGCCCTTTCTTATGTTGGGATTCTATGGAAGAGGCCATTCAGACCCAGTGGGCGTGACGGTCTGCTGCCCACCACTCCATGGACAGCAGAGTCTCAGGCAACTCCATATCAAGCCCCAGCAAGTGAGCCTGATTTTGGCTGCAAACCCAGTTCTTCCAGGCATCTGGGAGCTTCCTCTCTACTTGCTAATGAAACTTAGGAACCTGTAAACAATTCTGCTTCCTGCTTCTGGAAGCAGCTGGTACTGAGGTCATGCCTGGAGCCCCAGGGCCCTCCCCAAGCCAGAGCCTGGCAGATGTCCCTCCATTCCTTAGAAAAAGACAGGAAGGACAGAAAGCAAACTTCAGGGATGGTAGCTGGCCCAGGGAAGGAGGTCCACTTCATGAGCAGAGAGAGGGAAATAAATGGCAGGGGACAGTCATCAACAGGAAGCGACAGGGGGCTCCTTGGTTTTCACATGTGGGCTCCTCTCATCCAGAAGGACCGTCTTGAAAAAGCCTCCCTGCATGTCAGGCTCTGGGACTAGGGGCCAGGTCCCCATCCTCATGGGGATCCTGCTCTCGAGGGCAGATAGAAATCGATGGGCTGGAAGTCCACGGCTCTATGGGGACAGGAGCAGGGCATTGTTTTGTGTCGGTCCTGCCCTTAATACTACCACATTCTGCTTCCCTGGGAGTGTGGGGGAAGCAGCTCCAGCAGAAGTGAGTT
This sequence comes from Cervus canadensis, assembly GCF_019320065.1. NCBI lineage: Eukaryota > Metazoa > Chordata > Mammalia > Artiodactyla > Cervidae > Cervus > Cervus canadensis. The sequence continues at coordinate 100,547,922 of NC_057419.1, forward strand.
AAAGACACTGACACAGGCCCAGACCTGGTTGATGAGCCTACCTGCAGAAGGGGACCACTGAGATGCTCTGGGTCCCTTCAGCTCCTCCTGTGAGGGGCGACTGCCTGGACAAGTCAGGGGGAGCTGCAACCACCTAGTTTAGGGTGATAACTGCTGGCTAATGGCCCAAAGCATAACTCCGGACTGCCCTGCAGGTGGAACAGAAGCAGGACCAAGAGCAAGTGTGATGACAGGAAGCCCACCCTCTACCCCCTTCCCCCACCCTGGCCCAGCATAGCAACTGCTCACCCCACAGTTCCTTCTTCCTTTCCATCTCCCCATTGGCCCACAAATCCCTTCCACTGGAAGATGTCAATAGATTCCAAAACCCGGAGGGCATAGACAACTGTCTATCAGTCCCCTGGGTGCAGGGAATCCTTGTCATGGGTGGGGAAGGACTTCTTTCCTGATTCCCCAGGGATGAGGTTGGACCAGGTGACCTCACAGAGTCCTTGGCCTTGCCTGTCAGGTAACTCCTCACAGAGCACTGCACCTGCTTTCCATTGTTTCCATATCCAGTGAGAGAAATGTGATGTGTCTGTAGAATTCAAGACAGTCAGGGGCCAAAGGAACATGGCCCACAATAATGGAGAGGTGGAAAAAGTGCTGTAAAGATGCAAACACTGAAGCCTCAAAAACACATCCAGTGGCAGCCCCTCTGACCTGGAGGAAGACACAGAGAGGATAACTCCGGGTAAGTGAAAGAGAGGCCTGGCAAACTAATGACAAGGTCTCTAAAGATCCACAAAGCTGATCCTCTTCCCAGGGTCCTCCATTTTACAGACAGACAATATGGGGCCCTTGACAGACCAGGGTGTGAGTCAGTTCACATAGCAATTCATAGACAGGGCTTAGATGCAGATCCATGGGGCTATGTCCCTGCCTTTAACTCAAGGACCCAAGGACGGAACAGGAGGAGGTCCAAGGGAGGAAATGACTCATGAGAGTTTCAGGAAATATCCTCTTGCCCCTGACCCACTCTGCCCTGCCCTTTACTCTGGCAAGACAGGGCCAGCAGACAAGTCATAACACAAGTAGGACACACCAGGGAGGATGGGGTGGGTCAGAGTCCAGGCTCTGCGATCCCGCTGCTCTGCCCCTCCTGCCATGGCTCCTCAAGAGTGGCTGTGTGATCTTAGGCAATGTACCTTGGTGATCCCACAGGAAAATGGCAGGGAAGAGGACATGGACTGTGAAGCACTTAGCTTCTAGCAGAGTTCTCACTGGAGGCTGGCACTGTGGGATTTGCCCACTGCCCGCAGGCAGTCCTTGGCAGAGCTGGTGGCCCTTGTGTTTGTGCCCAGCTTCAGCTCTATCAGGGACTTATCTCTGCAGCCTCCTGGGCGTTTGGCTACTCCCTTCTCCAGGATCATTCTCCAGCACAAAAATAACACCACATCCTTTTCAGCGTTTGATAGCAGTTCTGTGAGGGCAGAGACCTTGTGGGCTTTGCTTGCCTCTCTCTGTCTCCCCTGCACTTACTGCACTGTGTCCCTCATGGTAGAAACTCATAATTATTGAATAAAAATGACCTGAATGGTAAACAAACAAATATTAAGGAACCCAACTCTCTTACCATGGTATTTTGTCTGATTGGCGCTGCTATCATTTCTCAACTCCTGGAAAAGTGAAGTCGCTCAGTTGTGTCTGGCTCTTTGTGACCCCATGGGCTCGAGCCTACAAGGTTTCTCCGTCCATGGGATTTTCCAGGCAAGAATACCAGAGTGGGTTGCCATTTCCTTCTCCAGGGGATCTTCCTGACCCAGGGATCATTGCCCGGGTCTCCCTCATTGCAGGCAGACACTTTACCCCCTGAGCCACCAGGGAAACCTAACTCCTGGAAAGCGTTGCCCCAACTCTGTCTCCACCCTTTTACCTCCCAGACATTCCTCTCCTTACCTGACTCTGGCCCACCACTCAACTAAAAGTGCCCCAGGCCAAGGTCACCAACGTCCTCCTGACAGCTCAATCCATCTTACTCATCTTACTCAACTTCCTTGAAGCATTATGTATCGCTGTCCTCTCTCTTCTACTAAAATCACTCTCCTCCCTTGCTTTCCAGGACTTTATACTCCCATGGTTATCTCGTGCCTGCCTGGCCCATCAAGCCCATACCCAGACTTCATTTAGCATCTTCGTGGTACCTCAAGTGACTCCAATATCTGCTGTTTCAGCCTAGACCTCCCTCTTTCATTCCCCTAAGACACTCCACACCACACACTCAACGTGCCACAACCTACTTTTCTCCAGTGGAAGTGAACCTATTCAGCCTTCTAGGAGAATGGCTCACCATCTATCCTACTGTCTGAGCCCCCAAACTCACATGTGAGGGTCCTCCCAACCTTCTCACAACCTAGTCTGTCACTGTACATGGTTCTGTTCCCTCGATGATGGTTAATTTTGTGTGTCAACTTGACCGGACTACAGGGTGTCCAGATATTTAGCTAAACATGAATTCTGGATGTGTCTGTGAAACTGTGTCCAGATGAGATCAACATGTGAATTGGTGAACCAAGTAACACACATGGCCCTCCCCAATGTAAGTGGGCATCATATAATCCATGAAGGGCCTACAAAGAAACAAAAGGCAGAAGAAGGAGAAACTTGTTTGGCATACACACACACACACACACACACACACACACCCTCCTCTTTCCCTTTCCTTCTCTCTCTGCCTGAGGACTTGAGCTGGTACATTGGTCTTCCCCTGCCTTTGAACTAGAACTCACACCACTGGCTTTCCCAGGACTCCAGCTAGCAGAAGGCATATTGTGGGGGACTTCCCAGACTCCATAATTGCAATTGCATGAGGTGATTCCTTAGGATAAATCAGTATCTTTCTATATCTCTATATGTATAGATAGATATATTTATATTTGTAGAACTTTATTTCCTATGCATTCTGTATCTGGAGAGCCCTAATACAACTTCTTAAATATATAATTCAGTGCTTGAGCAAAAATCTTCCGAGTGGTTTACTTCTGTCTGTCGCCTGTCTCACCAACCTAGCCAAGCCCACTGCCATGTGGGATTTACTCTGGCAACAGTGGGAGCAAGAGGCCATGAGCAAGCCTATTTGAAACAATCTCTCTGCCTGCTGTATGGAGAAGAGGCTCAACAGGGTCAAAGAGATAAGGTAGGAGGCTATGGCTATCATCCAGGGAGTAAAGACTACAATGCCGAGTATGGCCTAGGGGCCCTGTGTGGACTGGCTTCCCTCTATCTTTCCAGTCTTGCACAAGTCTTTCCCTTTCTGCTGTCCTGGCTTCCTGTTTCCTTAAAAACATGATGGCCTTGTTGGCCTTCAGGCCTCTTCACGTGAGGTCCCTCTACCTGGTTTTGTTGTCTTTCATGCTCTTTGCCTTACTGATTTATACTCATCCTGTAAGCTTGAGGTTGGATGTGGCTTCTTCAGGAAGGTTTACTCTGGCATCTTCCACCTCCAGACCCATGGTTGTCCTGTAGCAGAAAGTTCTGCATGCTCTGCTGCTATCTCTTGTCTCATGCCTCCCCCACCAAGCTAGGCCCAAAGTTCCAAACAGGTAGGGCCCTTCTTGAGTCCCAAGGCCAGAGTGGAAGCAGTGACACTCCCAGATTGGCAAACATTGCACTCCACCAGCGCCCCTCCCTCTATGCCCAGTGAGTCCCAGGACTCTGGGGTGCTGGCATCCACCAGCCCACCCACTGCGCTCCTGTGATTAAGTGTAACCATCATGATACGAATGTTACCCAGCCTCTAGGGCCTCTATTTTTACAGTACATAAAGCCCAGTGAAACTGAATCCATCACGCAGTTTGAGCTCTTCAGAGAAATTGTTGAAAGCCACTGTTACTGGAGCTGCTAGGCTTGTGATTCATGAAAACAGCTTTTGTCTATTTAAAAAAATCTAAAAGGGCACAAATATTTTTGTCTATTCTTCAGGCTTTCGGTCTGCCCATCACTCTCCACAGAGGGACCCTGGGAAAACCATTCTGAAGCCCATGTTGCCTCTCCCAAGTCCGCCTGCCCTGTGGGGACCTTTGACAGCTATCTGTGGCAGGGGAACACCTGCTCTGGGGTGTGGTTTGAGAATGGCAAGGTGCCCCTGTATTTGCCAGAATCTCAGCGAAGTCATGATGTCCACCCCCAAGCTTTTCCAGAGTGTGTATGATGCGCTCAGGGTTGGGAGAAGGGGCAACAAAGACTCCTGTCTGCCATGAATAGAGTATTATGGGATAAACTATATCCCCTCTTCAAGTTCCTATGTTGAAATCCTGACCTCCGGTACCTCAGAATGTGACTGTACTGAGAGGTAGGGTCTTTAAAGAGGTCATTAATGTTAAATGAGGTCAATAGGGTGGTCCCTGATAGAATATGACTGGTGACCTTATAAGAAGAAGAGATTAAGATACAGACAGGAACAGAGGAAAGATCATGTGAAGACATGGGAAGAAGATGGCCGTATACAGGCCAAGGCAAGAGGCCTCAGGAGCAACCGACTTTGCCAAACCTTTCATCTCAGACTTCCAGCCTCTAGAACTGGGAGACGGTAAATTTCTGTTATTTAAGCTATCAAGTCTATGGGACTTTGTTACAGCATCCTGAGCAAACTAGTACAAGGAGCCTGAGTTATGACCGCAGAATAAAATCACTCAAGGCATTTTTTAAAATTGAACACTGAGTGTGAACCAAGCACTGAGCTGAGTCCTGGCGAAGAAGTGACGAAAACAAAAGTTATACATGGTCCCTGCCCTTGTGGAATTAGCAGTTAGGTAGAAAGAGGTGGAGGGGTGGGTGCTGGGAGGATGAACAGTTAACAAGAACACAAAAGCAAAGTGATCACCAGAGGAGACCAGCAGTGCAGTACAATTGGCTGGGGGTGGGACAATCTGGACAGACCTGGGTTCACACGATGAGGTCAGCACTTCTCTTGGAGGCCTTGGTCAATGGCATCCTCTTGGTCCTTGCTCCTCTCAGACTTCACAGGTTTGTTGGAAGGATCATCTCAGTTAATGCTTCTACAGGGCCTGGCATACACTAAGTGTTCAATAAGGGCTAGTTATGATCATTTCCAAGCCCAGTTTGTGGCCCCTCTCCACTGTCCTTCAGTGCCTTCATTTTGTGAGATCTCAAGCCAGCTGCTCTAAGGGTGTGGCCGTGGTACAAGAGGGGGCTGGGGAAAGGGGGAAGCTCTCGTGTATTAGTTCCCTTGTGTGGGCTAGGCTGGGACCCTCAGTGGCTGCCTAGAGTGCTAGTGTCTAACAGAAAGAGCCTAACGTTCCAAACCTATGTCTAGAACATGACCCCATCTGTGTGCTGGAGTCTGCCTGAGGAGTCTTCATTTGACTGCCCAGCATCTTCAGAAGGTTGGCATCACTCAGTAAGCCAGCTTGGGATAAGAAAAGAACCTAAGGCCTCTGGCTGTCATTCTTGGCATTGAGCCTCCACATTCAATCCTCGAAGGAGGCTGTGAATGTCACTGCCATTGTCTCATCACTGCCATGGCTTTTCCTATTAAAGGATGGATTACTTTCCTTATGGGGGACAGGCACAATTTTCACCAATAACAACCCTTGGCCCCATCTCACTCCAGACAAACAGCTGGCAGTGTTTCAGGCTAAGACCATGCTTCCTCCAAGGGGAGACTAAACTGTCAGTGCCCACTGAATAGTCTCACACTCCTGCCACCTTCAGAATTCAGGACACTGAGCCAGGGCAAAAGCTGAGGATTATATCCCACCTATGTAGAGTTCCAAAAAATTTCTCCCTCCCGCCCCTCCCCCAGCTCTGAAACGAAGCAGAACATCTTTTCTAGTAAAGGCCATCTCGATGAGTAACCAGGTATCAGGCAACAGGGAAGTTGTTAACATGATTTGTGGCAGACCTTACTAACCCCCTCCCAGGGGGATGGGTCGGCAGATCATCTTACACATACAGGACAAGCTCTAGGACCCAGGACCTCTCTGCTTCCTGCTTCTAAACTGGTTCGGGCTGTTTCCTTATCTACAGTCTGACTCTTGGAAAAACAAGTTTGGCCCACAACCTTCCATATCCCAAGGAAGTTAGAGTCAGCAGCGATCCAAGATGGGTGAGGAGAGAACACAAGTGAATGCCATTTGCTCTTTATTATTATTCATTATCTTCTGGTACAGAAAGAGACAAAACTTAACAGCTAAACTCAACAATTACAGAGAGAGAGAGAAAGCAGAAGTACAATTGTTTGTTACCCCAGGCTTCAGTGAAATCCTGACATATGAGTGAATGTACAGATTTGCCAGCCGACATGGGTCAACGCATGAATTACGAGCACAGTTTAAAGTGATACCAAAATGAATCCATTTCATAGTAATCACGTCTAGAAGCTCGGTTGCACATATCAGGGTTTCCACTGTCACAGAGTCACAATCACAGAGTGAAAGAACAGGTGTGTTCAAGCCTGGGAAAGTGGCATCCATACAGGGAGACAGATGGGGAGGCATAAAAAGCTGTGGGACTTGTCCCCATCTTGAATATCTGTGTTAATGCTCGGGCTGGGGGCGGGCGGGGGTCAGGCACTGGGCGCCGGTCACAGAGCTCAGGACAGTGGGACAACTGTGGAGGCACTGAGCCTGAGCGGGTGGGCTGGCTGTTTGGATCTCTTTGTCAGGGAAATTCTTGCTCAGATGAGCCTCACCACCCACAGCCTGGGAAAGGGAAAGCTTGCTACGTTTGAATATTTGAGGGTGAATGATGGGGGTGGCCGGACTGATGGTGAAATATCTGCTTTACAGACTATTTATCATGATGCACAGTTATATCACTTTAAATTGCAATTTAGCTCACAAACTATTTTATTCACAGAGCAAATAAGGGAGGAGAATGAAACGCTGCCATACCCAGCACGCACATAGTAGAGACAGAACAGAGGTCATCGTGTACACGAAGAGCCTGACATACGAGAACTGCTGAAGGCACAGTGAAGGGATCCATCATATCATGAGCCTTTTATTGGGAAAAGGGACTCGTTTTAAACTAGATCCCTCTTACACATATGAACCTGAAAATTGACTCAAGGGAAGAATATTGGGAATATTTCTACAGAGGAAGAATCGCAGATACCATGCATTATCTAGAGTTTGATGAAAAAAAAAAGGGTTTTTTTTCCTACATTTTGAACTAGTGGGCTTTGAATTAATGGGCTTTTACCACAGTTGCAGGCAGTTTGATTACAGTACTTTTAAATTAGCTAATTATACTGATTAGTATGACTAGAGTTCAGTGGGGAGGATGTGCTTGTTTCAGAATTGGTGCAATCCTGAGATGGAGCTGCATTCCTTGTCATGCTGACAAGCAGCCTAGACAGCAGCTTGGCTACCCAGCTCTCCCATCTTGGCCTTGAATGTGAGGGCACACACATGACACATAACACACACATGCACACTCCTAGAAAGACAGAGCATAGGTGAGTAAGAGAATGTCTCTTAGTAATCTCTCTCTCTCCCCCTCTCTTGGACAAAGGAACAATCTAGAGGCAGTGTTGTTCTTAGTTCTTGTGTGATGCCATTTGGTTGTGAAAAGATCAACCCCCAGCCAGAGAGGAGCCATCTGGCTCCAACTCCTTAGCAGAAAGATGCTTTTGTATCCCAGATTGGTCATCTTCAGGCTAGCAGAAAGACACAGTCCAACAGATTGGGCAGGTTCCTATTCTCCGAAGCACCCAAAGGAATTCACACTAACGGCAGTGGGATTCGCAAGTTGAAGAGGAGGCCCCTGGCCTCTGGGTAAGACGGCACAGTGTCGCATGTCCGTCAGCCAGGGCACAAGGCAGCTGTCCTGGGGCCGCACACACTTCTGCTTGTGCTTTCATTTTGAAAAACCCCAGGTGATGGGGAGTAGCAGGGGAGGGACAAGATAGTGATGCTCGCTTCAAAAAGTCTTAAAAAAATTTTGGTTGAAAACACGTGAAAGTCACATTCCATGGAATTTGTTAAAGCCTTTTTGTTTTTAAATGAAAAATATCTAAATAACCAGCCCGCCATACCCCAAAATCAACAGTCACACATCTTTCCACCAAAAAGAAAAAGAAAAACCTAAAAGGCCCAGGCGTGCTCAGATTTCCTTCCATTGTTGACACCCACAGAACAGGAGCCGGAGGTTGGGGGCACTGCTCCAAAAGAGTGTGTGAGTCGGGGGTCTCATAGGAGGGAGGCCCACAGGATAGAGCTGCTTCATCCTCTTCCAAAAGCTTTAGTGAAGGAGGGCAGAAGGTGGCAACTCTAGAGGGCTTGCTCCAGCAGCTCATCTCAGCTTTCCTGACTCAGGGTCCTGTCCTCAGGCTGCCTAGCCCTGGGAGGTGACATTCCTCCCCTCAGACCGGAACCCTCCTGGTACAAATATAGCCACACGCCGGCTATTGTTTCAGATAAGCATGTGAGAAAAGGCAACGTGCACACGTGTACACACACACACACACACACACACACACCCGAAGTCCAAAAGCAACAAAAATGTGGCTATCGCAGATTGAACATTGTATCAAATCGACATCCATACAAAGACAGAGTTGGAAAAGATATGTACAGGGCGTTCTTAAAGCCAAATGTGCACCGCAAGGGAGTTATGACCATGGTGTACTGTACAGCCTTTTTGTCTAAGATAAACTGTGAGAAACGTCCCGGGGACCACGGAACCCCATGTGGAAGAATGCTGTGAAGCCCCAGAACAGGAGAGCTGGCACCCGCAGGACACAGGCTGGTCTCCGCCCCAGGCTGGGCTCCCGGGCATCCCTCCGGCTCCCACCTCAAACTGGCTGCAAACAGTGAGCAGCTTGGCAGGAAAGGGCTTGACAGGGGCCAATGGGAGCAGGCACTCCCCAGCGTCCTCCCTCTGGCTCGGGTCTGTGGGGCCCACTCCTGGCTCTCTGCCCAGTGGGGAGGAGACACAGAGGGCTAAGTGTCCTCTCCCATGCTTCTGGCTTACACACAGGCACGGGCCCCGAGAAAACGCGGGGACGGCAGGGACAGGCCCCGGATCCTCAGGGTGCCCCGGGTCCTCCAACATGGCTGAAGAGGATGGGTCCCAGCATCCCTCATGGACAAAGCAGGGGCAGTGGACACCCAAAATGCCTTTGGAAGGAAGGGCAGGGGTGCGGTGCTGGAGACCCAGAAGGAGGAAAAGAGGGAGGAAGGAAAGGTGGGATGCCACCTGGTCAGCACCTCTGGCATCAGGGAGCTCTCGGGGTGGAATGGGTGGGGAGAGAGAAGGGAGGAACGGTCCAACTGGCAGGAGACTGACTCCTCAGGTTGAGACTTGACTTCACAGCCCTCCGAAGACCTCTGCTAAAACGGGTGCCTCGTGATCTACATATTTCTAGAAGAATCTTCCTAAGGGCAAACTGCACTGGGCTTCCTGGTGTCTCAAGCACTACACAGGCATTAGCTCAATCACCCTCCAGCAGGCCTGTGAGGTAGGGGAAGGATGGAAAACCCGGGCCACAGGGTTGAGTTGGCCAAGCTGGCGGCCTCGCTGGGGTAAGAACACAAGCCTCCTTGCTTGAAGCATGTTTCTGGGTGAGTGCCCAGGACCGGAGGGGCCTCCAGAAGTTGTCTGTGGCCTCTAGGCAGGGCCACATTCAAAGAATGAGGCACAAGGCCTGCCTTGGAGAGCTGTTTAGACAGAGAGAAGCTTATCTTCTCAGTGGGTTTTAAACTGCTGTGGTTGCCAATAGACCCTGGCTGTGCACTCTTTTGGGCCCCACAAAAATTTGCTACATTTTTTAAAGCACCACAGAGGAAAAACGGTTTGGTGCTGAGGCCAGGAGGATGAAGATGGAGGGGTGGGGAGGCAGTGTTGACAGTGTCTTTAGCATGTCACTGACACTTAAAGGGCGGGTCACCTCTGCCCCACTGCTGTCCAAAGCCTCATTGAAATGGAGAGGTGGACAGTTCCTGGGCCACAGAAAGGGGTTGCTAAAAACAGACCACCACCTGGCAATGAGAGAGCATATCCCAGACAGGCCCTCAAACCCAGGTCACGGGCTTCCCCATCTCCCCCACAAAGAAATTTCTAAAAAGGGACACTTTCAGGTCTTCTCCCCAAGTGGGCACCATCATTAAGAAGAAATCAGCCATCTGAAATTCAAGGTCATCTCAACACACCTACTCACAAAAAAGGGCAGTTGCCTAAAAGTTGAAGGTCAGAGAGCACAATGCTGAGGAAACCAAGTTCATGGGTTTAATCATCCTATGGGCTAACCTCACAAGGAGAAAACTTCAGCCTTCTACCAGCAGCCTGTGGCCCAACCATTCAAAGGCCACGGGCTCCACAGGCAGGGTTAGCCTTATCTGTTTTCCCGAGGCCATGATATGGCTCAGGCCAATGGGTAGTGGCTTTTAGCCCAGCTGAAAGAGAGCCTGGAGAGCCAAGGTCTGAGGGAGGCCAAGCACAGTAGGACCAGAGCTCCCCTCCAAATGACCACGTCCCCAGTGTGGAGGGGGTAGCTTGGCCAGCCAGCTCCTGGCCCTCATCCTTCACATGGCCTGTCCTCCTCTCAGGTGGCTCCAGACATTCCTTTGAACCTGGTTGGGAGTGTGGGGTGGGTATGGGGGGGTGTCACCCATCTGTGTGAATGATCTCCCTTGAACCCCTATCAGTGGCCCAGGTGGTATCATTTTGTTGTATTGTGTTCATTATGTTATTACTGTTGTTTTTGTTCTGTCTTTGTCCTTGTCCAATGTGAGTGAGGACAGAGAGCACAGGGCTAGTGAGGGAAAAGGGCACTGAGGGCTGGCTTCTCTCCCTCAACTCTGTGGTGAGGCTTCAGACAAACAGGTCTCCGGCCAGCTGCGGGGTCCCAGGGCTCGAGCCTGGGGCCACAGTCAACTGCATGGGGTGATTCCTTTGGCATAAGAGAAGCCAGTCCCTGATAGGAGGGCCAGATGGCAGGGGTGTGGGAGCTTCTGGAAGAGCTGGGCTCTCTGGCCCACGGCTCTCGCCAGGGGGTTTCCATGCATGCATGATCCCTACCCGCCTCCACCTGTCTCTGACAACTGACTTCCTACAGATCCACGGTAAGGAAATTATTTGGCAACGAGGAGGCTAAGGCTGTTTTGTGGTGGCACAGTCTTTAAAAAGTTAAAAAGCAAAAAGGAGGCCCCTGAATGAGGCATTTACATGGGACAGGACACGCGTCCCACTACTTGTCTGAGCCAGGGTTGGCCGCCACGATCTCCTCATACTTCGGGGGTGGGTCACTGTAAGACACGCTTGCCTCCTCGCTGCTGCTCTCCTGGGGAGCTGTCACCTCCTCATAGGACGGGGGAGGGGTGGCGCTGGACAGTCTGGAGAGAGACAGCTCGGGAAGGTAGAGGGTGCTCTCGAGCCGGACGGTGGTTCTGCCCCCCCGACTGGGCCCCAGCACCACCTGTGGGTGGCTCCCTGTCTCCCGATGCCCAGAGGCCTCTCCCTGGCTGTGCACCGTGCCCCGGTACACCATGACCCGGGGAAGGCTGTGCCCTGCGCGACTCGCTAGGTACCGGTTCTGAGCATATGAGGGGTGATGACGGGTGGCTTTCTGCAGCTGGCACCTCCAGATGATGAACAAGGCGATGACGATCAGCAACGCCACCCCCAGAAGGGGCACCACCACGTACATGGCATCTGAGCTCTGTGCAGGGTCTCGGACTGAGTAGACCGCATTCGGGTACCCCTTCCAGAACTCCATCTGCAAAAGAAGGACAAAGGGCGGCTGACACTCACATGTAAGCACTTCTGACTTCGGCAGGTAGGAATCAAGTTCCATAGGGTCTGCGCCTGCCCCCACCCTGACTGGCCTCTGAGAGCTACTGACAAAGCCGTGGAATGCCCTGAGGACTGAGGACAACATGGCCATGAGTCTGGCGGACGGGGCTCTAAGGACAGGTGAGCTGTTCTTATAGGGCCCCAGTGGCCCTGCCCTGGACTCAGATGGCTTCCCTTCATTGCTTCTGATCCATCTGAGATCTCAGGGCAGGTGTGGCTTATTCCCGAGGCTAGCTGTCCTCCCAGCACCCAGCCCCAGGGCAGTACGTGCCGTTTTCTCCTTGTCCTCGAAAACCTCCTTGACCTCCTCGTAGCTGCAGACCTCTTCCATGCACTCCCGCTCAATGGTGCCCTGGCGCAGCTCCTCCAGGAACTCATTGGCACGAGGGAAGCGTTTCAGAACCGAATGGGCATTCTTGGCCTCCAGAAACACTGAGGAGAAAGTTGTGCTGAGGCCTGGAGGGTGGAGGGGCCCAGAGGCACCTGCCGACCAGACTCAGCCTGGGCACAGAGGCTCAAGGATGGAAGGAAGAAGGCAGAGCTAGCAGGCAGGACACCCTTCTGGACATGTACAACAGATGGGAGGGCTGACTTTCTCTGATACCATGCTGTATCTGCCAACAAGACTCTGGAGGACAATGGGGCCCTCGTAAGAGGGAAGTGTGTGTTGCGTGAGAACCTTGCACATGACACATCTTGAATGTTATAGTCACCAGTGAATACGTCCCCAGTATCTTCTACCTCACCTCCAAAAGAGAAAATGAGAGCCTTTATCATAAGGATGCATTTCCCTGTGAGGCTGATGTTGGCATCCCCCACCTGAATGGCCACCTGGGCTGTCGGATGGCCTGGTATCAAGAGTCCTACCCTAGACGGTCTAGTACAAACCCTGGTGCAGGAGATCGGGACACTGGACACACGTGAATCTGAGAGGACCTCTGGGAAGAGGGGCAGCAGGCTCGAGATGGAGAGTCTAGGCCTTTGGAAACTGGGCACAGATGGCCTTCAGCCAAAATGTCACAGAGTGGGAGCCATATCCTCTTATTCCCAAGGGGAAGCCCCAGTTCCAGCTGAGCTGACTGGCACCCCCAGAAGCCTGAGCTGAGACTTTGGAAGATGAAAGAAGAGGTGACATCTGCTCCTAGTGTGCCCCTAGAGTTGGAGTTTCTTAGTCCTCATGTCAGGCAGGCCTCTTGGTCCCAGGCAGGCACCCCTCCCTAAACCCCCATGGCCGGCCATGTTAGCTTCTCTCCGAGTAGCCTGGGTAGGCGCACCTCTCCAGGGGAGTCTGTGCTCCAGAAGGGTGCCGAAGAGTTGAGAGTGGAAAGATGAGATCCAGACAACTGGACAGGAGCCACGGGAACACCCTCAGTACAATGAAAGCTGGGAAGGCCTTGAAAGGTAGGATAGCACTTTTCTATGAGCCCTAGGCACAGCCCTTCCCCACTCGGCCAGGGCCCAGACAAACTCACCTGCCATGGCTCTCTGTCAGATCCAGTATGTCACTCGCCTGGCAAAGGAGGAAAGCAGAGTCATGGTGAAATCACACCTCCAAAACTACAGGGCACCCTCTTGGCCCTGGGATGTGACCCCAACCACACTGGCCTGGTCAAAGGTCATAGCAGCCCCTCATGGCGCACAACACCCTCTGTGCAGCCTCTCCCAGCCCTGTCACTCTCATCCTTGTCCAAGCTCTCCTCTGGAGCTCCCCAAGTCGCAGCAGAGCCCACAGCAAACCTTCCAGCTATTTCCCCCAAGAACACAGTCTGAGAGTCTAGACCTAAGGCTTGACCTTTTCTCTTTTTTTTAAATAAAAAGAAAAACTCCTACAGTCTGAGGTTCTGCCTTCCTCACTTGACTCAACGATTGTGTGCACTTCTGACTTGGAAAAGACCCCAGGGAAAAGAGGGGCACTTAGGGAAGGTCCAGCAAGTCAACAGTGACAGAGACAGGACCTGTTTGGGGAACAGAGCTTGCTCACAATGGCAAGTTGCACATACCTCTAAAGACAAGCACGGTCCCTGAAACCAGGCAACGCATGTTTAAGAAGTGGGCACTGGCAACGCTTCCCACAGCCACAACAACCATCTCCAAAGTCACAGCCCAAGCCCAGAGGACCTGCTGTGTTCCTCTTCACCAGACAGGCTGGCAAGGATCTCCTGAAACTGAGTCATCTCTCCTCTCTGTGCATTAAACAACACAGCAGCAGAGGACCTAGACATGGATGGACACGTTCAAAACTGAGCCGCTGGCTAGAGGAGACCGTTCCTTCTAATTGGAGCTATCAGCCGAAAGCTCAGGAATTATCCAGCCAGTATGTAAACCATGATGGCAGCACACTGTCCCCACCCACAGCATACACTCCCACTCACACACATATTTTGGAGCACTGGCCAAGCTGTCCACATCTGGGAGCAATCACCCCATGGCTCCCCTCCCCAAGCAGAAGCTCTGGTTTTATGACTAACTGGATGTTAGACACAATGGTGTCACCCATGGGGCTACCCTTTTTGCCTAGGCTGCCAGGAAGTTCAGTGTTAACATTAACCATAAAGCACAGGCTCCCTGGAAGCCTAGCTATTAAACACATATGCTTTCTCCCCTGTAACATGGTATTCATTTTTCTCCTTATGTTTTCAATCTTATGTATATTTAAAATATATCCTCTAATCCTTTTGGCAAACAGGTAGAATGTGAATCATAAATGAAATGAAAACTGAAGGAAAAAGAGCAAAGCTAACATCCGTCTATGGAAACACCATGTTGAGGGAGCCTTTCTCTTGTGCACCCCACAACAATCCCACCCAAAACTCTTAACATGGGAATTTGTCCACAGACAGGCCTGCCATGGTGAGAAAAGTTGACCCTTGGTGTTTAGAAGAGAGAAGATGGAATATTATCTCAAAATCCTGCTTCCATTCTGGATCTCTGAGGTTCCCCTAAGGCCAGTGCCAGTCATGTGTCTAGGGTGTGGGTGTGGCGTGCCTAACAGCAAGGTTTTTGATTGAAGAAAAATGGAGCTGTTGTGTCAGGAATTGAAAAGAATGAGTAAAGCCTTACTAATAAGTGACGACAGAAAAATACATCTCATTGCTTATCAATGAGAACTGCAGTGTTGTTTTTTACATTTTTCTTCTGTGCAGAAATTATGTAACAGCTTCTAGATAGCTATGCCTTGTCCCAAACATACCTGACCGTGGTGGACACACACCCACAGGTATCACAGGCCGACTAGATTAGCCTGACACCTGCATAAATCATTAGTTCATTTTTAAGCTTCAGACAAGCCAGTAACTCTCCCAAACAGCTCCGGGGCATGGCCCACTCCATTAACAATTCTGTGACCGCACTCACTGCTGCTGCCTGAGGCCTCCTCCCCCTCCTTCCCCAAAATTTAGCGCCTGCTTCTTCCCTATAAATACACCATCAATAGGCCGTTACTATGGCAACAGTGAGGAAGCGCGAGGGCTCCACGACAGAGAATGCTGCGGCAGTCACGCACGTATATGTCCCTCCTGCCCCTGGTGGATACTCTAAGGCTGACTGTAGGCCGGAGGAATTTTTAACCCACTCCCCACAGGAACTCAGCTGAATCCTGAAGGCCTGGAAAGGAAGGAAGGCTGGGACCCGCCACCACAAAGACCTTCCTTAACCCCTCCCCGGACCGCAGCTGTACCGTCCCAGCACTCTGGGACGTCGGCTCTAAAGTCCTTCGCATGGGGACCGGCAGCCACCGGAGCACCCAGTGTCCCAAAGGTGGCCTCAAAAATGCTTCTCCAAATCCCAGCCCTCTTCATTGCCCTCACTCAGAACTGATCACCAGGAAAGCCTTCTGTGATCCCCAAATCTCATGACTCATCAACCCACCCGGTGACACGGAACTCCCAAGTGACCCTCCAACTCAAACTCTGGGCCCTCCTCGTCCCCTTTCCACTCATGCCAGCCCTGAAGGTGCCTGTCCTCGCCCACCATCGCCCGCCACCAGTGCCCGCCACCGGCGCGCTGCCCAAGAACTCCAGCCTCTGGCCCAGCAGCTGGGTCGGCTGCAGAATCCCTGGCGCCGTGGCCCGGCCAGGCCTCCAGATCCTCCCCCCACAGTGCCCAGCGCCCGGCTCAGGGGTCCTGGACGCGGAACTGTGCCCTCGGGGCCGGGGCGCCCAACCCCAGCGGCCTCACCGTTCTCCGGGCCCAGGAGGCGGCCGCCCTGTTTGTGCACGCAGCCCGCCACCTCGCTGCGGCGCCTCTTCCAGCAGGGCCCCTGTCCCCGCCCACCTGCTCCCCGTCGGCCAAGCCCCCCGGCCCGGCCCCGCCGTCTCCTCCCACCCTCCCTCCCCGCCCCGCTACCCCCGGGCGCCCCTGCGGGGCTCAGCCCGGCCCGGGCCGAAGTGCGCCTGGAGCTCCCCGCCCCTCGCAGCCGGATTCCCAGGCCCTACCCATTACCTCTGTACCCCCCTGGCCCTGCTCTCCTCTGGGGGCTCCGCTGCTGCCCGCCCCCCCCGCCCCACTCCCTGCCGCGCCAGGTCTGGCCTCGCGCCCCGCGCCTGGCGCTCCACTCTCGAGCGCCACGAACCCCGCGCCCCAAGCGCCAGGCCGCGATCGTCGCGTCGCACCGCGCGCGGGGCCGCCAGGCCGAGGAGAGGAGAAGGGGTGGGGGGCAACGCGAGCGGGCTGAGGGGGTAGGGCGGGCGGGCGAGCTGGGCCGGAGGGGCGGCGGCGCGCACCGAGCACCGCGCGCCCGCGCCCCACTCCGCCGGCGCCGCCCCTGCCCCCGCCCGTGCCGTCAGGGGGCGGGGCCTGGTCGGCTGGCCCGGGGCGCCCCCTCGACCCTCGGCCGGAGGCGCCGGCCCCGGCGTTATCCCCGGGCTCCGGCCTTCGGAAGCCCCGCGCCGCCTCAGGCTCGGGCGGCCGCACCCAAAGCCGGCGCGCCAGGTGGCCCCGCGCAGCCCAACCCCCTAAGTGCCCACCGTCCCGGCTCACCTGTCATTCCAGCCGGCCCGCCCCGACTGCCCGCGGAACCAAGCGAGGCGCGAGCCGGCCGCCCCGACCTGCCTCGGCCGGGTGCCAGTCGGCCTGCAGAAGAAGGGCCGGGTCGAGGCCACGTTCCGCCCCCCATGACTGGGTGACCTTGGCTTCGTCACTTACCCCCACCCCCCACCCCTGCCCCGGGATGGCAGCCTTCTTTCTGGTCAAGTCTGGGAAATGGGAAGAATCCCGCCGCCCTCTCTGGGGGCTGCCGCGAAATAAAGGAAGAGATGGGCTTGGGGACTCTTGGGGCACAGAAATGGGCGAGGATGGAATCTTCTGGGTCTTCCAGGGGAGCGCCGGGTGGGGGTGGGGGCCCTCAGGAGGCCTCCCTGTGGGAGGTTCAGTACGACCGACCGACTGGACGCTGGTGGCAGAGGGTTGATACAAGTGGGGGAGAACCCAGGAGAGGTGGGTGGCTGACAGACGGCAGGCCAGTTCGGCAGGCCAGTTCTGGGGCCCAGGCAGCCAAAGCCTCCCAGGAGAGGCCCATGAGGCCTGCTGGATTCTGGGGGGCTGTCTTTGTTCTCTGCACCTATGGAGCCCAGCCCCACAAGGGAGTTGACGCATCCTCCTAATTTGGTGTTTTGGGGGCATAATAAGCCTGGAAGACAGCCCCCGGAACTACCCTCGCCCCCCATTCCAGGCAGAGAAATACCTACCTGCCCTGGCTGGAAAGCTTCCACCGCTCAGCTGCTTCCGGTTCTGCCCCGGGGGCGGGGAATGGCAGAAAGCAGCCTTGGTCAGGGCCTCGGTCCCCTCTTCCTCCCCTTCCCCCACCCCAGTGGTGCTTTCCTTTCCATCCCTGCCTCCTGTTTGCAGAGTCCTCCCCTGACTGACTTGCTCTTCCAAGGCTGCAGGAGCCTTCTCTGCTCAGCACAGACCATCTGAACCCTCCCCAAGGAAGGCAGCAAGGCCGGCTCCCTGGCCTGTTGAGTGGACTTCCACGGAAAACATCAAGTTCACCTAGGATTGCGAATGGAGCTCCTTCAGGGCCCAGAGGGCTATGTATGTTTTCAAGGCACCCTGAGTTCGAGATCCTGGGCCCTAGTTCGTGGGGAAGTGGTCTAGTGCTCTTCAGGACCACACTTCCTGTGTACCCTAGTCCTCCACTGTGTCCCCCATCCTGATCTTCACAGATGACTTTACAAGCTTTCAGGATGAGGTGACAGTCAATGGCTTTCAGCGTCTTCCAGCAGCCCCAGCTAAGCTTCTGGATGCAGCAAAGCCAGACTACTTCTAATTCCCTCTCTGCCCAGAATTCCTTTCCTCCCACCGTCAGCCTCTGTGCACTTGTATTCATTCTTCCTAAGGAGCTCAGATGACATCTCTACTCTTGAGGTCTTAGGGATTCTCCACCCCCGCCCTGTGTTGACTGTTCCATTCCCAGCTCTCTGTCTGCAGAAACTATAAATGTGGGGCCTTCTGTGAGTGCCAAGGGCAAGAAGGAATAAGAGCAGGGAGTCTGCAGCATGCTGCTTGGGTCGTCTCTTGGCAGTACCACAGATCAGTTCTCAGCAAGTGTCTTAATCTGTCTGCATCTCAGTTTCCTCATCTGTCAAATGAGACTGATGATAATGGTACTTGCCTCAAATGGTGGTTGTGTTAGTTGCTCAATCGTGTCCGACTCTGCGAGCCCATGGACTACACCAGGCAAGAATACTGGAGTGGGTTGCCATGCCCTTCTCCAGGGATTCTTCCTGACCCAGGAAACGAACCCAGGTCTCCCACATTGCAGGCAGATGCTTTACCATTTGAGCTACCTGGGGAGCCTTCCAATGGTGGGGAAGAGGGCAAATTGGGATAATCCTATCAAGTGTGCCAGTTGTATGAGTTTGACACATGCTGGTTTTTGCCCACATCCAGCTGTGCTGTGTTCTTTGGTTGCTCACTGGTGTTGCACACTTGCCTCTTCTATCTTGAGGCCAGGGACCTTGTCTATTCATGTGTCCCTAGCATCCAACAGAGAGCCACATCCACAGCAGGCTCAGTAGATTCTTGCAGAGATGAGGCAGGAGAGGCTGGGGTACAGTGAGGACCTGGAGTGGGGGTCAGCCTTCAACTTACCACCAAGATATTGCCCCAAGAGCACCAGCAGCCCCAGACCCTGCATCCTCCCCGTGGGAGCCTGTGTCCTGGCTTCTTCCAGATTTTGTCTCCCTCAGAAGGCTTTCCATCACCCCTCAGGATGGTTCCAGGCTCTCCCAAGGACTGGCTGGGGAGGGCTGCAATCTTCCCTCTGGCCCTATTTGTAAATCATGGTCTGAACAGCCCCCTCTGCACCAGGATGGCAAGGACTTGGATACTGGTTTCTCTGCCTTGGCCAGGCACTGGGCAGCTAGATGCACTTCGAGGGGTTTTCTTTTTCCAGTCAAATCACAATTCCTTTATAGCCTCCCCCAGACTACTTGTACAGTTCAGATCTTCATTGTCTGAATTCTAGACCTGCTCTGGTCTTCTTGTGCATGTTCACTTCTCCTCCATCTCCATCGAATTCAATGAGCAGCCTCCCTTAGTAGGTTGGTGATCTCAACAAACACACCTTGGCACACATGGAAATCACATGTGTAGGGTACATTGTGGGATAACCCAGCTTCAAAAAAAGTGTACGGTACAGTTGCTAATAAGACACAAAGATGGCAAAAGGTAGATCATATAAAAATGCCCAATACAATGCAAGAGGCTAGATATTCCACCCCAACCTGATCCAAACCTCTAAACTGTCTCCATTTCTGATCCAGAGCCCATGTGGCAGGACCAGGTCCATGGCTGTTGAACCAATCGAGTTGGACAGGTTTCAATGTCTAGAAGGGTTCCCTGTGTTAGGTTCAAGACTCTGCTGTCACCATTTAAAATTATTAATACTTTTTGAGTAAGAGATCTGAGTTTTTCACTGGGCCCATCAAAGAATATGGATGACCCTGCTCATCAAGGACATTCCCAACATCCCTGAGGGTCCCATCCCAGGGTCTCAACCACCCAACCAGTCTTTGACTCTTTCCCTCCTCCCTTCTGCCTGCATTGGCCAGTCTCTCCTTTCCTCACCCCTCAACTTCATCGACTCCATCATCTTCCTCGCTGTGGCCTCTCCCTTTGACTGAGAAAAGTACTCTCTTCCAGTCTCATTCAACCCTGGCACATCACTCTCTACCCCATTGTCATCCAGCCCAGAATTGAGCCCTCCTATGAGCTCTGTTGCCTGCCAATCTCTTATGTCCTCACCACGCCTTGCTGTGTTCCTGAGCCTAACACTTATCCTTACTCCATCAGTGTTTCAATCCATCTCTGTACACTGATCAATAAATTAATCTAGTATTATGCACTGAATTACCCCCCCTCTCAAATTCATATGTTGAAGTTCTAATCCCCTCAGAAGTGAAGTGAAGTGAAAGTCACTCAGTCGTGTCCGACTCTTTGAAAACCCGTGGACTCTACAGTCCATGGGATTCTCTAGGCCAGAATACTGAAGTGGGTAGCCTTTCCCTTCTCCAGGGGATCTTTCCAACCCAGGGATTGAACCCAAGTCTCCCGCATTGCAGGCGGATTCTTTACCAAATAAGCCACAAGGGAATCCCCTCAGAATATGACCATATTTGGAGACAAGGTCTTTGCAGAGGCAATTAAGGTAAAGTGAGGTCTTTAGTGTGGAGTCAACTCCTATCTGACTGTTGTCCTTATAAGAAGAGATAGTCAGACTTCCCAGATGGCTCAGTGGGTAAGAATCTGCCTGCCAATGTAGGGGACATGGGTTTGATCCCTGGTCTGGGAAGATCCCACATGCTGTGAAGCAACTAAACCTGTGCACCACAACTACTGGGCCCATGCGCCTAGAGCCTGTGCTCTGCAACAAGAGAAGCCACCCCAATGAGAAACCAGAGCACTGCAGTGAAGAGTAGTTCCCCACTCTGCACAACTAGAGAAAGCCTGAACAAAGCAATGAAGATCCAGTGCAGTCAAAAATAAGTAAATAAATCAATCAATCTTAATAAAAAAGATGATCAGGACACAGCCACACACAGAGAGAGACCATATGATAACACAGGAAGAAGGCAGCTGCTAACAAACCAAGAAGAGGGACCACTGAATAAATCAACTCTGATGACATCTTGATCTCAGACCTCTGGCCTTCAAATCTGTGAGAAAGCAAATATCTCTTGTTTACACCACCCAGTCTGTGGCACTCTGCACACTAAGATGTCAGGTATTCACTCGGTGCTGATATGTATCAAGGACTGTTCTAGAATGCAGGATTACAGGAGCCAGCAAAATAAACATTAACTCCTACCCTCATGGAACTGAGAAAAAAAAAAAACTCCAAACAAGTCAAATATACCGGATATTGGGGATTGAGAAAAATGAAGCAGAGAAGAGTCTTGGTTCAAGTGCCATCTTCTCAGTGAGATCTTCTCCAACCACTGTACGTAAACACCCTCTGTCCTGAAGCCACAGTGTTCACATGTCCTAGGGTCAACCAAGAGGTCGGTGTGCTGAAGTAGAGCAAGTGAGAGAGGAAGATGGTAGGGGATGCCATCAAACATGACATGATGGGGGTGGCAAGCAATCATGCAGGGCCTTGAAAGCCACTGTAAGGACTTTGACTGCTAGAGTGATATAAAGAGACAAGGGCAGAAGCAGACTATTTAGGGGCATACTAGATTAAGTGAAATAATCCAGGTGAGAGGTCACGGTGGCTCCCACTAGGTGATGCAGTGGAGGTGGTGGGAGGTAAGCAGATTCTGCGTCCATTTTGATGATAGAATACTAGAATTTGATGACAGATTGGTATTAGGCTATGAAAAAAAAAACAGAAATCAAGGACAGCTCTCAGGATTTTATTCAGAGAAATAACAAGGATGGAAGTACATGAACTAAATTAAGGAAGACGGCAATGGTGTTAAGATAGAGAAGCCCGGAGTTCAAGGGTGACATCAAGGCTGGAGATATAATAGGAGAATAATCAGCATCTAATCCATATTAAAAGTCATGAGACTGGATGAGATCAACAAAAGAGTGAGTGTAGAAAAAGAAAAGCAACCCAAGAACCAAGCCCTGGGCAGGCAAACATCTAGAGGGGCAATAGCTGAGAACAAACCAGCAAATAAATGAGTGATCAGTGAGGTAGTGGGGGAAACCAGGAGAAGGTGTAGACAACTGCAGAAGGTGTATCAGGAAGGAGAGACCCATACATTCCTCAAGTCCTATTGACCGTACAAATAAGAGAAGGACAAAGAATTGCAGCAACATGGAGATCAGTGGTGACCTTTAAGAGCAATTTCCAGAGAGACATGGGGAAACAAGGCAGCTGAGAATGCTTTCAATCTACAGTGGAAAAAGAGAAATGTCAGTGAGTAGCAACTGGCAGTTCTTTTGAGGAGTTGTGTTGTAAAGGAAAGCAGAGAAGTGGGAAACTGGTAATTGTAGGGGTACATGGGGACCACAAGAAAGTGTTTGTTTGTTTGTTTTTTAATATGGGAGAAATTATAGCATAGCAACGTGTGTGTGCTAATGAGCCAGTAAAGAGGGAACAATTGATGATGCCAGAGAGACATGCCAAGATGCACATAGGTGGGAGAGGGGATGCTGGAGCTCAGAGCAGCTCTCTTACGATGCATCCTATTTTCTCATTGAAACAGGAAACCAGGCCACCAGCTGGGAGTAAGGGTGGGAGACGGGTGTCAGCAGTTGATGGAGAGCTGGATGTTCTATGGAAATATAACATGATTGCTGGGCGGCATTAAGGGCTCACTTGAGATTTAATGACCATTCATTTCAAGTGAAATTACTCAGCATGTCTGCATGGTTTTATCCAGTCATGTTGAACTTCACAGAGTAGGTGGAAAGTTGGATTTTATCAGGGCTGAGTTTAGCTAGTTCAGTACAAAGAAATGGCAGTGGGACATAGGAGTTTCGAGTGGATTCAAGAGAGATTTTGATGACTGATCTTGGATTGTAGACTGGGTAAGAAGGGAAGGGAAGGATAGAGTCAGGGTCTGGTAAAAGGCAGTAGGAAAAAAAGTATGGCTGTCTGAAGGGTCTCCGGTGGTGGCTGGAGTTGGAGGATCATTGCAGTTCTTGTAGAACTAAAAGGAATGAGCTGGCTTTGGGACAGCAGGATATAATGGCAATTATGGAAGGGTGATGGTGACAGATTAGGCAGGGTATTAGGATAAAACCAGAGAAGTAAGTGGCTGTGATAGGTAGAGAGAAGAGAAAGAGTCAATGGACTGAGAGACCAGGAGTTGAATCATCTACATGGACACTGAAATCAGCAAGAAGGCACGTATTTAAGGAGCTTTTGTACCATAGCCTTTGAAGCCTTACCTCCTCCCCAACACCTCACTCTATTCCTTGGACTCTTTGTGAACCTGAGGGACACCCCACTGTGCCCTTCAGCTCTTCCCAGGGCCTCACCCCTCCTTCAAACTCATTTGTTCTGGAGATCACCCCACCTGAGCCTACACTCTAGTGAGAGCCCCACCCCATGTTCTGATCCATCATCACTCCCCTGAGCCTTGCCCTTGAGCATTTATTGAGCACTTATTATGTTCCATGAATTCTGCTTCATGCTGATGACATAAAGGTGAATCAAACAGACTAAGTCTGTGCCCTGATTCCCTTCTGGTTGGAGGAGAGAGACAATAAACTAGCAAACATGGAAAAGACCTAACAAGGCAGTTGGTAGAGGTGCAAAGCTGGGAAGGGGGATTGCAATGCTGACTGTTACCTCATCCTGATTCTAACCCCGGCCTGGTGGGGTTCTCACTCCAGGCCAGCTCATGGTGACACTAGAGAGCTCCAATCACTCCCCCAGATTCTCCCCATTCCAACCCCAGCTCTGGCCTTCACCTTCTTCCTTGCCTTGACCTCAGAACAGCCTCTGATGACATCCATCATATTCCTCAACCCTCAGCTAGTCCATGATCTATTCCTGAGTCCCACCCCAATACCACCCATCACCTCGCTCTGACTGCACTCCATCTCCCGTCTCCTCCCTCCTCCTCACCAAGCTTCTCCTCTAGCTCCTATTCCTGACCACTTACATCCTCCTCAGCATCTCTGCCTGCTCCTCACTTCATCCTGCTCTGGAGTCAGACCATCTAGGTTCAAAGTCAGCCTTTCTACTTGCTAACTGGGTGCCTTGGGCAAGTGACTTTACCTCTCCAGGCCTCAGGTCTCTCATATAAATAATGGGAATGATAATCTCAGTTTTAAAAATCCTTGTCAAAACTGACTGAGACAATGTAAGCCAAGAGCTTAGCACAGAGCCAGGTTCAACAGGGTCTCAATCAACACCAACTAAAAAATTACACTAGTCTGGGGCAAATAGTGTGGCACAGGGGGTGCTTCTGGGTTGATTTCTTTCATCCAGCCTGGAAATATGCAAACCATCACAAGGAAAGTTCTACCCTTACCAGCACCGCCCTCACCCTGGACTTTGGAACATTCCCGGCAAGCTCTGATGTCCTTTTGACAAACTCTGGAAGGGGAAGTGGAACGAGAAGAGAGCCTATTGATCCTGAACTTGCAGGTCTAGGGCTGTCAGAGCAGCTTGTGCCTCTCTGGCTACCTCTGAGAATCTTCCTCCATGTGACCCAGAGTGGTCCTTGGGGAATCCAGGGTCTGATGGTCCACAGTACTGAGAGGTTGAGGGCAGCTGAGGAACTACCTGGAATTAGACATTGGTCCTTTTGTGAGAGGAAGAAAAAGATCCCTCAGTGACTGAAAGGTCCCCAGCACCCCTACCCTGGAAGTGGAATTTCCTCCCTTTCGTTGAGCAGTCATTTTCCCTTTGGTCTTCTTTCTCAGCTAAGGGTAGAAGAACCCCAGACCAGGATTTCTCAAAGACTATGATGCACAAGAATCCTCTAGTATGCTGTTTGATCATGGAAGTTCTCATGTCTTGCTCTCTATCCCATACAGAAGCAGTAGGCCTGATGGTGAGCCCAAAGTCTGCATGCTTACCCAGTATCCAGTATGTTGGTTGCTCTATGATGTGGATGTGGGCCCCTGGG
This sequence comes from Cervus canadensis, assembly GCF_019320065.1. Taxonomy (NCBI): domain Eukaryota; kingdom Metazoa; phylum Chordata; class Mammalia; order Artiodactyla; family Cervidae; genus Cervus; species Cervus canadensis. The sequence goes on from NC_057419.1 coordinate 100,572,752, forward strand.
TGAGCCACACTTTCAGAAACACAGCTCTGATCTTGCCTTTATATTTGAGAAGTGCCTCCTGCCTCTCCCTTTCACACCCCCACCCCCAGCAGATGACTCCCAGAGGATGGACTGTAAGAGGAAGCAGCCTAACCTCAGATTTGGCATGTGAAATAAGCAAGCACATGTGAAACCCTAGGAGCCTTCAGAAACCCTAGGAGCCAGAAAAAGCATCTCAAGACCTGGGCCAGGGGTCCTGAGAGGTCTGAACAGGCTAACCTGGGTTGACCAGGTTGTTCAGGGCTGAGGAACCAAAGCCAAGGTTGGATGGCCATTATATGACTCATCATATCCACACATCCTTTTTGTCCCAACCTTGGATAGGAAGGAGATCAAATCAGTCAATCCTAAAGGAAATCAACCCTGAATATTCATTGGAAGGACTGATGCTGAAGCTGAAGCTCCAATACTTTGGAGAAGAGGGTGACAGAGGATGAAGTGGTTGGATGGCATCATCGACTCAATGGACATGAGTTTGAGCAAACCCCAGGAGATAGTGAAGAACAGGGAAGCCTGGCATGCTGCAGTTCATGGAGTCACAAAGAGTCAGACACTGAACAACAACAACAATAACACACATACAGCCTAAGCCAGGAAGGTGCTAAAGCAGTAAGCTCCCAGAGCCCTTAGCCCTATTGCCCTTCATTTTTCCTGCTTCCCTCTCCTGGACATTGTGGTCAGGGTACCTGTCATTGTGATCCTTGGAAAGCACACTTCTTTCCTTTCTGGATACCATGATCATTCAAGTTGTGACAACCATGCTTGAGGGCTCCAAATTCAAGTCCAAATACATTCGTTGTCTCTGATTCTGATGATTGGAGGTGAGGCACTAGAATCATGCTTTCAGAAAGGATTGAGCCTCCTGGAGCCACTACCTTTACAGGAATGCTCACCAAGCATCAGAGGTGTCACTTGCCACCAGCCTCTGGTCTTCAGTAGACATATTAAATCTAAGATGACATCGATTGCATTACCTAGAAATTAAGCCATACCTCCAATTAATATATGATATATAATACTTTCTTAGCACATGCAATTTTTATTTTGTACTTATTGAAAAAGCTCTATTAGACTTCATCAGATGATGATTTTTCTCATAGGTCTTTCAGGCATTTATAGAAAAAGAAAAATATAAGTAAAATTAAAGTAAATTTGATTCCAAGGTCAACTCTCCTGAATGACTTTTTGACTGATACTTGTGGATGGCACTGTTTTCCCACACAGCATCTGAGGCTTCAAGCATGTTGGGGATGGGGCCTTTCTTTAAATAATGATTTTTTTAAAAAACCTGCAAGGAGGGAGGAGTCAAGATGGTGGAATAGGATGATGTGCAATTCGTCTCTCCTCGCAGGTACATTAAGAATACATCTACAAATGAAACAGTCTTCACAGAGCACCTGCTCAACATTAGCAGAAGACTTTGGACACCTGAGAGGATAAGATCACTCCCCCTGCAACCAAGTAGGTAAGAGAATTCAGCACCACCAAACCAGCTTTACAATAAATACTAAAGGCACTTCTTTAGGCAGAAAACATACGAGAAGGAAAAGATCTACAAACACAAACTCAAAACAATTAAGAAAATGGTAATAGGGACATACATACTAACAATTACCTTAAATGTAAATGGATTAAATGCTTCCACCAGAAAACACAAACTGGCGGAATGGATATAAAAATAAGACCTATGTATATGCTGTCTACAAGACACTCACTTCAGCTCTAGTGACACATACAGACTGAAAGTGAGGGAATAGAAAAGTGTATTCCATGAAAATTGAAATCAAAAGAAAGCTAGACTAGCAATACTCCTATTAGACAAAACAGACTTTAAAGACTACTGCAAGAGACAAGAAAAGACACTACATAATGATCAAGGGATCAATCCAAGAAGACGATATAACAATTTTAAATATTTCTGCACCAAACATAGGAGCACCTCAATACAGAAGGCAAATGCTAATAGTTATAAAAAGGGGAAATTGACAGTAACAAAATAATAGTGGGAGACCTTAACACCCCACTTACACCAATGGACAGATCATCCAGACAGAAAATTAATAAGGAAACACAAGCCTTAAATGACACATTAGACCAAATAGACTTAGTTGATATTTGTAGGACATTCCATCTGAAAGCAGAAGAATGCACTTTCTTCTCAAGTGCACATGGAATAGTCTACAGGATAGATCACATCTTGGGTCACAAATCAAGCCTCAGTAAATTTAAGAAAATTGAAATCATTTCAAGCATCTCTTCCAACCACAGCGCCATGAGATTAGAAATAAACTACAAGAAAATAACTGTAAAAAGCACAAACACATGGTGGCTAAACAGTATGCTACAAAATAATAGATCACTGAGGAAATCAAAATACTATGAAAATATGGCAACAAAACCTTGACAACGCAAAACCTATGGGATGCAGCAAAAGCAGTTCTAAGAGGGAAATGAAATGAAATGAAGTTGCTTCAGTCATGTCTGACTCTTCACGCTCCTCCACCTATGGGATTTTCCAGGCAAGAATACTGGAGTGGTTGCCATTTCCTTCTCCAGGAGATCTTCCCAACCCAGGGATCGAACCTGGGTCTCTTGCATTGCAGGCAGACTCTTTACCATCTGAGCCACTAGGGAATAGTTCTAAGAAGGAAGTCTATAGCAATACAATCATACCTCAAGAAACAAGAAAAATCTCAAATAAAGAACATAACCTTACACCTACAGTAACTAGAGATAGAAGAACAAAAAACCCCAAAGTTAGTAGATTGAGAGAAATCATAAATATCAGAGCAGAAAAAATTAAACAGAAATGAAGAAAAGAATAGCAAAGATCAATGAAACTAAAAGCTGATTCTTTGAGAAGATAAACTAAATTGATAAACCTTTAGCCAGACTCAGCAAGAAAAAAAGGGAAAACCTCTTCAATAAGTGGTGCTGGTGAAACTGGGCTGCTGCTGCTGCTAAGTCGCTTCAGTCGTGTCTGACTCTTAGTGACCCCATAGACTGCAGCCTACCAGGCTCCTCCATCCATGGGATTTTCCAGGCAAGAGTACTGGAGTGGGTGCCATTGCCTTCTCCGGTGAAACTGGGCAGCTACATGTAAAAGAATGAAATTAGAACTCTTCCTAACACCATACACAAAAATTAACTCAAAATGGATTAGAGACCTCAATGTAAGGCTAGACACTATAAATTCTTAGAGGAAAACATAGGCAGAAGACATTTATCTTAAGACATAAATCACAGCAAGATCCTCTTTGACTCACTGCCTAGAGTAATGAAAATAATAACAAAAATTAACAGATAGGACCTAATGAAACTCAAAAGCTTTTGCACAGCAAAGGGAACCATAAACAAGACAAAAAGACAACCCTCAGAAGGGGAGAAAATATTTGCAAATGAAGCAACTGACAAAGGATTAATCAAAATATACAAACAGCTCATGCAGCTCAATATTTAAAAAAAAAACTCACCTAAAAAATAGGCAGAAGACCTAATAGACATTTGTCCAAAGAAGACATACAGATGGCCAACAACATGAAACGATGGTCAACATCACTAATTATTAGAGAAATGCAAATCGAAACTACAATGGGGTATCGGCTCACACTGGTCGGAATGGCCATCATCAAAAAAACAAAAATGTACAAGCACTAAATGCTGGAGAGGATGTGGAGAAAAGGGAACCCTCTTACACTGTTGGTGGGAATGTAAATTGATACAACCTCTACAGAAAACAGTATAGATGTTCCTTAAAATATAAAAATAGAACTAATATATGACCCAGCAATCCCACTCCTAGGAATACTCTCAGAGAAAATCATAATTCAAAAAGATATATGCATCTCAATGCTCATTGAAGCACTATTTGCAATAGCCAGGACATGGACATAACCTAAATGTTCATCAACACAGGAATGGATAAAGATGTGGTGGTGGTGGTTTAGTCACTAAGTCGTGGCCGACACTTGGTGACCCCATGGACTGTAGCCTGCCAGGCTCCTCGATCCATGGGATTCTCCAGGCAAGAATACTGGAGTGGGCTGCCATTTCCTTCTGCAGGGGATCTTCCCCCACCCCGGGATCAACCTTTGGTCTCTTGCATTGCAGGCAGATTCTTAACCAAATGAGCTACCAGGGAAGTCCAAACATGTAACACATACTTACAATAGAATATTTCTCAGCCATAAAAATGAACAAAATTGTGTCATTTGCAGAGATGTGGATAGACCTAGAGACTGTCATGGAGAGTGAAGTTGGAAAGAAAAAAAGAAATATCACATATTGACTTATACATGTGGAATTTAGAAAAAAAAAAAGTTTAGATGATCTTATTTGCAAAGCAGAAATAGAGACACAGATGTCGAGAACAAATGCACTGGTTCCAGAGGGGGGAAAGTGGGATGCATTGGGAATTTGGGATAGACACAGATACACTACTATGTATAAAATAGGTGACTATAAGAACCAACTCTGTAGCACAAGGAACTCTACTCAGTGTAGTAGTGACCTGAATGGGAAGGAAATTCAAAAAAGGGGGGATAGATGTATGCATATAGGGCTTCCCAGGTGGCACTAGTAGTAAAGAATCTCCCTGCCGATGCAGGAGATACAAGAGACATGGATTCGATCCTTGGGTAGGGAAGATCCCCTGGAGGAGGGCAAGGCAACCCACTCCAGTATTGGTGGGGGGAAATCCCATAGACAGAGGAGCCTGGCAAGCTCCAGTCCATGGGACCACAAAGAGTTGGACACAACTAAAGTGACTTAGCACACACGCACATGTGTACTTATCGCTGACTTACGTTTCTGTATGGCAGAAACTGATACAAAAGTGTAAAGCAACTAAACTCCAATAAAATTTTTTCTAAAGCCTGCAGACCCTAAAGCAGGCTTTGCAACTCCCAGAGGTTGGCCAGTTTGGACTGCTGCTCAGGGAATGTAGTTCATGCCACTGATCGTATTTGATTTACTGCCTGGGCACCATCTCCCCACCTGGTCCCCATCGCCATTGGTTCCTAGAAGTTAAAGGAGTCTGTCATCTACTTTCCTGGTTCTGGTGAAGGATTAGAATCTTCCACTGTCCCACTCTCCACCTACCTCCCCTCTCCACTTTAGGGCCCAGCTTCAAGCTATACAACTGCTTGGCTGTGGTATGGAACTGGCTCCTCCAAACAGAGCATTCCATTTCTGTGCTGGCTGCCTGATCCTCACGGAACTAGGGCCATGAGGGGGTGACAGGACCTCAGTGTGGAGGAGTAGGAGAAAGTGAGTTTGGATGAGGCCACCTCTCCCCACTCTGGGTTCCTTCCCAATCCCTGGTTTCTTGCCTTCAGAGCATTTGCCGATGTGCCATTTTGCTGATTCATTCATGTTTCCTGGTGGTCTGTCTGCCTCCCCAACCAGATCCTCTCTGTAGCCTCAGCTCCTTCCTGCCTTTCTCATCTCATTTCCTACCATCTAGCCCAGGAACTGTACATATTTTTCTCAGTTCTGATTATGAAAATAATATGCTCCCATTGGGCAATTTCAGAAAGAACTAGTCACAGTCCCACCAGATAGAGAAAGCCACTATTAAAATTTGCATTTATTGCCCGCCTGTTTTTCACTCTATAAATCCAATTTTACATCATTTAGTTTATGTGATGTAAAGATTTTTGTTAATTTAAAGAACATTTTTATTTGATTATAAAAGTCATAGTATGCACATTATAAAAACATTGAGGAAAAACACATATAAACAAGAAAGTTAAAAATTACCCATAATTTCATTGCCTGGTGAGAATCATTTTAGTAGTTCAGATTTATTCTTCTGTATGCTTTTTTCCACTATTTTTTCCCCCTTAACAAAATCTCATGAACCAGTGGGCATCTTTCTTTGTCAGCACGAGACAGAGTATGACTGAACCAATACTTCCTTATTTCCTACTTCTGATTCCAATTTATATTGCTTTCTTTCCATTGTCAACAACACTGTTGTGGCCTCATTGGTACACATGTCCTTGGCATGTGACTGTGTTCTCGTTTTGCTTTCATCCTTGCAAAGGCTTTCTCCATTTCTCAACATTTCAAAATAAATGACTTGTCACCATTTTTGTGTTTTTGTTAGTGAACATGTAAATTTTTAATCTGTCCAGAATTGAATTTGGTTTAATACTTAAGCTCAGGATTAGCTTCATTTTTCTAATTGTTTAATCTGTTTGTGAAATATCATCATTTCTCCACCTGAGTTGATGAGAAAGGGTAGCTAACGGACGTGAATTTGAGCAAACTCTGGGAGATAATGGAGGACAGAGGAGCCTGGCATGCAGTCTATGGGGTTGCAGAGTTGGATACAACTTAGCAACTGAACAACAACAAGGGGACTTGAGCCCCTACAGTATCTATCAACATCCCCCCCCCCCCGATATATATTTGATGTGGACAATTAAGATTCCCTCAGCCTTCAAGAATCACCACCTACTCCTACTGACTAGAGAGCCATCCTGAAGATTTGTCTCTAAAGCAAGTCTGAAGCCAAAGCTACACCACACTGGTTGAGGTGTCAGTCCTGCCGTGTCTATATCATATATCCTTGCCTCTGTTTCTAGTGTAGCCTGTCTCCTCATGCCAGCCACACACTGCTAAGACCAGTGTAACTCTAACACACCTGGAATATAGGCTAGGGCAAGTACCCTCTCACCCTTTGCCCCCAGTCATATCTACTTCTCTCCCCGAATAGTTTCATTATTAGTGATTTACTCTTCTATCAAAACTCTGGAATAGTTTCATAAAGTTACAAAAGAAAAATAACAGCATTGATATCACAGTTATAATTGCATTAAATTTGGAGAAAACTGGTATCTTAAAACATAAATCTTTTCTCTCAAGATAATGGTGTTTCTTTATACATGTATATTTTTCATTTTATTTATTTGTTGATTTATTTTTAGCTGCCCTGGGTCTTCATTGCTGCACTTGGACTTTGTTTAGTTGCAGAAAGTGGGGGTTACTCTCTAGTTGTGTTGAGTAGCTTCTCATTGTGGTGGCTTCTCTTATTGCCAAGCGCAGGCTCTAGGCACACGGGCTTCAGTAGTTGCAGTTCCTGGGCTCTAGGTGCACGGGTTCAGTAGTTGTGGCACATGGGCCTAATGTCCCGCAGCATGTGGGATCGTCCCAGACCATGGATTGAACCTATGACTCCTGCATTGGCAGGCAGATTCTTAACCACTGGACCACCAGGAAAGTCCTGGTACTTCTTTTTATTTTCCTGAATCTTATGTGATTTTTCCCAGCAAGTTTTTTGAGTTTTGTTCTTATAAGTCCTACATATGTTTTAATATTTTATGTATAGAGTGTGTATATAAATATATAGCATATATGTTAATATGACAAAGCTATGACAAACCTAGATAGCATAATAAAAAGCAGAGACATCGCTTTGCTGACAAAGGTCCATATAGTCAAAGCTATGGTTTTTCCAGTAGTCATGTATGGATGTGACAGTTTGGCTGTAAAGAAGGCTGAGCATCAAAGAACTGATGTTTTCAAATTGTGGTGCTAGAGAAGACTCTTGAGAGTCCTTTGGACAACAAGATCAAACTAGTCAATCATAAACGAAATCAACCCTGAATATTCATTGGAAGAACTGATGCTGAAGCTGAAGCTCCAATACTTGGGCCACCTGATGCAAAGAGCTGACTCATTGGAAAAGACCCTGATGCTGAGAAAGATTGAGGGCAGGAGGAGAATGGGGTGACAGAGGATGAAATGGTTAGACAGCATCATCGGCTCAATGGGCATGAATTTGAGCAAACTCCAGGAGATAGTGAAGGCCAGGGAAGCCTGTTGTGCTACATCCAGTCCATGGGGTTGCAAGGAGTCGGACATGACTTAGGGACTGAACAACATCAAATATGTTAACATATGTTATACAATGTTATATGTAGAATATAACATATATTATGCATGATATGTTATTATTAACATTAATTACATAATGTATAAAGCATATATATTTATTGCAGTTGTGAATGGAATCTTTTTTCTGGCTAACTATCGTTGGTTTATGAGAAAGGTGATGATTTTTATAAAATTATCTTGTACCCATCTGTCTGGCTAAAAATGCTTCTTAATTGTGGAGTCTTCCAAGTAGGTGACATAGAATTTGCAAATGGAAATGAATGTGTCTCTTTTTTCCAGATTCTTCCCATTTGTTTCTTGTTCTGATCCCACCACAATGTCCTGCCCTTGGCTGTCATGGCAACACTGCTAGGGATTCACTATGCACACTGATGTTTCATTTACCAATGGTTCAGATATATTTAATATATCATGTTGATGGAGAATCCTTTTATTCCTGGTTCACTTGTATTTGTTATTTTAATCAGAAATGGAAGTTGAATTTTATTAAACAACTTGTGTTGATTTGCTGTATTTTTTAATGAATACAATCAATTTCATTGTATGGAGGTTTCAAAATGTACCCAACCATTCCTCAGGGAATTGGAGGCTTAGATTTTTTTTCAAACTTTCATTATTGTAAATGATGCTGCAAGTGCTTATCTTTATAAAAAATAAATATGCATCTTTTTTTTTTACATGAGCAGGAAGAAAAGCAAGTGACCAAGATTGTCGAGCATCTCCTCTGGTTCTAGTACTGGGGTTGGTCTTTCAAATCTGCTGGTCTTTCTGGTTCACCCATGTTTGAAATAGTTGGGGGACACTTCTAGCAGCTAAATTTTGATGAACATGCGAATGAGTAGGAGACAGCTAACAGAGACAGAGGAGTCTAATTATTTTTTTAGACTTCTATTTTTTTTCAGCTTAATCCAGCTCAATACATAACCCCTGAGTGCTTCTTATGAATCAGAGATGGTGTGGATTTAAGGCAGACTCTACTCAGTCTCTGCCTTTAAGGGTCCCTTAGTCAGCACATCCTCATGTAAATGAGAATGCGGATCTGTTTCTTCAAAGTAGAATCATGGAGAAGTACCTGCTGGCCTACTAGTTAGGATTCTGGACTTTCACTGCCATGACTCAGGTTCAGTCCCTGGTTGGGAACTGAGATTCCCACAAGCCTTGAGGCATGCCCCCCCCCAAAAAAAGGCAAATCATGGGTCCCTAGTTGTAAAATTGGCTTCCCTGGTAGCTCAGTGGTAAGGGATTCACCTGCAATGCAGGAACTGCAGGAGACGTGAGTTCAATCCCTGGGTCGGGATATCCCCTGGAGGAGGGCATGGCAACCCACTCCAGTATTCTTCCCTGGAGAAGCCCCATGGACAGAGGAGCCTGGTAGGCAATAGTTCATAGGATCACAAAGAGTCGGACACAACTGAAATGACTTAACATGCACGCAGAGCTAGAAAATAATTTGGTTAAAAAATTTGAACCTTTATAGGGTCTGATTCTGAGAACTGAGATGCTATACAACAAGGTTGGTCTAAATCCCAGTGTGCAAAAGTATTCACCTCACTTTTGCTAGCAATAAGTATGGTAGTTTAATTTTCTTTACAAAGCTTATTAAAATATTCCATTGCTTTGTGGTCACAGTGGTTTAGTCGCAAAGTCATGTCTGACTCCTTTGTACATATTTACACTCTCACTTGCCTTTTATTAATGCTTATCTTCTTGTTTATCCTTTGTGATTCTTTCCATTTCTTTTAAACATAGAAAATCTCACCTATCCCAAGGTCAGAAAGATATTTTGTACATTTTTTCTTAGTTTTTTTACGGCTTTATTTTTTTCAATCACTCAGTCATGTCTGACTCTTTGCGACCCCATGGACTGCAGCACACCAGGCTTCCCTGTCTTTCACCATCTCCCAGTGTTTCCTCAAACTCATGTCCATGAGTTTATAGTCCGTGAGTTTTAAGTCATGACTTCAAAGTTGGAGGAAAAAAATAAATCTCCCAGGCCTTTGCTATGGAGGTTTCCTCTCCCTTTAATGTCCACCAGCCCCCTTCTTCAACTTGTAACATTCATTGGGAGCTGAGACCCAGGATAAGCCTGCCCTGCCCCAAGACTTCTCTTACAGCTAAAAAGGGTCTTGTCATCATTTTTACCTCCACTCAACAAACATGCTTCCATTACAGCATCTCCATTTCTTTCACTTTTTTTCCCCAATATATATCTAATGCTTATCCATCCTGTTTTCTGGGCTCAGGAGAGGGTGGGGAATCAGTTTGACCCCACTCTGTGACACTAATAGTTCAGAAGTAAGGACAGAAGGTAAACAGTTATTTATTCAATGTGCTTAATCTATTAAATAACTTATTTATTCAGCAAAATAATATATAATATAAGTACACATGGAGATAAATTGTGCTGTTATGAGCATTTAGGGGAAGGGAGAGGGTTTAGTTAAAATAATATAGTAACATTAGAATAAGAAACAAGAGACACACATACTGAAAATAATACATTGTAAAAGTGTATCATTAATAGCAAATTCTGTGACTGCTTGCTTAGAAAGCAAAAGATGATTAAGAAATCTTTTTAGGAAGGCAGATGGATACAAGACTATTTTATCCAAAAATCTTAACCTTTTTATTAATCAGCCACCAAATAGAATGAAGAAAAATACTACTCACAGTTGCAACTTCCACTTTGAGGAAGAGATATTTAAACAGAGACCTAAAGCAAAAGATGAAGTCAGCCATGTAAGGGACTTTTAAGATAGAAGCCTTTCTGGCAGAAGCAATAGCAAGTACAAAAGCCCAAGGCACAAAAGTGCTTTATGTTCAACAGCCACAAGGGAGGCTGGCATGGTTGGGGCATATGGTGAACGAGGGTTGGGGGCAGACACAGGAGGTGAGTTCAAAGAGATGGCAGGGCTCTAGAGGACTTTGCAAGGGGCTCACAATTTCTCTAAGCACAATGGAAGGTGTTGGAGGGTTTGAAACAAGCAAGTGACATGCTCAGTTTGATATTCTATAAAGACCACTCTGGAAGTTGTATAGGGAATGGATGGTAAGGAGAAAGAATGTAAGCAAGGAGACCAGTGAAGAAGGCATGGGAGAGACATTGCTGGGAACTTGCAGGTGAAGAGCAGCAGATGGATTCCAGATAGATTTTGGAGGAGATCTTAAGCCAACAAGATATTGCTGTTGAGTGGATATGGAGAGTTAAAGAAAAGGAAGATATTAGGGTTGGTCCCAAGAGCATTAAGACCACAATTTGGGTGGCTGTCTTCGTCACCTGGGGCTACCATAACAAAATACCACAGGCTGGGTGGGCTTAAACAATAGACAGCAATTTTCTCACAGTTCTGGAGGTTGGGAACTCCAAGGTCAGAGTGCTGGCAAATATGGTTCTTGGTGAGGGCACTCTTCCTTACTTGCAGATGGAAACCGTTTCGCGGTGTCCTCACATGGCCTTTCCTCTGTGTGCGTGCAGTGAGAGAGGAATCTCTAGTGCTCTTTCCTCTTCCTCTAAGGATACCAGTCGTATTGGATTTGTTCCCCACCCTTTCAACCTCATTTAACCTTAATTACTTCCCCAAAGATCTCGTCTTCAAATACAGTCCCATTTGGGGTTATGGTTGCATCATATGAATTTGGAGGGTGAGTATAATTCAGTCTACAACACCGGTTTAAGTAAGAAATTCATTGTCTCACAGCTCTGCAGGCTAGAAGTCCAAGATCAAGGTGTGGGCAGGATTGGTTCCTTCAAAGGCTGAGAGGGAGAAAGTGTCCCAGGCCTCTGTGCTAACTTCCGGTGAGTTACTGGCCACCTTGTGTGTTCCTTGGCTTGTAGAAGGATCACCCCATCTGTCTTCATCTTCCCATGCGATTCTGTGTGTGTGTGTGTGTCCACATTTCCCTTTTTGTATAAGGAAACCAGTCATGGTGGATGAGGGACCACCCTGCTCCAGTATGACGTCTCATGTTCACTCATTACATCTGCATGACCCTATTTTCAAAGAAGGTCCCATTTGGAGGTCCTGGGGGTTGGGATGCCACTATATGAATATTTGGAGGACAAAACTCAGCCCGTAACAGGAGATCTCTGCCTTAGAGAACTAGGTGAACAAGGACCTCCACCGATAGAGGGAAAACTAAGGGGCAAACAGGCTTGTAGGGGTATCAAAAGTTTTGTTTTGAACATAATATATTTGAAATGACAAGTGGGTATCTAAGTTTTGGGGTGTAACGTTGGCAGTTGTATATTATGACTCTGGCTCAGTAAAGAAATGTGGTGTGACTGGTATATTTAAAATGGATAACTAACAAGGACCTACTATATAGAACAGGGAACTCTCTTCAATGTTGTATGCCAGCCTGGATGGGAGGGAAGCTTGGGGGAGAATGGATACCTGTAGATGTATGGCTTAGTCCCTTCGCTGTCCACCTGAAACTATCACAGCATTGTTAATCGGCTATACTCCAATAGGAAATTTTTTTAAAAAAAGAATTGTGAGGTGTGTGTGTGTGTGTGTGTGTGTGTGTTTTATAGTTAGGGGACTGAATGTGATCACCTAGGGTATGAAAGAGGTGCAGAAAAATCCAAGACCCAACTTTAGGAGTTGGGAGGAAGAACCAGCAAAGGAGAGTGAGAAGGAGTAGCCAGTGAGGTAGCAGATGGGGAAACAGGAGTGAGGTGTCCTAGAATCTTAGAGAAGGGAGTGTTTACAGGAAAGGCTGTCCAGTGACTCAACAGTGCTGAGAGCTACAGTAACACTAGGGCAGATAGGTAAAGGGTGAACTTGACAACACAGAGTTCATAGGTGACCAGTGATAAGAGTTATTTTAGTGGACTGGTGGCAGCTGAGGCTGGATTCAAGAGCATTGATGCCTACAATGGGAAGAGAGAGGAATTGAAGACAATACCTACAGACAAGTGCTTTGAAAGGAAGCAGGAAAATGTGGGGAAAGAAGATAGGAGTCAAGGGATGAATTTTTTTTTTTTCAGCTGCTAACAAAGACAGCAGGTTTGCATGGTATGGGGATGGTCAAGTAGAGAGGGGGAATTCAGTGATGCTGGACAGAGGGGCAAGTAGAAAGGATGGATCTAGGGTGCAGAGAAGGCATCAGCCTTAGAAAACAGAAGGGAGGCATCTGCTGTTTTAGCTTGCGACAAGGAGGAAAGGTTGGTTATAGAGGAAGGCAGGTGAATATGCTTGACGACGGTCTGATGAGGGAGTTTCCATTCTATATATTCTAATTTCTAAATCAAATATGGACAAGGCGAGCAGGAGGAAAGTGGGAAGACATGGGGACTTTGAGGAGAGAGCAAATCGCCATTGTAAGAATGGACTGGAAAACACAAGACAGAGGTCCTCCCGCACAGCGAGGTGTGCCCAAGTGAGTTGGAGACCATAAATCTCTAAGGCTGTGCAATGTGCCAGCTTGTGTGATTCTTTCTAGCAACACAGAGATGCTTAAGTGCAGGTGCACAAAGCATAAATGGTTGGGTTCATCCAATGTTGGGGATTTGCCAGTCAATTGTGAAAGAAGGCAAGAAGGGACAGGGAGTGATGATATGACGGTTCATGACTCTAAGGGCACTTGGAGAATAGAGACAGGAGATATAAAGAGATCTGATCAAGGGATGGACTGAAATCTTGAGAATAAGGTTCTGTCCCACATGTAGAGCCTGGCCTTATGTAGGTGCTCAGAAAATATTAATTGACTTGGTCACAAGGGAGGACACCGGAGAGCTGCAATGCTGCAATCATACACCAGGGGGCAAGAGACGACAAGAAATGAGTCTAATCAAGCCCTGCCTAAAGTCTGGGGACTGTGTGGCCAGAGCTCCAGGCCCCCTCCTGCCTGCTCTCAGTTTCCCCGGGCAGTGGGAACAAATTATACAGGGTATCCAAGCTGGAGTCTACTGAAGGTACCACCAGCTGGCTGGTGGTGGAGCGTGTGGGGCAGGAACAGAAGAAACCATGAACCGTATGACAGAGATAAAGGGGACGTCCTTCATGAGTGCCTGTCCTGGGCTCTTGGTCCATGTCTGGGCTCTGGACAATGCCCCAGCCCTGAGCAACCACAGGAAGCAGACTCGAAGTGTTCTTGTGCACCCTCACGTACAGAAAACTGGTACCAAGAAGTTCAATCTGTGTTAGTCCTGAGGAGCCATCCCACTTCCCCTGAGGCTTGTCCCATGGGATATAGCCTCACATGCTGACTTGACCTAGAGCGGCCCTAGAGCTACGTGGCCCAAATCCAGAAAGGTGTTTTGCTGAAGCAGGGGCCTGGGGAGCTTCTGGAGGAGAGGAAAGACCCATTGCTCAACACACCTTCCATATGCCTCCTGGGCACCCATCCCATGTTGGGAGCACAAGACAAGGTCGACTCTCCAGTCATCTGTTCACCTACGTGCTCCCTCATTTCCTCAAGCTTTCCCTGCCCCTACTATGTGTTAATGAAGGTAACAGACAATTATGCCCAGTAGGATAGACCACAGAAAGGGAGGTGTCAGGGCCAATGTCTGACTACTGGCAGGGGTAACTGAGAGGAGGAAGGTGCCTCTCCCTGAGTGGAGACCTGGTTTCTTGAGATGTTGAAGAACCTGTTTTTGGCTGTATCTATCTTGACGTGCTCAGAGGACACCAATGGGTGGTGCTTTAGTTGTTAAGTCATGTCCAACTCTTGTGACCCCATGGACTGAAGCCCTCCAGGCTCCTCTGTTCATGGGATTCTCCAGGGAAGAATATTGGAGTGGGTTGCCATTTCTTTCTCCAGGGGACACCCATGGGGAGACATCTAGTACATAGTTGGATCTAAGGGCCTGGAAGCCAATGGGTAAAGAAGGGTGGGGTATTGGGGTTTGGGAGTCACATCATTTCCCAGGTAGGGGCTATGGGCTGCAGAGGGGTTAGCACAGGCATCAAAGATGGCAGTGGGTCTGAAGGGTGACTGCCTGGGGCCTGCTGTCCTGAACATGCTTGTAAGCTGAGCAGAAAGGACTCAGTGGGACTTGGGGGGAGGTCCTCACAACAAGGAGGGGACAGCTTCTGAAGTTTTGTTCATCTTCTCAGAGACCAGGCACTCTCTCTGAATCTTCATGAGAACTAAGGAAGGGGGCGGCACAAGGGCCAGATCGGCAAGGATAAGACTTGTGTTTACTTCTTCATCCATTGGTCCCTCAATCCAGGAGGGCTCTTCATTCTGACCCCATTCTGGAACAGGCCCCTTATTCTTCCCCTGCATTCTAGAGAGCCTCACCAGGCACACAGAGGTAAAACAACTTGCTCACAGTCTCAGAGCAAGTGGGTAGCAAGTGAAGCCTAATATAAAAGTTTAATGTCCTGCCTTCCTCAGCCCCATGTCCAGGTCAGGAAGTGGTGGGAATTGTTGTGTGTGGGTGAGGCTTAGTACCAAACTGCATGGCCCTGGCTCCTTCCCACGTGCCCTGCTGTCCACAGGCCCCTCTTTGCACGAAGCTTGCTTTTCCAGTGGACCACATGCTCCAAGGTTCTGGGTGTGAATCTCCCCATGAGCCAAGCTCTTTTCCGGAGACCTGCATTCTCGGTTGAAATCTCACCCCACTTCAGCCAAACTTCCAAACCCTCTTCCCCCAGGGCTGGTGGGCTAACTTCTAAATAGATTACACAAACATTAGAATGCGCAATTCTAAATACTGCAATTTGTCTGTTCTGTCTGTTGACCTTTGCCTCCATGCCTTTGACATGTTTTGATTCTCCAGGGTTGTGGGTTTTGTTTCATCAACAAGGTGACCATGTGGTTAATTACCCTTTGACCTTCGGGGTCAGGGCCTCCATCTGGGCAGGAAACACCCAGAGCTCCAGGAGTTTCTTGGCATTTAGTTGTCCCTGCCAACAGCTCCCATGCTCCCCCCACCACCACCTCACCTCCCTGCAGTGTTCCCGCCTGTCTCTCTCATCCACCAAGCCCTCCTCCAAGTCTCACCAAAGGCCAGGACTTTTGCCCCGTGGTAGCTACGGCCCATCCTCTTCTCTGAGTCCCTTGCTGAGGACGAAGCCTGAGGCAGGGTGGCAAGATGACTGGATGAGGTTCAGTGGCTTAAGAACACCAACACCTGAGCTAAGTGTTAGGTGCACAGGGGAAGCCGCCTTCCTGGGGCCCAAAGCTGAGAAAGTGGGCTGCCTTGTGCCCTAGGGATGGCCTCCCAGGAGTTAGCCCTAGAAGGCTCGAGGGCCTCACCAGCTTGACTTGTCACTTGAAGATCCCGCATCAAGCAGCTGGTTTTCTTTGTGAAATGTTCTTCAGGTAGCTGGATGGCCCTTGGTGGAGGATGTTCTTGGGGACATTTGTAAAAAGAAGATTCTGGCCTGCCCCTGAATCTCAGCCTAGAGGAGGCAATGGCATGTGTGCAGCAGGGGCTGAGCAGAGACACATGGGCTTCGGTGAGGCCCAGGTGAGGCGGAAGAAAGGGGAGCAGAGAGTCTTCGGGCTGGGCTCTGTTTCATGGGCGAGGATCAGAAATCCAGAGGTGAGATGGAAGGATGTTCAAGGCATGGAGAAGAGGGACAAATCCATGAGGGCAGAAGAACCAGGACTTGTGCCCAACCCAATGGTTCCACAAGGCTGGGGCAGAGTGTATGAAAGGTGGAGGGCCATGCAGTTGGGTAGGAAGGGTGAGGCCAGGCCACCAGGCCAGACTAAGATCTTGGTTTTATTTGATAAGCAGTGGAAGCCATTCCACATCGTCTTGCTTAGCCATGAAAATAGAAAAACAGTGCAATGCTTTTCTATGCCCTGTGGAACATTTAATTGAGTCATGGCGATAAACTGGAGTCTTTGTTATGGTCGTTGGGGCCTGTTTTGATAGTTGGGGATGAAATTTGCGGCAGCCCTAAGCCCCCTAGGCCCACCCTGGGCCCTTCTCTCCCTTCCAACATTTCTCCCAGGGATTTTGGCAGAAGTGAACAACACTCACATCCCAGAACATTCCGAGGCTGCCTTCACTTTCACTGCCTTCAGCTGGAACCCTTGAGATGCCATGCAGGGCCTTGGCCGGGTGGTGTCCCACCAATGCAGATGAGGAAGATCATGGAGCATGGATGGCATTTTAATAATGTTCTTCCTTCTTTATTGCTTCCCTTGTGGCTCAGCTGGTAAAGAATCTGCCTGCAATGTGGGGGACCTGGGTTCAATCCCTGGGTTGGGAAGATCCCCCAGAGAAGGGAAAGGCAACCCACTCCAGTATTCTGGCCTGGAGAATTCCATGGACTGTGTAGTCCATAGGGTCACAAAGAGTCAGACACGACTGAGTGACTTTCACATCACATCACATCCTTCTTTATTATCAAAGTCATTTGGGAATAGGAACAGTTACCAAGTTTTGCTGACCTACAAATTACATGAATGTTCGGCCCGTGAAGTCTGCACTTGGAATATCCTATTATATCCAGACTGAGGCTTGGTCAGTGAGGAGGCTGTGCCACCCACCCGGGGCTGAGCTGACAGGGGCGGGCACTGTGGTGTCTGTGTTGGGAAGGGTCTGCCATGCAGGGGCTGCTGTGTCATGTTCCTCCAACTTCCTCTGCCCTCTCCACCCACAGAGAACTGCAACTCCAGTGCTTTTCCGGACAGAAGCTGCCAATTCGGCTTTGTAAATAAATCAAAGGAGGGGTAAATAAATCCTTGCCCAGCCGCCAGGAGGTCTTCTGGGGTGGTTAGGCAACAGTGGTCTGGGTCAAGGGCCACTCTTGCTGACCTCCTTACTAGGGGTGCACACTTTACATCTTGGGGCTGCTGGTGGTACTGTTGAGGGAAGGCAGGCCGGGGTCTGAGGTCCTGGATCAACTGTGTCTGGGCCCCCCTGCACCCATAAGATCACGGTGCTCTGGCCACTCTGTGCCTCTACCCCACCCCCACCCCAACATCGAAGCTGGTGGGAGCCGGGCAGCTGTGGTGAGGTCAACACTGTCCAACAGAAGCACCAAGGCCAGGAAACTTGGGGTAAGCTGCCCCCATGTCCCAAGCCATGTGCCCAGCCACTAGTTGTGTGTGGGTCCCGGGGCTCAGGACACCACCCAGTAAGGAAAGCCACATGGCTGAGGCTGTCGTGCTGGGCATGGGCATTCGGGGAGCAAAGCTCGCTTGGCCTTTGGATGGAGTCTCCCTCCCAGGCCCTTCCCTGACACGCATCTGCCCTTGGGCTGTTGGAAGAACTTCTCGTCTCCCTCAGAGAGGAGTCTGGGAGGAAAGACAAGTTGATTGAGTGTGTTGTGCACTGTGCGAGTGTGGCCTGTGGGGCCCGGAGGGAGGATGATAAGACAGAAAAGCTTTGCCTTGTGTCGTTCCAGGTGTAGCTTCCATTTGTGGCACGGGCTGCAGAGCCCCCAGCACCTCCTGGGGCAGTTTAGCACAGACTGTGGGGACAGCCATAGCTATTTCCAAGTGGAGTTGTGGCCTTGGAAGCTTGGTCCATGATCAGTCTTCTTGACACAAGTCTGCTTCCCTGGGTAAGGCTGGGACAGAACTGCCCCCTCAGTTCATGATGAAGAGTGCATGCAGGTCTCATTCCTTTGGTGCTAAAGCCACCCCTGACCCTCGTGTGGACACTGTCATCTCTTGGCCTGGTCACCCTGTCTTTCCCTGCACCTAGAATCAGACAGCTTTCTCTTGGGCTACAATCATCAGGAGACCCTCTGAAGCTGGGAGAATAAGAGCTCATGCCCGGGAAAAGAAGGGAAAAGAAAGTACCAACTGATCCCAGCTAAACCCATCAGTCTGCCCAGGCAGCCAAGTCTAAGGTCTCAGCCAAGAGTGTCAAGAATGTGTTGGAGAAGTAACTGGGCCTACAACTGCCTAAGAGACCTTGCTCACTGTATTTTGCCTTTAGTCACATCCAAACCAAACTCATGCTGAACCAGCCGGCACATGAGCACTGGTTCTGGGCCTTTAGCCCCGTGCCCTCCACTTTCCCCATCCTAGGATGGGGTGAAACTGCAGCTACTGCTGTGGGGATCCCTGGAAAAAAGCAGGCCCGGGCAGCTGGCCCCTCTGACCCTCTGGCCACCTGGGTTGGGGGCTGAGCTGGGAGCCGAACTGTTGATCAAGGTAGAGCCTGAGGGAACCACAGACTACCTCAGCTCAGGATCCTTGTCTGAAATCCAGAGGGTGGTGGAGCCAGAGTCATCTGGGTCAGATGGGACAAATCCTGGCCCAGAAACACCGTAAACATCAAATTCAAATAATAACCCCAAGTGGATGCCTCTGGTCGAGTCAACTTTTGTAGTGCCCCTCTTGAAGGCTCTATAATACCATTAAGCACCATCTGCTCTTGGAGCTACGTAGAAAAGGCACCATCTCTTTCTCCTTCCTTTTTTTTTTTTTTCTGATGGACAAACAGAGGCCCAGAGGGCTTCAGTGACTTGTACAGCAGAATGAGGCCCCAGCTGCGTTATCTTGGGGAGTGTGATGCTCTAGGACCTGCCTGACCACCTCTCCTTTCTGTGTAAAGGAGAAAATACTATACTCCAGGAGTTGGTGATGGACAGGGAGGCCTGGCGTGCTGCAGTCCATGGGGTTGCAGAGTCGGACATGACTGAGCAACTGAATTGAACTGAACTATAGTTGGGGAGGGTGGTTGCTTCAACGGATTTTTATTTCTCACAGATCTAAAGGCTGTCAAGGAGATCAAGATCAAAGTGACAGCAACATAGGTTTTATTCTGAGACCTCTTCAATTGGCTTGTAGGTAGCCACCATCTTGTTGTGAGCTGATGTGAGTGCCTCTTTGTGCACAAAAGAGGGGGATCAAGCCCTTTGTGTCTCTTCTTCTAAGTGCACTAATTCCACTACAAGGACCCCACCCTTATGACCTCGTCTACAGCTAATTACCTCCCAAAGGCCCCACCTCCAAATACCATCCCATTAGTGAGAGAGCTTTAACATATGAGTCAAAGGGGGGGCAGGCATTCAGTCCATAGCACCGTGGTAGAGATCTGGCTGCCTGGCAAATATCAAGCTTCTCCTGTGGGTCTGTGGCCTCACTGCCTCTTTAACTTACCACTGGGGATGGGGGTTTCCTTTGCCTTATTCCAGCAATGGCTCAATACTTTAAGACTGATGTTCACAGCACATGATGACTTCAGGTTGGGTTATCCAAGCACCCCCTACCCCCTCTTCCCCTCCCCAGTGCACACACCTGGGAAGATGCTCTCCTTGGTGCTTGACTGAGAGCAAATCACTCTTCCTCCAGGGAGAACACTAAGGAACCTGGGTGCAGAGCAGATGGGCACTGTGCCCTTGAGCAACCAGGCTCACCTCTGATGGGCTATACCGGGCACAGCCACAGTCTACAAAGAGAGGGTAGCACCAGGCCAACTGTGTGGGGACTCGGCTATCCAGAGGTCTTGGGCACATGGCCACTTGGGAAGGCAGGTGCCATTTCTAGGTTCCCAAAGTCAATTCTAAGTTCACAGAAAGTTGTAGTCAAAGATAGTTTTTATTAAGCAGCAAACTGTGATGATTTTAGCACAATTTGTTGACCTATTTCAGCTTCCCACAGTTGGATTGCTATTTCCCGTGGGTTTCCCCAGCACAACTGTGGAGGAGGTGCAGGCCTTGATGGTTGAAGCCAAGGCCTCGAAATTCTCACAGCTTGAGATGGAACAGCTGCTTACTAGATTGAAAACCATGCTGGAAAATATTTCTTGGCAGAAAAAGGGTATTCTAAGCCATGCATTCTAAACTGCAGCCTGCCTGCCCATGGTAGAATAGGTAAGTGCAACACTGGGCAGCAAAATTTCCAAGACACAGGTTGTGAAGAACTAACAATGAGAACAGACATATTAGGAAAAAAAAACGAGTTTTCACCCCCCACCCCCCACCCCCCAGTCCAGGGGACCTGGAGGTCCCCTGGCTATGCAGGCTTCATTGGCCTGTCTTTCCCCCCTTCTCTCAAGGCCTGAGAGAAAAGTAGAGCTAATGTGGCTCTACTGATTCAAGTAGGACTGCTGTGATGACATACAGGGATTTAGTTGGTTTGGCCCATTATTCCCAGAGGCTTGGACAGTCTCCAGTCCTGAAGAATGCTGGCCTTGTTCAATGGATGCCACCTGCTGAGAGAAAGGGAACAAGATGGAGTCCTTTGCTAGAGTTCCTGGGCCCATTTTGCAGTGGTGTGAGGATCCCTTTGGTCTGAGCCAGTAAGCTGCTGAGAAGGACGTCTTTGGAAAACACAAGCCTGCAAGGTGCCAGTAGATGTTGGAGCTGGGGAAATGGTATACCCCCAGCTTCTCTCTCCCAACAGCATAGTAGCTTAAAGAGCAGCAGAAGTCGGCCTGGGCTCTCCAAAAACTTGTCTGAAGGCCTAAGGCTACTGGATTCCATATCTGGCTGCCCCCGACCCAGCTCCCGACCAGCCATGGCCAGTCAAGGCATTAGAAGGTCTCTCCAGCCTATCCCTGCCTCTAACTTTAGGTCTCACCATTCTACACAGAATAGATGACTTCCATGCAGAGCCTCCCTGGCAGCTACCTGGCTCATTCAATGTGACACGGAGAGGTAACAACCCATTCTGGCCTGCGGACAGGGGAGGAGGGACAGACACCCTGATGGTGTCACCAAGAGTGGACTGTGGGGCATTTTGTGCTGGAGAAAGAGGGAACCCCTTGGACTGGTTTCTGAAGGTGATAGATTTCAATGAGTTGAACTCAAGGGGGTGGAGGACAAGGTTGGGGAACCAGAAGGAGCAGGGCTGGGCTATGGGCAGAGGCTGAATGTGCTGGAGGACCTAGGGAGAGCAAGGCTCCAGAGTGTGGAGAAGAGTAGCCAGGGAAGGGTGTGTGAGCCCCCGCAGTCTTGTGGACAGGGAGCATCCGACATGGTCCTGCCCTTGGCTGCTCCCCTGGTTCTTCTCCCACCTGTGTCACATCCCCGGGTCCTCCTTTCTCCACTAACTGGGCATCTGCCTCTCAGGGTAAGTGCCTTAAGAACATGCATGAGGGTCTCAGTAGAGTCTGGCTTCGTAAATGAACCACAGTGTCCATTGACCATCTGATGGCATCATGTAGGCTGTCCCTCTAATGGACCACCTTTCTGGAGGGCTGGTGACCCAGCTGGTCAAGGGGTGTTTGTGAAATGAATCATACCATTTAAAATACACAAATTCCTTCATTCTGCCTTAGTTTACTGGAGTTTTGTTGTGGTTAGTTTTTTTTTTTTTAAGGAGTTAAGCTCTTTTAAGATTTCTAAAGCCAGAACCCAAACATCCTTTGTAAGTGGTATTAGTCAGACAGAGTTTGTGGTCCCCAAGGGGACTGCTGGGAGTGTATCTGGGAGCCAAACCTGTTATGTGACTGTGGTCTCGACCAGCTCCCATCCCTGCCCTAGCAACATGGCCACTGCAGATGGTCCCCAAGGTGGGGTTTGCCCTGCCAAATATGGGGCACTCCATGGTTGGATGCCAAACACTCATCAGAAGGACTCCTGGTTTATTTTCAATACAAGGAAATGATCCCACACCAGGCCTGGCTGGATGGCATCACCGACTCAATGGGCATGAGTTTGAGTAGACTCTGGGGGTTTGTGATGGACAGGGAGGCCTGGCGTGCTGCGATTCATGGGGTCGCAAAGAGTCGGACACGACTGAGAGACTGAACTGAACTGAACTGAACTGAAAGATACAGAAGTTCAGAAAGGTCTCCCATCTAGGGCATTGAGTTCAGCATGTGGCAAGACTCACTCTGCCCTGGGAACACATTTTTGAGACGTTTCCAAGTAGGACTGCAATTAATATCTACGAGAACAGCTCACTTTTTCATGGAAGCCTAGAGAGTCTTTTTGCTCAGCTGTGACTGCTACCCCCATGTGGGTACCCATCCTCAAATTTTCTTGTGCTTTAAAGTGTGGATTTCACACACGGAGCCTATGCAGAAGGGGTGTATCCCTGTGCAGAACCTCCAACCTGGGTTGGGGGCAGAGAAGAAGGGAGTGCTATACCTGAGCAAAGGTGGCTTGGCCCATGGTGGCCTGCTCATTGGGAGCCCAATTACTCAGTTGGACTACTTGGTAAAGATGATTCTGTGGGTCTTGCGACTGTTGCCAGAGGCAGACGTAGTCTTGTGGAGTCTCCAGGTTAACAAGCTGTGGGTTGTGGGTGATGGTAGTAGTCTGAGGAAGGTTGGTAGAATAAATGCTTTGGGACCCTGAGCCATGGGTCATAGGGAATAGATTCATGTGGGGCTGATACTGGTTTTCAGGAAAAAATCTGTAATAGAAGAAACATGTTACAGAGACACGGGTCTAGCAATAAGGCCCAAGAGACATAGTCTTGCTCATTAAGAGGTGCTCAAAGAACCTTTGATTTGGGTGGCCAAATCAGGAGTCACTTGCTTGGACTCTCACTTTGGCCTGAATAAGACTCAATTCTCCAAAGTAAAGCAAATGGAAACACTGAAAAAATGTAGTGATTTGTATCAAGTGGTATTGTTGCTATTACTTGGATGGTCCTGCTTCGTTCAAGATGGTGATCTCTGTGTAAGTCACTTCACCGACTCCGAAGTCAGGGACTTGCCCTTCATCACTGAAGGAACCTGAGACCCAGAGGGGCTGCAAGTCCGCTTTCTCCTCTAAGTCCAGGGCTCCCTCTATCACCCTAACCTTGAGAGCTGTGTGATAAACAGAGATGTCTGAGCATCATCCCAGACTCTGAATATGCACTTTCAATAACCTCCTCAGGTTGATTCTGATAATCAGGCCAGTGAGAAACATGGCACTAACCCATCCCACATGCCAGGGTCACTGTTCCTAAAGGAAGACTCAGAAGGAACTCAGGAGAGCTTTAGGAGACCAGGTCAGAGACTGGCATTCATTCAGAAATAAATATTGGGCACCAAGACTGTGCTTACACCACCTTTCACTGTTGAGCAGAACCTTCTTTTTCTGGCATTGAGACCAAAGATTTTATCCCTGAGCTGAAACTGTGTTCCTGTCCTCATACTGCCTCCCAGGACTTGGTCTTTCTGTGTTCTTGGCTCTTTAGGTATCCAATGCCATACGGATTGTCAGTGCCATGGAGACCCCTTCAGCTGCTCTACTATGACCACAGGATCCCAGGAAAATGGAAGCAGGGAGTTAGGAGCCAGGAGTCCCTCAGCTGGGGATGCTCGAGACTTCCCAATAGACACCCTGTGCCGTGAGATGGCTTGGCTAGAAGTCAAGCAATTTCAAGACTGGAATGCTACTTCCCTAGCTTGGAGGCTTTCTGATCTAGCCTTCTTATTTTCATAGAGACACCTCTGTTCCATCGAGGCATGCTTGGCTATGGATCATGCCAGCAGAGGCAGCAGGGCCACAGAGCAGGATGAATGGGAGCAGGTTGCTTGGGATGAGGGTACTTTGGGTGCCCATGGGCACATCACCCATAGTTTCGGGCGCGATGTCCAGCCACCACCGGATAGCAGTGACCTCAGCCCTTAGGACCATCTTGCGGCCTTCTTACCTGAATCTACCAGGTTCCAGGCCATGGAAGGTTTCAGCACGATAGTATCCAGAAGCATTGATGTTTTCAGCACGATAGTAGCCAGAGGACTGCTGTTCAGCTAACATTTTGATAGGAAAAAAGATGGGTTGTGGTGGTGGTAGGGATAGGGTCAGGGGCACGAAGCCATCATTGTAGTGCAACATAGTGAAGCTAGGTTGGTTTGGCTGGTATACTTGCAGCACTTGATTCTCCCCGGTGGTATTATATTGTTGTGGCTGCTCGGGCAGCAGCAGCTGCAGCTGCTGCTGCTGTTGCTGTTGCTGCAGCAGCTGCAGCTGCTGCATCTGCAGCAGCTGCTGCTCCTGCTGCTGCTGCTGCTCCTGCTGCTGCTGCTGCTCCTGCTGCTCTTCTTGCTTCTGCTGCTCCTGCTCCTCCTGCTGCTGGTGCTTCACCTCCTCCTGAACTGGCACCTGCATCCACAGGAAAGACAGAAGAGCAACTCAGTGTCTGCCAGAGCCTCATATATGGAACAAACTATCCATCCTCTGCGGCAGAAGACAACAGGAACAGTTCCTCTCTGGGCGCCCCAGCAGTCTGGTGACTCTCCGCTCCCAGGTGTGAGAAGCTGTGGTCCAGAACCCACACACATGCATGCGTGCATGTGTGCCCAGGTCCAGCAGGTCTGGACGTTTTATCTCAGGCAAGTGAACTGCACCCAACTGGGAAACCACCACTCCCACCAGAGAAACAGGGGAGCCCATGCTTTCATGAGAATGAACTCTGCCTTTGGCTACAGCGATGAAAGCGGCCTGCCATACCTGGGCAGAGGTGTCAAAAGTCTGCTGAAGCTCCCTGGGGAACTGTGAAGAATATGACACACTTGAACCACTGACAGATGTGGCCTCTGAAATATCAGAGAAGGGACTCTTCATTGCCTCAGAGCGTGGTTTCTTGGGCGCTGGCTCCAGTAAATCAGGACTGTGAACATGGCCTGTGATGGATGGCAGCTCCTGTAAGGACACAGTATCACAAAGGTCTTACTCAGGGGCCACAGCTTTCCTTAGGGCAGAAGACATGCTGGTCATGGAGCATGACTGCCTACAAGGCAGAAAGCCTTGGCCCACCTCAGCTCCTACAACTAAAAGAAAAGGAGCAAAGCCCTAAGTCCCTGCTGAAGATCATTCCAGATGTGCCATGCTGCCCTGGAGGCACTCACTACTAGCAGGCTCTATCAACTAACCCCTTGAAGGCTGTCCAGGGCCCTTACTCATCTCCCTTTTGCCACTGGCATAGAACTGGTCTCTGACCTGTAACTTGGAATCGTGCATCATGTGGAGCTGCTCCTTCAAAGTTTCCAGGGAGCTCCTCTGGTTTTTTATTTCAGCTTGCAGTATCTGTGTCTTCTTGTCCAGCTGCTTCTGGAATTTCTTCATCATTTCCTCCTCTTGTCTCTTGATGTATGATGTGATGTGCGATGACAGCTGTAGGGGCGGTGGGGAGACATCACTATGGGTTATATATGGGGCCACCAGCTTCTCCAAATTCTACCACATTGTTTCATTCCCAAGCTTTGGCATACTGAGAATGTGAACAACAACACCCCAACCCTGATTTCATTCACTACTAGAAAGTGTGAAGAAATGTTAGGGAATCCAAAAATCCAATAATCAGAAAAGATTATGAGAAATGTTTAGTCTAATTCTTCCCCAAACATTGACTCAGAGACATGAAATAACCTTCCCACAGTCCTTAGTGAAAGAGTCAGAGTGTAGCAGGTCAGATCACAAATAAGACATGTAGAAACATCCATCAAAGCTCCTGCTAGTGACGCAGAAAGAAGGAGGCTCAATTGGCACTTCCTTTCATCCAGGCACTCATGTCAGCACCATCAGAATCCACAAATCTAACTTTCCCACAACCGTGGTGTCCACACAACTATATTACTTGGAGGAACACTCTCCCCTTAGCCCTGGAAATCTAATTTTAACTTGAGTATCAGTCTCAGATCTGCCGATAAACAAATGTATGTGTGTGCTTAGTCACTCAGTTGTGTCTGACTCTTTGTGACCCCATGGACTGTAGCCTGCCAGATTCTTCTGTCCATGTGGATTCTGCAGGCAAGAATACTGGAGTGGGTTGCCATGCCCTCCTCCAAAGGATCTTTCCAAACCAGGGATCAAACCCAGGTCTCCCACATTGCAGGTGGATTCTTTACTGCCTGAGCTACCAGGGAAACCCAAGAATACTGTAATGGGCAGCCTATCTCTTCTTCAGGAGCTTTTCCCAACCCAGGAATTGAACCTGCATTACAGGTGGATTCTTTACCAACTGAGCTACCAGGGAAGCCCAAACAAATGTATAGGTTAATAAAATTAGAAACCATGTTGCAGGACAAACTAATGCTTTGCATTGGCAGGAAAGAAGGGATGAGGCAAGTCGCACTTGAAAGGGAAGCTGGGAAAAGAGCCTTGTGCAGATTATACACATTTAGGTGGCCAGGGAACTTAAATGCTGCTGCCAGGAGGCATGTTCTAAAACACAGATTTGATTGGGGAAGTGACATGCTCAGATCAGTGTTGCATGCCTTCGGGCAGCAGTGTGGAAGATGAACTGACAGGACAAAGTAAATCTGGAGTCAGAAAAAAACCTAGTGAAGAGGCAGTAGAATTAACTTAAGATCAAGATAACTGGGACCTGAAACTGATCAGAGACAGGAAACAGATAGGAAGAGTCAGGGGAGTGCCCAAGATGGAAGAGCAGGAAGACCCTGAACTCATCTGCTCCCATGGGCACACCAAAATTCTATCTACCGAGCAACTACTGATGAGAAAGATCTGAAGACCAGCACAAAAGATCTTCTACAACTACAGATCTTCTCTATAGAGAAGGAACCATGAAGAGATGGGTAGCAAGAGTGGAGTTGCACGACAGTTCAGACACATACCCTAGGGTAGGTGACCCACAGACATGAGGACAATTACAATTGCAGAGGTTCTCCCCAGGGTGTGAGAGGTCTGAGCCCCACATCAGACTTGCCAGGCTGAGGGTCCTGCCTGGGAAGCTAAGTTCCCAGATCATTTGGCTTTGAAGGCCAGTGGGACTTACTTTCAGGAGAGCCAAGGGGTATAGGAAATAGAGATTTCACTCTTACAGGACGCACACAAAGTCTCACATGATCCTGGATCTAGGGCAGAAGCAGTAACTGGATAGGAGGCTGGGTCAGACTCACCTGCTGATCGTGGACAGCCTCCCAAGAGGCAAAAGGCAACTGCGGCTTCCCCCAGGGACACAGACACTGACAGTAGCCATTTTTGGAGTTCATCCTCCTATGTGGACACTGGTGTTGGCAAGGGCCATTGTGGGATCCTCTCTCAAGCTTACTAGCCCTGGGACCCAGCCGAACCCTGACCCAACAGTCTATAGGTGCCAGTTCTGAGATGCCTCTGGCCAAGCAAATAGCCATGCAAGGATACAGGCCCACCCACCAACAGGCTGGCTGCCTCAGGACCACCTGAGCTTTCAGCCACCTCCGGACTTGACCCAATCCATCAGCAGGTTCAGGACATGGACTTGCCCACCAGTGAACTGGCACTACTCCTGGGACCTCCTGGGTCCCCACCCTGCTCACTAGTTGGGCAACATCAGCTCTGGGAGCCTGAGAGCTCTGCAGCCAGAGATATCAGGTCCCAGCTCCATTCACCAGGAGCTGGCACTGTCCCCAAGATGGCCCCTGTCAGGACCTCGTCTAAAGACATCACCAAAAAACTATGAAAATTTATAAATGAATTTGGTAAAGTTGAGGATACAACATTAAAATATGGAAATCTGTTGCATTTGTATACATTATTGACAAACTATCAGAAAGATAAATTAATAAAATAATCCCATTTATAATTACATCAAAAACAATAAAATCCTTAGGAATAAACCTACCTAAGGAGTTTAAAGACCTGTACTCTGAAAACACTGGTGAAAGAAACTAAAGATGACATGAACAGATGGAAAGTTATACTGTACTTATAGATAGAAAGAAATAATGTTGTCAAAATGACCATACTACCTGAGGCAATGTACAGATTCAAAGCAATCCCTATCAAAATACCAATGGCATTTTTCGCAGAAGTAGAACAAATAATTCTAAAACTGTGTATGGAAACACAAAAGACACTGAATAACCAAGACAATCTTGAGAAGGGAGAACAAAGCTGGAGGTATCATGCTCACTGACTTCAGACTATAGTACAAAGCTACTGTAATCAAAACAGAATGGTACTGGCACAAAAACAGACATATAGATCAATGGGACAGAAGAAAGAACCCTTCTTATAACATATAAGAGAACCACACTTATATGTGTAATTAATTTACAACAAAGGTGGCAAGAATATACAATAGAGAGAAAACAGTCTCTTCAGTAAGTGTTGTTGGGAAAACCGTACAGCTACATGCCAAAGAATCTCACAACATACATAAAAATAAATTCAAAATGGATTAAAGAGTTAAACGTTAAGCCCTGAAGCCATAAAACTTCTAGAAGAAAACATAGGCAGTATGCTCTTTGATATCAGTCTTAGTAATATTTTTTGATATGTCTCCACAGGCAAGGGAAACAAAAGCAAAACTAAACAAATGGGACTATGTCAAACTAAAAAGCCTTTGGGCAGCAAAGGAAACTATCAACAAAATGAAAAGGCTGCCTACAAAATGGGAGACTATATTTGCAAAAGAAATATCTGGTAAGTGGTTAATATCCAAAATACACAGAGAACTGATACAATTCAACATATTCAAACAAATAAACAGTCCCCAAATGGGCAAGGTATCTGAACAGATATTTTTTTTTCCAAAGAAGATATATAGATTACCAACAGGCACATGAAAAGATGGTCAACATCACTAATTATCAGGGAAACATATATCAAAACCACAACGAGATGTCATCTCACACCTGTGAGAATGGCTATTATCAAAAAGACAACAAATAATCAAAGTGTCAATGAAGATATGGAGAAAAGGGAACTCTCCTGCCTTGTTGGTGGGAATGTAAATTGGTACAGTCCCTATGGGAAAACAGTATGGAGATTCCTCAAAAAATTAAAAATGAAACTAGCATAAGATCCAGAAATTCCACTCTTGGGTATTTATCTGAAGAAAAGAAATGCACTAGTTAGAGAAGATATATGTAACCCTATGTTCACTGCAGCACTATTTACAATAGCCAAGATATGGAAGCAACGTAAATGTCCATCAAAAGATAAATGAATAAAGATGGAGCATAGATACAATTGAGATTCCAAGGTAGCACAATGGTAAAGGACCCGCGAGCCAATGCAGGAGATATAAGAGACGCAGGTTCAATTCCTGGGTCGGGAAGATCTCCTGGAAAAGGAAATGGCAATCCACTCCAGTATTCTTGCCTGGAAAACTCCATGGACCGAGGAGCCTGGTGGGCTACAGTCGTTGGGGTCACAAAGAGTCAGACATGACTGAGCAACTGGGCACAGCACAAACATAGAATTGGAATATTATATGTTATATGGAATATATATGCTCAGCCATTAAAAGGAATGACTCCTTGTCATTTGCAGCAACATGGGTCAACCAATAGTGTATAATGCTAAGTTAAGTCAGAAAGAGAGAAACACATCGATTTCACTTAAATATGGAAAGTAAAAAGCAAAGCAAATGAACAAGTGAGACAAATCAGAATCAAAGTCATAGATACAGAGAACAAACAGGTGGTTGCCAGAGGGGACAAGAGTGAGTTATTAGAGGAAAAGATGAAGGGATTAAGAAGTACAAACTTTCAGCTGCAAATTAAATGAGTCACAGATGTGAAAATTACAGTGTGGGGAACATAGTCAATACTTATATATCTGTATGGTGACAGATGGTAACTAGATTTATTGTGGTGATCATTTAAAAAGGTATAAAAATATCAGACCACTGTGTTGTATACCAGGAACTAACATAGTGTTCTAGGTCTATTACACTGCAAAAACAAACTCATAGACAAAGAGATCAGCTTTGTGGTTAGCACAGGTGAGTGGGGGTGGTGGGGAAATGGATGAAGGCAGTCAAAAGATACAAACTCCAAGTTAAAGATAAATAAGTTACAGGGATGTAACATACAACATGATAAAAATATAACTAACACTATTATACGTTATACATGAAAGCTGTTAAGAGCTCAAATCCTAAGCATTCTCGTCACAAGGCAAAAATCTTTTAAAATTTCCCTTCTCCAGCTTTTCTCTCAGTCTTATGGGTATACTCGTCTGTCAGTCCATGGCACCCAGAAACAAGTCTATTACACTATCACAGGCAGAGCCAGGCTACACACATTGCTGATTATTTTGACCATTTTAAACAAAAGGTATATTTAAAGCTTAAAAAGAAATTAACTCAAAGGAGAAGAGAAAGCTATCATCAGTGAAAGGGGAAGCACAACTTTCTAGCATGATACAGACATAAACAAAGACAAATGTATTTCTTTATAAATTTTCTTTTAAATAGCTCAAAGAATTTTCAGAGCAGTCTAAAATTCCCTGCAAGGCAAGCAGACCACTTCAGGTGGAGAAACTGAGACTCAGGGATGTGCCAAGGTCACAGTGCTGGGGCCAAAAAACAGTTGTTTTCTAGCCCTTGCTTCTTCTCATTAGAAGAGGATGCCATCTAATGAAGTGACTCACCTAACGTTTGGTAGTTATTGCATACAATTCCACATAACAGACCATAAACTCATTATCTTGGCTGCCAATCCTGATGACAATAATCCTGTCTAATATAAAGATAATCATCCAAACCTGCGATTATGTAGATAAATTTGGGGTAGAACAACAACAGAGTCATGAATCCAGCTGTCTTGATTTGGCCTTCAACCATACATTGGTGCTGACAGTTGAAAGTACATTCTGACAATCCCTTGGGGAAACCTAGCTTGTGGTGGGGAAGTGTTGGTATGGGTAGGCAGGAAAACTGTCCTCCCATGGGCCAGTTATCTCCTCACAGATAATGAGCAGAGCGCTTAAAAACAGTGCCTTTTGTTAGTAGTTAAACTCCCTATTTGGCTCAAACTTTCTCTCAAGCTGTGTCTTTGGATATTTCATGTTAAGAGGAGAACAGTACTTTGTCTTACTTAAAGAACCTTCAATCTCCCTGTTGGCTAGTGCCCATTGGATTCTCAGCAGCATCAGAAAATCCAGTACAACAGAAATGGTGATACAGTTTAAAAAAAAACAAAAAAACAAAAACAAAAAAAAGAGTGTGTTTTCTGCAAAGTGAAATTGAGCACAAGAGTGAAAATTTGGGGCTTTTCAGGGATAGTGGTACAGACAGATATGTGGAGTAAGACTCCCAGAGCACCTGATCTCTGATATCAGCAGCCAAACTGGAGGACCAGTCTCTTGCTCCACCCGATTCACCTGGTCTTCCTGGGTCTGCTGGTACTGCTCATACTGCTGGTACTACTGGTCCCCCAGGCCCTTCTGGTCCACCTGGCCCACCCAGCCTACCCGGTACTCTTGCTCTTTCTGATCCTCCTGGTCTTCTTCGTCTTCCGGGTCCTCTTCGTCTTCTGGGTTCTTCTTGTCTTCTTGGTCCTCTTGCTTCTCTTCGTCTTCCAGGTCCTCTTGATCCTCCTGGTCCTCTTGATCTTCTTCCTGGTCCTCTTCATCTTCCTCCTGGTCCTCTTCGTCTTCCTGGTTCTCCTGGACTTGCTTGTCTGACTCTTCTGACTCAGCCAGATCACCCACCTTGTATACATGATTCAACTCACATACATAATTCATATGTCCCATCTCAGGTTCTGATTCAAAGCTCTGCAAGGAGTACGTTTCTGAGGAAGAAGAGATTGGAATTCATAACGAAAAAGGCTAAATTACAAACATCCCCAAACGGATTACACAGATTTCTCTGTTTATTTCTTGTTATATATTACAGAAACAGGAAGGTACACTTTTATTCCATGTTACGGATTAGATGCATCAGGTACCAGGAGTAATTCAGAACATTATTTAAAAATCTGTTCACATTTGAAAATGAAGTAAAAGGAGGGAATGTCTCACTTTATCTCCATACACCATACATATTCCATACATAAGCAGGCACTCAACCCATTCACATTGTGTCTTTTCATTATAAAAGTTCTTTTGGCTCTGCTACTTGAATTTGGTACTTTTCAACTAATAAAACCAAATCAAACCTAGTCATGAAGCACTTCTGAAAAACTAGGTTCCCAAGCAGACAGGATCTTGGGTCTGCCTGAAGTGCTCTTGGAGGTGGTGTGACACGACTTTCTTTCAGCAGCCCCCAGGACATTATTTGAATAATGTAAAATGATAGAATCATTTCAGTACAGAGTTTGGCAGTTCTCTTCACACACACTTCCCATAGGACCCAGTAGTCCCACTCCCAAGAATTTACCCAAATGCTTTAAAAGTGTATAGGCACACCAAAAACCTCTATGCAAATGTTCATAGTAGTTCTACTTATAATCACCAAAAACTTGGAACAATTCCAAATGTTCTTCTTCAGATGAATGAATTTAAAAAAATTTTAAAAAACCACAATGGTGCATTCATAAGATGAAGTACTACTCAGCAAGAAAAAAGGAATGAGCCATTGATTCATATGTTTGAATCCTAAATGCATTTTGTTAACAGAGACAGGTCAAAATGGCTAGACATTGTATGATTCCATTTATATGAAATTCTGATAAAAGGAAACCAGAGATGGAGTAGAGATCAATGGTTGCCAGAGGATTGGGGGCGGGGACAGAGTTTGAGCACAAAGGAATTTGGGAGGTGGCAGAGCTGTTCTGTTTGTACTGTGGTGGTAGATGTATGACTCTTTGCTTTTGTCAAGAACTGTACACCTCAAAGAACGGATTTTACTGTGTGTAAACTAAATCGGTCTTACACATTTTCAAAATTACAATCATGGGTTCATGGAGCTTGCCCATGCTCCACCAAAAACAACTGGTTAGAAAAGATTTTTTTCTTCTTTTTTAAAAAAATTTGATTAGAAGATAATTACTTAACAATATTGTGATGGCTTTTGCCATATATCAACATGAATAGGCTATAAGTATACATATATCCCCTTCCTCTTAAATGCCCTTCCCACCTCCATCCCCATCCCACCTCTCTAGGTTGTCACAGAGCACCACAGAGACTTGGGGTTCCCTGCATCATACAGCAAATTCCCACTATCTAGTGTACGTATACTGTATGTATATGTATATATACGTTTCAATGGTATTCTCTCAAATCATCCCACACTCTCCTTCCCATACTGTGTCCAAAAGTCCATTCTTTATGCCCGTGTCTCCTCTGTTGCTCTGCAAATAAGATCGTCAGTACTATCTTCTTAGATTTCACATATATGTGTTAATATATGGTACTTGTCTTTCTCTTAAAAGGATTTTTTAAACAAAGCTTTGAGATTGACAGCAATACTGGAAGAATTTTTAACTAGAATATCTCAAAAATACAGGCATTACTTCTATATATGGGGGTTCTACAGGTTATCAGTGATAAGATCAGCTAATTGGAGGACATGGTTTGCATTTTGCCTCCACTGCTGCTTTGTATTCTATTTTTTATACAATTATATTTATGAAATGTCTTTAATATTTAAACTTCTGTAATAAATATCACTATTTTTGAGAGACTATCACTTCACTCTTTAATAACAATTCTTATAGTACAGTTTTTTTTAAAAAAAAAAGAGGTTTCTTTGGACTGCAATTAACATACCATAGCAAAAAAGGCTGCATAAGTATGAAAAGATAAGGTGCTACTCCTCCAAGGACTGAGATTTAGCACCAATCTTTAGATCAAGAAGAATGTGAAGGTGGGATGTTCTGAGAGAATAGCATTGAAACAAGTATACTATCAAATGAGAAACAGATTGCCAGCCCAGGTTGGATGCATGAGACAAGTGCTCAGGGCTGGTGCACTGGGAAGACCCAGAGGGATGGCGTGGGGAGGGAGGTGGGAGTGGGGTTCAGGATGGGGAACACATGTAAATCCATGCCTGATTCATGTCAATGTATGGCAAAAACCACTACAATATTGTAAAGTAATTAGCCTCCAACTAATAAAAATAAATGAAAGAAAAATTAAAAGGGAGATTTACAATGTTGGTTAGTTTTTGGTGTAAAGCAACATGATTCAGTTTTATGTGTGTGTGTATATATATTAATATAGATAAATATATATTAACATATATAAATATATATATATTCTTTCCCCATATAGGTTATTGCAGAGTATTGAGTACAGTCCTCTGTTCTATACAGTAGGTTCTTATTAGTTATCTATTTTATGAATAGTTGTGTGTATATCTCAGTCCCAATCTCATGCTTCCCCATGCTTCCCCTTTGGTAACCATAATTTTGTTTTCTATGTCTGTGAGTCCATTTTTATCTAGATTCCACATATTTCAATAAAAACTTAAAAAAATTAAGTTGGAGATAATAATACCATTCCCAAACACTTGAACCATTGCTGAGATATTCATTTGCACTGCTCTCAAATCATCATTCACAACAACTTACAGACGACGAAGAAAGTTACAATTCACTTTTGCGATTTCACACCATTGTAAACGGAACACTATCTTCATTTGAAAAACTGTAACTACTCTGTAGGTCACTATTTTTCTTTTGATAGCCCCCATCCAAATGTCAAAATGTACCCACCAGGTGATGAAGATACGCTTGGCAAGGACATTGAGTTGGAGGCATCAGACATAACAGGATTTACATTAAAGGCGTCAGTAGAATATGATGATTCAGAAAGTTCAATCTCTATAGTATTTACTG
Source organism: Cervus canadensis (assembly GCF_019320065.1). NCBI lineage: Eukaryota > Metazoa > Chordata > Mammalia > Artiodactyla > Cervidae > Cervus > Cervus canadensis. Next base: position 100,607,967 of record NC_057419.1, read on the forward strand.
GTTCCTAGGAATTTCCAAAAGGGAAGGAGAAGATGACATCTCAGTTTGGTGACAAAGAGATATACAAAATGACAGGAAACACAGGTAGAACATAAACTTTGATATATTTCACATCATTTCTAACATTGTTTCAATAAACTGAATACCTGACAGAAAATTATCATGAAACATGTACTTAAAAAAAATTGCTGGAAGGTAACAACAAGCAAAGATTATGGGTGTCATATGCTATCCAACATCAAAACTCAGAAGAGAAATATGGTATAGATGTGGTAAAAGCACATGCATAAGAAAAATGTGTACCAATCGAAGGCTGTTCCATATATATATATATATATATATATATATATATGCACACACATACATATGTGTGTGTGTGTGCATTTCAGAGGTGTTGGTAGCATGCTGGTTCAGAAAAGTGAGAAGACTGTATGTAAGAGAACTACCCTCCACTGATGGGGCCACTTTTCTAGAGATCTTCCACATGCAGACTAGGTTTAGAGAAAGGAAAGGACAATTGGGAGCTGTTTAACCACTTCTCTCTTTTTCATACAAACTAAAGTTGAAAGTATTATTAACAAAAGTACCTTTACTATACAGTAGCAGAGAGATAGCAATGACCCTGGGGAGCTTCTAGTGCAACCTCCCCATTTGATAGTGTCAAAAAGGAGAAGGTCATACAACAAGTGAGGAGCAGAATGAGTGATATCCTCCAGTGATTTCAAGCTCAGTCTAAGCTATCTGTTGCTTTAAACAATATACATTACATTCACACTTAGCAATCCACTTCCACTTGTGTAACAACTGGAACCTTTCTGAATAGTCTGGGGCTCACTGTTCATACGAAATTTCAAGTACCTAGTTTATCAGTGAAATCTCGGAAATCTCTGCCAAAAGATTGTGTATGTGTTTGTGTGTTTGTTTTCGACTAGATTAACACATAGACTCATGCTCATTTTTTCTTAAGGAAGCTATTTGTTGGAGCACGTCCGTCCAGATCAGTTCCCAGCATTTCAACTTCAGGAAACTGTGCAGTTTCACTGTTCAAGTACACTGTGTTTTGTACTCTTCAAAATGAGCAATATGTTTCTGAGGATGTGGCAATCTTTTCATTACACTGACAAAGACATTCTGCTGGGGAGATATTCATTAAGATATGATATGACCTCTCTTTCTCTGCCCTCTTGCTTCGGCTCTTTATCATAGCTATATATCAATTTAATCACTAGCTTCTTGCTTCCTGGGTGATTTTCAAGGGAAATATACATACTTGGATGTTAAGATGTCCACTTTTTGTACATTCATAATTTTTAGCCCATCAACAGAAATGCAGTGAGTTTAAGTGATCTTAACTGATGGAATCATGTAGAGTAATAGTAAATGGCTTGGGAAAAAATGAAGCAAAGAAACAAAGCAAAGAATCTGTTTGGGAGCAAAAAGATTCTAGTTTAAAATACTGTTAGGATGAAGGCCTGAAAACAGTCTTTCAAAAGAGGCAGCTAGAAGCTATAAGGAAAGATGAAATGAACATGGGTACATGAGGGCAGAAAAGCAAACAGTAAACTCACACAAATTCAAGAGGACTTTCAGATTCATTTTTATTCCATAATTGTTTCCATGAGTAATACACTAAAGGATTTAACAGAGAAGCATGGCCTTTGAGGCTAGACATGGAGCATTCTATCAATGCAGCCTCCAAGACCTGATGCAACTGTGAACTAGAAATGAGTGTATATCGCAAGGGTGGGACTCCTGAAGTTTCTCCCCCAATTTTCACATTTTCCCCGTAAGCTGGCTTAAAACTCAACATTCAAAGAACGAAGATCATGGCATCCAGTCCCATCATTTCATGGCAAATAGATGGGGAAACAGTGGAAATACTGACAGACTATTTTCTTGGGCTCCAAAATCACTGCAGACGGTGACTGCAGCCATGAAATTAAAACATGTTTGCTCCTTGGAAGAAAAGCTAAGACAAACCTAGACAGCATATTAAAAACCACAGACATTACTTTGCCAACAAAGGTCTGTCTACTCAAAGCTATGGTTTTTCCAGTAGTCATGTATGGATGTGAACCATAAAGAAAGCTGAGCACCGAAGAATTGATGCTTTTGAACTGTGATCTTGGAGAAGTCTTGAGAGTCCCTTGGACTGCAAGCAGATCAAACCAGTCAATCCTAATGTAAATCAGTCCTGAATATTCAGTGGAAGAGTGATACTGAAGCTGAAGCTCCAATACTTTGGCCACCTGATGCAAAGAACTGACATTGGAAAAGACCCTGATGCTAGGAAAGATTGAAGGCAGGAGAAAGGGACAACAGAGGATGAGATGGTTAGATGGCATGACCAACTGGATGGATATGTGTTTGAGCAAGCTCTGGGAGTTGGTGATGGACAGGGAAACCTGGCATGCTGCAGTCCATGGGGTGGCAAAGAGTCGGACATGACTGAGCAACTGAATTGAACTGAGATGAATGTCAAAAGTGCTCTGCCTAAATTTTAAGAGATCCTTGCATTTTACTTTTTGGGAGAAACAAAGTGCCATAGGGCATCCAGTCATGGGAAAAACTAGGCAAAATAGAATTTTACAAATATATCCTGTTTTTACAAAAGGGACAGAGAAATAAAAGTCATAGGAATGATCAAAAGCACTATGAATAAGCTCTAGAGATTAGAGTTCTACAATCCCTGGGTTGGGACGATACCCTGGAGGAGGATGTGGCTTGCCTGGAGAATTCCATGGACAGAGGAGCCTGGTGGGCTACATCCACGGGGTCGTAAAGAGTCAAACACGACTGAGCTTAGACTAAGCGCAGCACAAAGGGGTAAAAAGTAATACGCCTAAATGTAGCTTTATTATTTACACCTCAGAAAAAAGCATTCAGCACAGTATGATCTCAAATATATAAGGACAAAATACCAGGAAAAAAAACTGTTAAAGAAGTATGCTAAAATATTGGTAAGGATTCTTTCTTTTAAATTATTGTATAATAGACATACATTACATTAGTTTCAGGTGAACAACATAATGATTCAACATTTGTGTGCATTACAAAATGATCATCTCAATAAGTCTATTTACCACCTGTCACCATACAAAGTTGCAATTTTTTTTTCAAGTGATAAGAACTTTTAAGAGTTACTTTCTTAGCAACTTTCAAATTTGCAATGCAATGTTACTAACTTTAGCCCCCATGCTATACATTACATCCCCATGACTTATTTGCTTTATGACTGGCAGTTTGTATCTCTTGATCCTCTTCACCCATGTTGCCCATTCCTCAACTCTTCTCCTCATGATTATTTCTGCTAATGAGACTATAGATGGTTTTTTAAATGACGCTTCTATGTATTTCTCAAAAGTGATCCTTACCTTGATTCTTGGTGAGAAGAGGGTGCTAATCGGATCACATTTGCCTTCAAAGCCTGATTCTGCTGATAGTCACTTTCACAGTGTGCACTTCATAATATTTCAGTCAAACCTGACCTAACTCTGCACTACTGCCATGTTTATAGTGACTGTTTTTATTTTTGTTTGTTTGTTTGTTTGTTTTCCATTTATTTTTATTAGTTGGAGGCTAATTACTTCACAACATTGCAGAGGTTTTGTCATACATTGACATGAATCAGCCATGGAGTTACATGTATTCCCCATCCCGATCTCCCCTCCCACCTCCCTCTCCACCCGATTCCTCTGGGTCTTCCCAGTGCACCAGGCCAGAGCACTTGTCTCATGCATCCCACCTGGGCTGGTGATCTGTTTCACTATAGATAATAAGAGACCACCTCCACCCGCCTGTGTCAGGGCGGAAATTAGGCACTGAAGAGACCGGCAAACAGAAGCCAAATAAACAAAGGGAACCGCTTCAGAAGGGACCAGTGCAACAGATTAAAATCCCCATAGATAACACCGACTACACCAGAAGGGGCCTATAGATATCGAGAAGTGTAAGCTGGAACGAGGAGCTATCTGAAACTGAACCGAACCCACACTGACCGCAACAGCTCCAGAGAAATTCCTAGATATATTTTCACTTTTTTTTTTTATGTTAAAAAAAAAAATTTTTTTTCCTTTTTATTTTTTATTTTTTCTCTTTTATTTTATTTTAAAATTCCCTATTACTCCCCCATTACTCCTTAACTTTCTTTTTCATAGATTTTTATGATTTTCTTAATTAGGAAAAAAAAATTTTTTTTTCTTGTGGGTTTTTTTTTTCCTTTTTCTCTTCTATTTTCTTTTTTTTTTCTCTTATTTCCTTTTAAAGTCCTCTATTACTCCTCTACTACTCCTTAATTTTCATTTTCATTACACTATAATCTTACAAAAAAAAAAGAGAAGCCCTATTTTTAAACCAAACTTCATATATATTTCTAAAATTTTTTGTGTGTGTTGTGGTTTTTGTTTTTAATATAGTATTTTTAAGAGTCTAACCTCTACTCTAGATTTTTAATCTTTGTTTTTCAGTATATGATATAAATTGTGGACATTTAAGAATCCAATATTCAGTTCCCATTTTTATTCAGGAGTGTGTTGATTACTCTCTCCCAATCTTGACTCTCCGTTTTCTACCTCAGAACACCTCTATTTCCTCCTTTCCCCTTCTCTTCCCAATCCAATTCTGTGAATCTTTGTGGGTGTCTGGGCTACGGAGAACACTCTGGAAACAGACAACTGCGTAGATCTGTCTCTCTCCTCTTGAGTCCCCCTTTTTCTCCTCCTGCTCATCTCTATCTCCCTCCTCCCTCTCCTCTTTTTCATGTAACTCTGTGAACCTCCCTGGGTGTCCCTCACGGGGGAGAATCTTTTCACCATTAACCTAGAAGTTTTATTATCAGTGCCGTATAGTTGGAGAAGTCTTGAGACTACTGGAAGAATAAAACCGAAATCCAGAGGCAGGAGACTTAAGCCCAAAACCTGAGAACACCAGAAAACTCCTGACTACATGGAACATTAAGTATAGTGACTGTTTTTAAAAGCTATGGGGCAGTGCAGAGCAAAAGCATGAAGCAGAGTTTTCAATTCCCTCCACTGAAATGCGGAGAAGGCAATGGCAACCCACTCCAGTACTCTTGCCTGGAAAATCCCATGGACGGAGGAGCCTGGTAGGCTGCAGTCCATGGGATCGCTAAGAGTTGGATGCGCCTGAGTGACTTCACTTTCACTTTTCACTTTCATGCATTGGAGAAGGAAATGGCAACCCATTCCAGTGTTCTTGCCTGGAGAATCCCAGGGATGGGGGAGCCTGGTGGGCTGCCGTCTATGGGGTCGCACAGAGTCAGACACGACTGAAGTGACTTAGCAGCAGCAGCAGCACAACCTTGTACTTATAGTCAACAAGAGGGCAGATCTCATGCTATGATTCTTAACAGCAATAAAGTAAATTTTTTTAAAAAAGGCTAAAAAATTCTCTCTCGAATATTCCCTGGTTAGGATTAGGTTAGTGGTTAACTACTGGTTAGGATTCCACATTTTCACTGCCGAGGGCCCAGGTTCCATCCCAGGTCATGGAACTTGGAGCCCCCGAAGCTGTGCAATGTGGCCAAAAAATTAATAAAACTAAGCCAAAACTAGATAAAAATAAAATTTTATAAAATTTCTCTGGTTCCCACCTCTCCTCTACCTGCCACTGTATTTATGTGATTCCTTTGGGAGCAAACCTTCTCAAAGGGAAGTCCTGAACATCTCCAGTTTCACTAACCTTTCTTAAACTTACTCAGTCAGATGTTATCTCCCTGCCCACATCTACACTCCACCAAAACTTTCAAGGTCAGAGGTGGCTTCCAGGCCCGAAAGCTAATGGTCACTACTGAGTCACCAACCTACCTAATCTATGAGCAGTGTTTGGCACTGTCATCATCCCCTCCTCCTAGAAATATTTCTTCAATTGGTTTACCTCTTACTTCACTGGTCTCTTTCTCTCAAATCTCTATTGCTGAATTCTTCTCTTCTCTCTAGTCTCTTCATGTTGGGGCTGCTCCAGTCATAGTCCTTTGTCCTTCTCTCTATCTTTACTTCCTTCCTTGGTCACCTCATTGAAGCTTTTAGCTTTAAGATTATCCATTAAGATGACTTCCATATTCTTACCTCCAGTCCAGCTCTGCATTTCCAACTGACTACATGATAGGCATCTCAAACATTTTCAACACTGAGACCCTGTTCTTATACCTCCCAACAAATACTCTTAAACCTGCAAATTTTCCCCATCGTTTTCTCCATCTCAGTTAATGCAATACCAGCATTTCAGTTGCTCAGATCAAGTACCTTAAAGTCATCCCTAACTCTTCTCTCTTTCTCACACATTTCATCTAATGTCAACAAATCCAATAACTCTATATTCAAAATATATCTAGAATGAGAAAGCTCCTCACAATTTCCACTGTTACTACGCTGGTCCAAGTCGTAATCATCATCTCTCACTCAAATTGCTGACATAACTTTCTAACTAGGCTCCCAGCTTCACTGTCATCTCTGCTCCCCATAGCCTATTCTCAACACAGTGACTCTTTTCAACAAACCAAATGTATCATGTCATTTTTTCACTCACAATTCTCCAGTGGCTTCCCATTTCATTTATAGTAAAATGCAAAATCCATACAATGGCTTCCAAGGCCCTACTTGACCTGACTGCCATGGCATCTCTGAGTTCACCCATACTTACTCTCACCTTTGCTCACTCTGCTCCAGCTACTCCTCTAAGCACCAGGCACACTTCTACCTCATGGCCTTGCATTGGTTTTCCCTCTTGAATCTCCCACCAGATATCTTCATGGCTAGCTTTCTCGTCTCCTTCAATCTTTGCTCATACTTAGAACTGAACTTCACCATCTTTTACATTTCTAATCCTTTGTCTCCTGCTCTACTTTTTTCAGCAGCTCTTTACACCTTCTAATATATGATTTGTTTATTAACTATACTTATCTTGTTTATCTAAATCTATCTCCTGTTGGAATGTCCCTCCAGAACAGGAATTTTTAAGTTTTATTAACTGATGTATCTATTGCCCTCACATAAAACAGCATCTGTTACAAAGTAGGTGGTGACTAAACATTTGGTCAATGAATCAATAAATGAATCTAAAATGGCCTTTAAAACTAAGTACGTTTAAGGAGTTCAAAAATATAAAGAAATGAACCCATAAAACAAAAAACAGGACAATGTGGGAAATCAAGGAGCTTTGCTTTGAAGGTAGATGCTTCATTGTGTAGTAAGAAATATAGATATTGGAACCAGATGGGCCTTAGTTTGAATCTGGGCTCTGCCACTTATTATGTGACTTTGGGCAAGCTTTTCAATAGCAGTAATTCAAGATTCACCATCTGTAAAACTGGAACAATAATGACTCATAGAGTTGTTGTGGAGGTCAAGCATCTATCCCAAAGCTTGACACATAAGAAGTCCTCAATAATCTTTAATCATAAGTACCATGTCCTCCTCCCACTCCCTGCACTGCTAGAGTGAGTTACGGCTGAATTTCTTAGGCTACTTTTCTGGACACAATAAGCATCTGTTAAATTAACACATGATTAAGTGCCTATCACACTGTAGCTGTATGTGAACCGTGAAATTCCAGATGTTCAAACTGGATTTAGAAAAGGCAGAGGAACAAGAGATCAAATTGCCAACATCTGTTGGATCATAGAAAAAGCAAGAGAATTACAGAAAAAACATCTACTTATGCTTTACTGATTACACCAAAGCCTTTGACTGTGTGGATCACAACAAACTGGAAAATTCTTCAAGAGATGGGAATACCAGACCACCTTACCTGCCTCCTGAGAAATCTGTATGCAGGTCAAGAAGCAACAGTTAGAACTTTACATGGAACAACAGACTGGTTCCAAATTGCGAAAAGGAGTACGTCAAGGCTGTATATTGTCACCCTGCTTATTTAACTTACATGCAGAGTACAACATGCAAAATGCCAGGCTGGATGAAGCACAAGCTGGAATCAAGATTGCCAAGAGAAATATCAATAACCTCAGATACACAGATGATACCACCCTTATGGCAGAAAGTGAAGAGAAAATGAAGAGCCTCTTGATGAAAGTGAAGGAGGAAAGTGAAAAAGCTGGCTTAAAATTCAAAATTCAAAAAACAAAGATCATGTCATCCAGTCCCATCAATTCATGGCAAATAGATGGGGAAACAGTGGAAACACTGACAGACTTTATTTTCTTGGGCTCCAAAAAATCACTACAGATGGTGGCTGCAGCCATGAAATTAAAAGACACTTGCTCCTTGGAAGAAAAGCTATGACCAACCTAGACAGTATATTAAAAAGCAGAGACATAACTTTCTTGACAAAGGTCCATCTAGCCAAAGCTATGGTTTTTCCAGTAGTCATGTATGGATGTGAGAGTTGGACCATAAAGAAAGCTGAGCGCCAAAGAATTGATGCTTTTGAACTGTGCTGTTGGAGAAGACTCTTGAGAGTCCCTTGGACTACAAGGAGATCAAACCAGTCCGTACTAAAGGAAATCAGTCCTGAATATTCATTGGAAGGACTGATACTGAAGCTGAAGCTGAAGCTTCAATCCTTTGGCCACCTGATGGGAAGAACTGACTCGTTGGAAAAGACCCTGATGCTGGGAAAGATTGAAGGCAGGAGGAGAAGGGGATGACAGAGGATGAGATGGTTGGATGGCATCACCAACTCAATGGACATGAGTTTGAGCAAGCTCTGCGAGTTGGTGATGGACAGGGAAGCCTGGTGTGCTGCAGTCCATGGGGTCACAAAGAGTCAGACATGACTGAGCGAATGAACTGAACACTGTAGCTATAAAATCAATGGAAGAAGCTTTCATGATTGTTCCCTGAGTCAGGTTTGTCCTGTCCTCCTCATTAACACATAGCTTGGGCAAAGTGCTTCCAAGTCACATGTACACTATGGTTCTCCTGCCCTACCCAGCCCCTGCTACAGGCTCAAAGCCAGCATCTTCTGAAGAATTGCCTGCCACCTCCAGGCACAATGGATTTGAGTGGAAAAGCATTCTGAAAATGTACAAGCTCCAATTTTGCCAAAATGCCTGTGTAGTGCAACACAGTCCAGGAACAACAGATCTCTATGGATGGGTGACAGAATGTCAGTAGCTGGCAACAACTCATCTAAACTCATCGTTAAAGACTTTGGGACAGAGTCAATTAGGAAGAAAGCAGGAGTCGCAATACTCATATCAGATAAAATAGACTTTAAAATAAAGTCAATGAATGATCAATAATGATCAAAGGATCAATCCAAGAAGAAGATATAACAATTATAAATATATATATATATATATCCATTCAACATAGGAGCACCACAATATGTAAGGCAAACACTAACGAGTATGAAAGAGGAAATTAACAGTAACACAATAATAGTGGGAGACTTTAATACCCCACTCACAACTATGGATAGATCAACTAAACAGAAAATTAACAAGGAAACACAAACCTTAAATGACACAATGGACCAGCTAGACCTAATTGATGTCTATAGGACATTTCACCCCCAAACAATCAACTTCACCTTTTTCTCAAGTGCACACGGAACCTTCTCCAGAATAGATCACATCCTTGGCCATAAATCTAGCCTTGGTAAATTCAAAAAAATTGAAATCATTCCAGTCATCTTTTCTGACCACAGTGCAGTAAGATTAGATCTCAATTACAGGAAAAAAATTATTAAAAATTTAAACATATGGAGGCTAAATAACACGCTTCTGAATAACCAACAAATCATAGAAGAAATCAAAAAAGAAATCAAAATATGCATAGAAACAAATGAAAATGAAAACACAACAACCCAAAACCTATGGGACACTGTAAGAGCAGTGCTAAGGGGAAGGTTCATAGCATTACAGGCTTACCTCAAGAAACAAGAAAAAAGTCAAATAAATCACCTAACTCTACACCTAAAGCAACTAGAGAAGGAAGAAATGAAGAACCCCAGGGTTAACAGAAGGAAAGAAATCTTAAAAATTAGGGCAGAAATAAATGCAAAAGAAACAAAAGAGACCATAGCAAAAATCAACAAAGCTAAAAGCTGGTTTTTTGAAAAAATAAACAAAATTGACAAACCATTAGCAAGACTCATTAAGAAACAAAGGGAGAAGAACCAAATTAACAAAATTAGAAGTGAAAATGGAGAGATAACGACAGACAACACTGAAATACAAAGGATCATAAGAGATTACTACCAGCAGCTCTATGCCAATAAAATGGACAACTTGGAAGAAATAGACATTTCCTGTCTCTTAAGAGTCCCTGTCTTTTGTTGCTTCTATCCGTTATCTTGAAAACTGTTATGCTGTATTTTTTGTCTTTTATTTTTGGCAGTTTTGGGCAGGAAAGTCAATCTGGTCCCTGTCGCTCCATCTTGATTGGAAACACATGTCCCCCAGTACCATAGTATATTGTCCAGTTACTGAAATGACTAAATTTGAGACTGTCCAAAGACAAACTTTAGCGATATGTGATAACCAAAAGAAATGGAGTAGCAGGCAAGTTATCATTATAACAAAGTCAAAAACAGAAGTGATGGTAGACCGAAACTGAATGGAAATAGCAAAATTAAATAGCAATTGTGCCACTGTGATAAGATTATGAGATTCTTAAAAGAAAACTTACCTTTAAATGCTAAAATTACTTAGGTTTTATAAAGTTTATAAAATGAGGGACTTTTTTTAATCCAACTTTCCTCAAAACACTAAGTTGAAGGACTGGATTCTTCACACATATAATATAATAATATTATATAAAAATATAATAGAAAAACCAGCACTTCATATTGAAAATACATGTTCATAATATTTCCATGTTACAGAAGAACTTAAATACTAAAAACACCTGCTGTCTGCACAATCTCATGAATGTGAATACTTTTAAGCAAAATCACATTGAAGGCTGAAAGCCAAAGTGACAGTCTACACATCCAACCTGTCAATACTGCTCTTTAAACCCCTTTACCAGACATTTGAAGAGTGCTATAAAAATTGACTGTTTTAACATACAATATTCTTTTGTGTATTTAATATTTATGAATACCTACTATGTGTGGCCAGTACTGTTCAAGGTGTTTGGTGACATGCTGATGAACAAGACTATCCCTGCTCTCATAGAAGATTCATTCTATTGCAGGAATACAGACTATCCTATGATGGGTTTGACTAAAAAGTTCATTCAGGTTTTTTGTAACATCATATGGAAAAACCCAAGTAAACTTTTTGGCCAATTCAATACCTGCAGTTCCTTTGAGTGTTATCAAATCCTTATGAGGTAGCCTGGCAGAGATTATTACCACTCCCATTTTACACATAATGAAACTGAGACTTCCCATGGTAAAATAACATTCCCCAGGTCACATAATTAATTGGTAAATGGCAGAATCAGGAATTGAGCTCTTATCTTCTGATACCCAAGCCATCTTTTCTCTCTATAGTAGCTTTTCTCTCTATATAGCTGATTCACCACCACAGTGAATCAGCCTAGTAGCTATGTTATATGCACCCATGGAGTGACAAGGTGAAAGACTTGGGAAGTCTTCCCAAGTCTTTGGGAAGGCTTCCTGGGATGGTTATTTCTTGTTCTATATCTGTTTTTCTTGCACTTCGATTTTATCTCCCAGGCTAGAATTTAGATCATTGAGGGCAGACCCAAGTTTCATATTTCTATTCAGGTGTATCCCTGTAGGGTTCTCTAGAGGAACGTCTGGTGAATGAATAATTGGATAATACATTTAATGGCTTACGGAAAGGATGGAGGACAATTCACATTAATTAGGGATTCGTTCTACACATAATGGGCAGAGGACTCTGCCATCTCATGAGTCTACTCACATAGCCTATAGGAGCAGGCTATAGGCTATATAACCTCTGATTTCAAAATGCACTCACAAGTCAAAAAGACTTTGAACAATGTCTGGCACAGAGGCTAGCTTAATTCTTTTTAAAGCTACTACAGGGACCATTACAAGCATGGCTGTTACTGCTCCCAATAAGAAATAACTATAAAGTGGCACCTGTGGAATACCACTCATGTTCATGTCCATATGGAATACTTCTTGAAATTAAAACCTTTATATATAGGTTGAGGGAGGCTGAAATTGCCACCCCAAAATATGACTTGTTGTCATAAGGGTTATTTGAGCTGGTTATTTCTAAGAAACAGCAGGCAGAGGAGGAGCTCTGAAAACCAATAGAAATTACCATTTTGTAAGATAAATTTATATTTATAAGGGAAATCTCCATTTATAAGCGTGTCTCCCTTTCTGCACCAGGTAGAAAAGGATGACTCTCAGTTTCTAGAAACTTATTAACGCAGAAGGCCAGGACTTAAATCTGCGGAAAAACTTTACCCTTGTTTACTGTGTCCCCACTACTGACTCCCCACTCCCAACACCTTCTTTTATCTTAGCTAAAAATGGTATTTAAGGTGGTGGTTTGAGTTATTTCAGAGAGTTATTCAATATTCTTGGGTCTCTCCCATGTATGTAAGAGATGTATTAATACCCATTACTAAGCTTCCATTTGTCTTTCTCCTGTTAATCCTGTCTTAATTACAGGGGCATCTCACCTGAGAACCTAGAAGGGTAGCAGGAAAATTATTTTCTTCCCCCACCTTGGCCACACACTTTAACTAAACAGTCAACATTATGGAAATAAGGCATGACTCTATGTACTCAATGTACATACTTCTGCATCAGCAATTTCATATTCTGAGGATTCCATTCCAGAACATCTTTCCTCTTGAACGCACCTATAAATAGGTGAAAAGAGAGACGGTAAATACATCTCACTTGCCACTAATTCTCTGTAATACAGTAAAAATGAGGTTCTGTTAAGAAAAAAACCAAGCACTCCAAATGGTATCACTTGTGCTAAAACCCATGTTACCAAACCCAGATTTAATGCCTAACCTAACTGCAGTCTCAGCCTTTACCAGTAGTGGAATCTTAACCCACCAGTTTGGAACCTCCTAGTCAGTACCAATTAGGTAATCTGTCACATGGTCCTTTCTATCCCCCAAAGGAAGAAGAATGTCCTGGCCCCAAAATAATCCTTTCTTTTCTTTTGCTAGTAATTCCCTGGCCCCAATCCTCTTCCTATAAAAAAACTTCCATTCTATATAACTCTTGGGATGCTGCCCAATTCATGAATCGCCTCATAAAGTCAACTAGATCTTCACATTTACTCAGTTAAATTTTGTTTTTCAACAGTTCAAACAAGAAAAAAATTTTTCTTTTATTTTTCTTTTTTTCTCTTTTTTAAAAAATTTTGAAAGTATGATAATACATTTATAGGTGAGTTGGAAAATACAGAACAAAGTTACATATAGTTCTACCATATATTACAATTATTTTGAAGTAGGTAAATTAAGATTTTTAGTTGGAGTTTCAATATCAAACTCTCAGAAATTAATAAAATGGATATATAGAAAAGTAGAAGGATATAGTAGACCTGAAAAGCACTGTAAACCAATTAATTAAACACAGTTAAGGTTTATACTATTTTCACACAAGAGTAAGATACAAATTCTTTTAAATTCCCATAGACTATAAACTAGGAGACACTGGAACATATCCAGGGGTGTAAAACTAGGTGGTCTAAAGGTATTGAAATCATAGTCTGTTCTCTTATCATTCTGGAATTATGTTAGAAATCAATATCAAAAGATATTTGAAAATAACCCATATATTTTCAAGTGCAATGTGACATTTACCAAGAGAGATCTTTGACTTAGCCATTGAAAGCATCAATAAAGTTAAAAGACTGAAAAAAACACAGAGGGTGACTGCAGAGAAGAAAGCATTTAAATGAGAAATTAGCATCAAAGATACTTTAAAAACCCCATGTATTTGGAAATTAAATGTCCACTTTTAAATGATGGGTGTATCTAAGAAGCCATAACAATTAGACCTGAGAATATAAAGAAATACTATTCATAAAAAAGGAAATTAACATATGATATGCTAATATTAACTCTCTTATTTTTCTTAATACATAACATTGTCAATCTTTGAGGTGTCACTTTTCCTACAGAGAAAGTAGTTCTGCACCATATTTATAATAAAGTAAGTCATCTGGACCAGCATTACAATGAAGTTTGCTGTAGGTCTCAATGCCTCTTTTTGACAATGGTAAGCAAAGCAAGCTTAAAAAAAGAAAAACAAAAAAAGCCAATGTGTATGGACAAATGTTCTTAAATTTAAGACATTATGAAAAAATGTCTTCAGGCCAAATTCATTTTGTTTCTTATAATTAGAGAAACTCTCCATTCTTTAATAATTAACAATTAATTTCTATCAAAATTAGAATTTTGATGCCCAGGGAGAGAATGAAGCTTAATGGTACACTCAAATCTAAATACCAGCTTACTTTTCACCAAGTAAGTGGAAGATGAGAGAGAAAAAGAAAGTGGGAGAGACAGAGAGAAAGAAGAATCACGTCTCTCACTTTAAATCAAAAGCTAGAAATGATTAATCCTAGTGAGAAAGGCATATCAAAAGCTGAGATAAGCTGAAAGCTAGACTTCTTGCACCAAACTGCTACCAAGTTGTGAATGCAAAAAAAAAAAAAGAAAAAAAGTTCTTGAAGGAAATTAAAAGTGCTACTCCAGTGAACACACAATTGATAAGAAAGCAAAACAGCATTATTGCGGATATGGAGAAAGTTTGAGTGGTCTAGAGAGATGATCAAACCAGCCACAACATTCCCTTAAGCCAAAGCCTAATCCAGAGTTTAAAAAACCTGTTTATTTTCATTTACATGCAGAGTACATCATGCGAAATGCGGGGATGGATGAAGCACAAACTAGAATCAAGATTAATGGGAGAAATATCAATAATCTCAGATATGCAGATGACACCACCCTTATGGCAGAACTCGTGCCTTTTGATGAAAGTCAAAGAGGAGAGTGAAAAAGCTGGCTTAAAACTCAACATTCAAAAATTGAAGATCATGGCATCCTATCCCATCACTTCATGGCAAATAGATGGGGAAACAATGGAAACACTGGCAGACTTTATTTTCTTGGGCTACAAAAATCACTGCAGATGGTGACTGCAGCCATGAAATTAAAAGACGCTTTCTCCTTGGAAGAAAAGCTATGACCAACCTAGACAGTATATTAAAAAGCAGAGACATAACTTTCTTGACAAAGGTCCATCTAGTCAAAGCTATGGTTTTTCCAGTAGTCATGTATAGATGTGACAGTTAAACCATAAAGAAAGCTGCATGCTGAAGAATTGATGCTTTTGAACTGTGGTGTTGGAAAAGACTCTTGAGAGTCCCTTGGACTGCAAGGAGATCCAACCAGTCCATCCTAAGGAAATCAGTCCTGAATATTCATTGGAAGAATGGATGCTGAAGATGGAACTCCAATGATTTGGTCACCTGATGCAAAGAACTGACTCACTGGAAAAGACCCCGATGCTGAGAAAGATTGAAAGTGAAAGTTGCTCAGCCATGTCTGACTCTTTGCGACCCCATGGTCTATACAGTCCATGGAATTCTCCAGGCCAAATACTGGAGTGGATAACCTTTGCCTTCTCCAGGGGATCTTCCCAACCAAGGTCTCCTGCATTGCAGGCAGATTCTTTATCAGCTGAGCTACAAGGGAAGCCCAAGAATAGTGGAGTGGGTAATCTATCCCTTCCCCGGTGGATCTTCCTGACCCAGGGATAAAAAGAGACACAGAAGTACAGAACAGACTTTTGAACTCTGTGGGAGAAGGTGAGGGTGGGATGTTGTGAAAGAACAGCATGTATATTATCTATGGTGAAACAGGTCACCAGCCCAGGTGGGATGCATGAGACAAGTGCTCGAACCTGGTGCACTGGGAAGACCCAGAGGAATCGGGTGGAGAGGGAGGTGGAAGGGGGGATCGGGATGGGGAATACGTGTAAATCTATGGCTGATTCATGTCAATGTATGACAAAACCCACTGAAAAAATAAATAAATAAATTAAAAAAAAAAAAAGGGAAACCTAAAAAAGTTGTAAAACAAACAGAATATACTTTAGAGACTTTATGTAGTTTGTAAAGCCTAAAATATTTATTACTGGGTCCCTTTCAGAAAAATGTTTTTCAACCTTTGGAATATATTCAAGAAAAGTATTTCTTAAGACATGATTTCGGTGAATCAGTGAGTTTGGTAAATTTTTTACATTGGTCATTCTATGGTATTTTTGGATGAACTAATTTTTGGCAATTTGACCACTAGACAAATTGACCATGTAGCCAAAAATTTTTTTAAGAATTTGTTTTTGATGAATTCACCTGGGGCTGGTCATGACTTCTCACAAATGAAAGAGTATGAATAAACAGACATATCACAATTTGAGAAAAACACAAGTAAGTGAAAGATTTCTTTCCCCCCAATGACTATGGAAGCCAGTGGAAAACAGAGTCCCATCAAGAAGTCCTGTCTAGTCTCACCTGGGAAAGATCTTGATGGATCTAAAATTGTTAAAGGATTATAGTTTCCTGAGAACAAAGAGACAACAAATTCACCCTCCCTTTAAACAATTTTAGCATTTGAATATAGAAACACTTTCTGAGTGGCTGCTTCCAGAAATATCTTTGGATTAAATGATCATTTTCAGTGTCAGAAAATTTTTCTTTCTTTTTTTGATGGGAAGGGCAAAATAAGACATTTTATTTAGATATTCTGAAGGGAAGAAGCATATTATCTGAATCTACGAGACTTCTCCAGGAGACAAATTCATGCCACTGACTATACTATGTTAAAGGCCCTCGCAGATTTTAGGTTCAAGCTCTGGTAAAAAAAAGGATATGCATTTTCTGACCCATTACTACAGGGTCAAGAAGAGTAGAGCAGGGAAAATGTTTGGACTATGTATTTGTGTGTGTGTTGCGGGGGCATTGGGAGATAGGCAGAAAATGAAATAAGATGGCTTGAAAAATAACTGACTCTTCTCTCAGATTCTCTACTCTGAGCACCACATCCCTCACTGCTCCCTGGCCAAAGTGCAAAGAGGATTGGTGCCCATTAGAGGATGACATAGGGTCTGCAAGTCAAATAACACCTTCCATTCTTCCTTCTCAAGACATGGACATGGATTCTAAGGGCTTTAAGAATTGTACTGTTTGTGTGGGCTGATATATATATATATCAAAACAAAATTTTGAGTTTCAACTATTTAAAATATGGGTCCTTTTAAAATTTTCTGGTAGGTAATTATTTTTATCACATAGCTAAGAAAACTCAATCCCTGTTTTAGTTGTATGTTAATAGGCTTTCTTCTAGCTTGAAATAATCTAAAAATTGTTTTATAAATTGAGGTTCATCACTCTTCAGTCAAAATGACTCCCTTGATGTAGCACTTCAAAGGAAGGAAACACATGCAACATTTCTACATCTCAGAGCAGAACCAATTTTTTTTTCAATACAGCCAGTGGCTCCAGAGGGCCTGGCCTGGATACATATGTTAATGGTAAGGTTTTGCCTAATAGCCCATGTTTTATATGGCATTCCAATCTTCCTACTTTAAAATCTACTCCCTCAGTCATTTTTTGAAGGTGACATCCTGTGTGTTTCTTCTGTCACTTTTATAGGCCTAGTATTGAACCAGTTGTGGAAATAAAGAAACAGAAACCAAGTCCCAGTATATGTTAAAAGAAAAAAAAAAAAACCTTTTTATGTCTTTGTTGTTTATCAAATACTTAGGCTGCAGTCTAAGTATTGGTTGCATAGATATGAAATCTGACTTTAAATTGGGCCTTCTTTTCCTTTTTCATCCTGTAAATCAGACCCCTTAGCTCTTAGTAGCCAAGTGGACAGATGGCTTATCACACGCTTGTTTCCTAGAAATCAGAAAGTGAGTGATGGGATGAGACTAGCTCTTCTCTGAACTTAAGGAGACACAAGCTGAATGCACTTTGGATACTTCTGTCTTAGAGCTTTTAATTCTCTGAAGAAGAACTAAGTCAGTCCCCATGATGGCAAGGCACAGTGGAGAGTGTCAGCAGGAAAGTAGAGAGCAAGATGGGAGAGCTGGTCCAACCTGGGTGGCAGGAAGGACTTTTGAGAGAAGGAATGACCTGAATCCTAAATGGTGAAAAGGATGTGAGCAAACCAAGCACGGAGGGAAAAGACATGTTATCTGTGCAGAAAACAGGAATGGGGTACAGTGAAAAGAGTCCGACGGCACGTCCATGGAATGGGGACTTCACAATGGTTTCTGGTTTACTTGTTCATCTCCATCCACACTAGGCAGTAAGTTTTATGAGGGAAGGCACAGTGCTGGACATGGAGAATGCAGCCTCAAGGAGTGTACAGTTTCATGGGGAATCCACACAATGAACAAAGAGTCCAAAGATAACTGTATTTTTTGCAAACTGCAAAAAGCATGACAAAGTAAAAGGGCAGGGTGCCATGGAAAGAGAAGTCAAAATGGACCTGGGAGAGCACCAAGCCAAGCATGTGACAACACAGTTGAAGAGTGTTTCAGGTTGAGGACATAAGTGTGCACACAAGCACTGCATTGGAAAAGAGCTTGGGGAATTCACAGAGGCCAGGAGGCCAATGAGGCTGGAGCAGAAGAGATAGGAAGGCATGTGGCACAAAATGAGATGTGAGGACTAGACAGGCACAAGAGCAGAATGCCTTACAGATCATACAAAAGGACTGTGGATTTTCCTCTAAGAGCAGGGGAAATCACTGAAAGCTTTCGAGCAGGAGATCATATTGATCATATTTCAACAAGTAGTTTTGGAACAACTGGAAATCCATATGGTAAAAAGTACGAACTTCAACCTAAAACTCACACTTTATAAAATATGGACACAAAAGGGATCACAGACCCAAATACAAAACTATAAAACTTTTGGGAAAGAAAGAAAATCTACGTGAGCTTTGCTTTGGCAATGAATTCTTAGATATGGCACCATGACACGGCAGGATCCATCAAAGGAAAAAAAAAATGGTAAAATCGTCTTCCTTCAAAACTAAAAACTTTTGTTGTGCAAAAGAACACTGTTACTGGAATGAAAAAAGAAGCTACAGGCTAGAGAAATACAGGCACATCACATATCTGACAAAAGACTTGTATCCAGAATATACAAAGAATTCTCAAAGCTCAATAATAAGAAATTAAACAACATAATTTTAAAAATAGGCAAAACAGTTTAATATTCAAATGATGAAAAGATAGTCAACATCTTTAGTCATTAGTGGAATGCAAGTTTTTTTGTGTGTGTGGTTTTTTTTTTTCTGGGCTGCGCTGTGCAGCATATGGGATATTAATTCCCTGACCAGGGATCAAACCCATGCCCTCTGCGGTGGACGTGCAGAGTCTTAACCACTAGACTGCCAGGGAAGTCCTGGGATGCAAGTTAAAAGCATAATTCAATTCCCTAGAGAAGTGAAATAAAAACTTATGCCTACACCAAAAACTTGTTCAGGAATGTTTATAACAGCTTTATTAATGATTGGCAAAACTCATCAATAACCCTGATGTCCCTCAATAGGTGAATGACTAAACTGTGAGACATGCATACAACGAAATGCAACCCAATAGTACATAGTTATTGATGCAACAACTCAGATGAATCTCAAAGGAACTACACCGAGGGAAAGAAACCAGTCTTAAAAGATTATTTACTGTGTGACTCTGTTTATATGACATTCTCAGGAAGATGAAACGATAGAGATGCAGAATAAGTCAGTGGTTGACAGAGGTTGGGGTGAGGTGAGATAGGACAGACTATAAAGAGATGCACAGGGAACTTCTAGGGGGGTGTGATGGAACTAGCCATTATCTTGACCATGGCCATGGTTACACAAATCATTGAATGTGTTAAAAACCATAGAACTGAATACCAAGTGAAAACAAATCAATTTTGATGTTTAATTGAACAAATAAATGTGCTTAATAATTTAAAAATGAAAATGTGTCCACAAACATACTTGTAAACATGTATGTCCACAAACATACTTGTAAAAGAATGTTCATTGCAGCTTTATTTATAGTAACTGCAAACTAGAAATGAAGGTTCATCGAAAGGAAAATGCCTAATGAATTGTGGTCTATCCATAGAAGAGAATACTCCACAGCAACAAAAGGGAATGAACTACTGAACCTGTGACATGACACATCTCAGGGACATTTTTCTGAGTTTAAGAGGACAGACTCAACAGACTATATAGATCATACAGTTCCATTTTTATGAAGTTCTAGTAAAGGAAACTTGAATCTACAGTGAAAAACATCACAACAGGGGTTGCCTCTAGGTGCAGAGATAACAGGAAAGGGTACAAAACACCTATCCAGTGTTTTGAAAATATTCTATGTCTTGACAGGAATGTGGGTCCCATGGGTCTATGCATTTGTCAAATATACTTAAGATCTGTGCCTTTCATTATGTGTACATTTCACCTTAAAATGTAAATATTAACTCATTTGAGGAGGTTTGCTTTTCACAATGACATGACTTGGCAACCCTACAGTTACTTTATGTGCATTCCAGACTTGAGCAATAAGTAAATATATGGAGGATAATGGGCCCAGGCCTCTCTGACTAGTAAGAAGAGTGTTGCAAAACTGGAAAGTGGGGGGACTGGAGTGAACCTTCTGGTGCTGGATTAAGATGGAGGTATTGGTATGAAGTCTTGGTTTGGATTTTTGGAACCTACACCCATGAACAAAGGTACACATGCATATAGATGGGTAGATACAGAAATAAATACAGATATAGATCTTTATGCCTATGTATATGTGTGTATTTGCTTCCCAGTTCAGAAGATACCTATACGTCAGTAACAATGAGTACAAGTAGCACCCAGATCCCGGTTTCTAAATAGCTGTGCTTAAGGAAAACAGGGCTCCCCTTTGACTAAGTCTTAGAAAACCAGCTGATTTTGTGGCTGAGGCAGAGAAAGTACAAAATGAACCTGGAACATCATACAGTGCCCGAAAGGAAGGAATGCTGCAAGATGCTGGGAAGCATCAAAAAGACACAGGAGCCAGATCAAAGGGGCTGTCACTGGTTGATGCAAGGACAATCAGAGCATTGAAATAAATAATATTAGCAGAAGATTAAAATCCGCTGGATGGAAAAATAAATAAATAATGAATGAATGAATGAAGCAGAGGGGTGGGGAGAGAGAGAAAGAAGAAAAGGGGAAGAAAAGGGAGAAAACAGGAGGAGAGGGGAGGAGAGGAGACCAGACAGAGGAAAGGAAGAGCAGCAGTTGGATGGAGGGGGAAGAGAAGGAGACGATGATAAAGCAAATGGGGTAAAATGTGAACAGTTGTGAGTAATGGAGGATGCCAAGACACAAATAAAAAGTTTAAAAGTTAAAAAAAAATGTTTAATGGAGCTAACGCAAAAGAATATCCTGGAATTTTTTTTAAGTAAGGCATTAGGGGTTTGGGAGTAACACACACACACTACTATATAGAAGATAGATAACCAGGACTTCCCTGGCAGTCTAATGGTTAAGTCTCCACACTTCCACTGCCAGGGACACTGGTTTGATCCCTGATTGGGGAACTAAGATCCTGCATGCGGTGCAGCATGGCAAATAAATAAAATAGATAATCAACAAGGTCCTACTGTAGAGCACAGGGAACTCTACTCAATATGAATCTTAAAAAGAATGTAAAGCAAAAAGTATTAAGTCAAAAGAGAGCAGGATCCTGCCCCACTTATTCAGAGGCCTAATACACAGCCTGACATCTTCATTACAGGATGACAAATGCAAACTACCAGGAAAAAAAAATACTACATTCTTCATTGTCTGAGTAGAACAAGCAGCTGCCAGCATATTTATCCAGAACTACTTTGCATAGAGGCTGATACTCAGAAAATTCATCCCAGATTTTTGTAAACTTTGCTATTAAACTTCTTTTCATTAATGTCTAAACCTTCAGTGATTTCAGGGGTTGCTTCCATGGGTTTGGAGTGCAAAACTTACTTAGAGCTTTTCAAAAAATATTAACATGGAAATTGCTCTTATCAATCATAAATCTAATAAGACAGTCAAATGATTTTATGCTTTTAGATGATCAAAATAATTAAGTCATATAGCTGAAGATGGAAGATGGCTTGCCTAGTAGTCACACAAACACTATGAAATCTAAAACCCAGAATCCTGGGACTGCACCCTTTCTTCTTTTATTTAATGTCTGACCTTCTCAAGGACAAGACCCTTTTCACACCAATAGGACAAGAGAAGTTAAATAGCTCAGGGGCTATTTCCTTCAATGTCAGGCTGCTGCAATGCCCCAAGTCCTTCTCTTATCTGTCAGTGCCCTGTGCCAGCAGGTGTGTGTGTGTGTGTCTCCAAGGTGGGTATGAAGCCCCGGATCAACTGACTGCAAGCTGAGAATTCCATCACTGTCAGACTGGGTCACACCTCCTCCACCCAGCAAGGAGGCATGGACACTTTACATGGAATAGTTTGGGTGTTAATGACTCTAGAACTCTAAAAAAGACAGATGTTTAAAAGGTGCTGGCTTGAAACAGAAAAGGAGAAAAATCTTAACTTAATAGAAAACATTAATAAGAATATTAAAAGAAGTCACCAGACACAGATTTCAAACCTTGTCCATAAATCGGGTTAACAGGTAGCCCTTTGCACTTAATAATGTGTTTATAGCTCAGTAAGGATTAAGTACAGTTGTTTTTTGTTTTGTTTTGCCACGTGGCTTGCGGGATCTTAGTTCCCTGACCAGGGATTGGACCCAGGCCCTTGGCAGCGAAAGCCCAGAGTCTTAACCACTGGACCACCAGGGAATTCCCAGGATTGAGTACAGTTTTAAACTGTAACTATTCTATATTTGTAAGTACTTCTTAGTTGATAACAACTTGACTGTGCATACTATTTTACAAATCATATAGATTTCATTTACTTATCAAAGGAGATAGATCTCATTTCCTGAGTTCATAGTCATGCACATCCTACAGTAAATTAGCCTCACCATTTATAGATAAAGAGCATGAGACTTAATGAGGCTTCTCTAAGATTACACAACCTGTAATTGGCCAAGCTAAGAAAAAAAGAAAAACAAATATTGTAGCTTAAAAAATCCCAATCTCACTTTTTGGTTTTGGTTTCTGTTTTGCGATAACTATATCACAAGACCTCCATAGTATTTGTCAAAAGGGACAGGAAGTGGTGTGGAATAGAATTAGCCAAGTGACCTGCAGAGGAGGAAGAGAAAGCCCGAACTGAGGCCTCACGAGGCAGTGGAAGGCAGGAGGAGACAATGGTAGATGACTATAGCATGGCCACCTCCAGCTGCTCCACCAGCTAGCATGCTCCCTCTTCCTCCCCCACAGCTGCTCACACCTCTTGGTGGAGCCTCCCCAAGTACTGTGGGTTCTAATCTTCCAATCATCTCTGCCCTCTTTTCCTGCTAGTCGTCCCCTGCTGAACCTGCTCCAGACACACTGGCTTCTCAAACACACCCAGTGTGCTCCTGCCTCAAGGCCTTTGCATCTGCTCTTCCTTCTCTGGAATATTTCCTCCCAAATCCAATTCTTTCAGGTGGTAATTAAAAAGTCACCTTCTTGTTGAGGCCTTAGGTGGCCACCCTATTTATTATGTTAACCAGTGGAAATTGCCAATATTGTACCATCTCTTAAAAAATAGAATGTCAACTGCATGTGGCAAAGTCTAAAACAATTTCACTTTCCCTTACATACTTCCCTATGTCTCTTCAATGCTTATCATTTTCCCTTGGCCCTCCTCACCATCTAACCTATTCTGATCTATTGTTTGATTTTCTTTCTTCTCTACTAGAATATAAGTTCCCCAGGAAGATAAGGATTTTTGTTCACTGTCCTATCCTCAGAGCCTAGAACAGAAACTCCCACATAGTAGGTGCTAAATATTTGCTGTATGAATAAGTTCCATTGGGTTGGAGTGATGAGACTAAGCAAGCTAGATATAAAGTGCTAGAGAAACCAAAGCAAATGGCATGTGATACAATGGGGTACAGGGCACTTTCCCTGGTCAAGATGAGGCACACACAGGGATGAAGTCAGTACAGAACAGTACAAAGGCTCCATACAACAAAATCTCACTAATTAGGACCATGCACAAGCTGTATACTGTCACCCTGTTTATTTAACTTATATGCAGAGTACATTATGTGAAAAACCAGGCTGGATGAAGCACAAGCTGGAATCAAGACTGTTGGGAGAAATATCAATAACCTTAGATATGCAGATGACACCACTCTTATGACAGAAAGTGAAGAGGAACTGAAGAGCCTCTTGATGAAAGTGAAATAGGAGACTGGAAAAGCTGGCTTAAAGCTCAACATTCAGAAAATTAAGATCATGGCATCTGGTCCCATCACTTCATGGCAAATAGATGGGGAAACAATGGAAACAGTGACTGACTTTATTTTCTTGGGCTCCAAAATCACTGCAGATGGTGACTGCAGCCATGAAATTAAAGACACTTCCTCCTTGGAAGAAAAGCTATGACCAACCTAGACAGCATATTAAAAAGCAGAGACATTACTTTGCCGACAAAGGTCCCTCTAGTCAAAGCTATGGTTTTTCCACTAATCATGTATGGATGTGAGAGTTGGACTATAAAGAATGCCGAGTGCCAAAGAATCGATGCTTTTGAACTGTGGTGTTGGAGAAGACTCTTGAGAGTTCCTTGGAAAGCAAGGAGATCAAACCAGTCAATCCTAAAGGAAGTCAGTCCTGAATATTCATCAGAAGGACTGATGCTGAAGCTGAATATCTAATACTTTGGCCACCTGATGCAAAGAACTGACTCATTGGAAAAGACCCTGATGCTGGGAAAGATTGAAGGCAGGAGAAGAGGGTGAAAAAGGATAAGATGGTTGGATGGCATCACCGACTGGATGGACATGAGTTTGAGCAAGCTCCAGGAGTTGGTGATGGACAGGCAAGCCTGGCATGCTACAGTCCATGGGGTCACAAAGAGGCGGATAGAACTGAGCAAATGAACTGAACTGAACATCTTGCAAGATTCTCCTCACAGCTCTGTACAAGATAACACTTCACCGAAACAAGCTGAAAGGGGAATTCACCAGGGACATTCTTTCTGGTGCAGTTGCTGACAGGTGGAGTCTCCCTGGGGACCGCCATCTGCAGGAGAATTTTTGAAGACTGCGGACAAAGGGAAGAGATACTAGAACTCTAGGACATAACTGTCATCTGATTTTCCAGTGTTACCTACTCTACCTTTGGGGGAAAAGATACTACCTTTGTTGAAAATGTTTGGACTAATTGATGAGATCTCCTACCATACTAACTCCTCTCTCTCTCTCTCTCTCTCTCTCTCTCTCTCTCTAAGACGACATACATTAAAAGAAAAAATGTTTTCTCAAAGTAATGTCCCTGATCAAGTACTTCGCAAAGACTCCTGGAGTTTTCTCCTTGGAACCCCATACCAGCCACAGCGCCTGAAAGTGACATCCTAACAGAAACCAGCCCAGGAGAATCTGGGTCCCCATCCCAGCTCTACTGCTTAACCGACTGCATGGCTTTGGGCAAATCATGCATCCTCTGTGACTGCACTTTCTCATCTTTACAATGAGTCTAAAATCTATGCTAACAATTTGTGGAGAGTAAGTTAATAAACATGAGATCACATCATGAGGAATAAAGTACAAGATGCACTTCTACTAAGATGATGTTATGACATAACTTTGGGCCTCACTGATACATAGAAACTAAGAGTACTAGCAGTAGTTCAGTGCCTCCTCTGACTGTAGCAGTAGGAAGATGGGAAAGGGCCACACAGTATTCAATTCTGTGCCTACTCCTCAGTTCCAAAGTATTCATTATTTTTCTATGTTCAAGCAAGACCTTCTCCTCCAGTGTATCTGTAGCTCTAATGGAAAACCCAACCACTGAGTCCCTCTCCTGAAATGAAAGGTTCTTTAGCCTCAGATCTGAAACATGCAAGGACAGGACATCTTGCCTGGGAACAAACCCTTTCTTCTAAACATTTTAAATTTCCCTCTCTGTGTTTCTTTCATAAGCACAAACCTTTCAAGCTTCTTAACAGGATGCTCCTTGCCTTTCAAAAAAACACTGAAAATTAAATTACCAAGGGAAGTTCCAGAAGCATCTGGGAAGCTCTAGGTCCCTATGAACTTTGTGCCTGATTACTTTTTCAACCATCCCTCAGACCACAAAAGGGGAACAGATTATTGATTGCCGCTCAGGGTGCCTACAAACTAATGCCTGATGTGTATCTCTCTTCTTGTTGCTATCTGAAAATATCCAGAGGACAAAGAATAAGTCTATGGAAAAAAATAAAGCAATACTGGTTCACGCTGAGCTGTAACAATACTGTACTGTATTTGTGAAGTCTCATGACATAGAATGGATTATCATTTTGATAGGATCCATCAGTGAGTCCCTGAGCAGATGTTCATTTCTGCCCTCTCAATGTCAAGCTCTGTGCTAAACAGGGATAAGCCTGACAGGTCCTCCTTTATAGACCTCAGACTAGTGGATAAGCCAGGTCCGCCAACAACCCATCGTGTGAGACCTGAGGTGGTTGGACCTGGAAAAGCAGCCATAGTGTTGGAAAAGAGGAGAGGGATATGAGAAGGAAGTGAGGACAAGCTGGAATTAAACAGAATTTTCTTCATCAAATCCATCAGTTATTTCCTGTCATATTTTTATCTTACTGTCTACATGATGAACAATCTATTGCCTAATATTTGAAGAAACTGTAGGCATATTTATGAGAGTATTAAAATATATAACATTATGGTGCATCCCCCCAATAATGATAATTTCTCACTATATTAGAAAAGACATGATTTTAAGCCTTTCCTTATATTGAGTGGAGACCAAGTGGCACAGATGTAGTAGCTGGCTTGTTTCTTTATCAGAATATTTTTCATTCAATTAAGTTCCACTTAAAAATAAAATGCAGGTCTCCTCAGTCTCTGAACCCTCACTCTCTGAAGATTTGCCATCTTGATCTACTAATTGACACAAAATTCATTACCCAAACCTACTAAACAAACCTGCTGTAAGCTGCATGCAAGAATATGTTGAAGTCATGTACCCTCGGGTAAAAGGACACGGTTGGTTGCTGTTGTAGCTCAGGTATTCTCACAGAGTAGTACCTAGAGCTCCTGTTTAAACACTGTATGCTTTACAGATATCCTCTCTCCCACCCCATGCAGTAAAAGGTCTTCTAATAAAGTAGAGGAACTAATGAAGGAGATGGGTAAGTCTAAGAGGCCCAAAGAACTGCATGCACTACAAGAAACACTGTAGTGTTTGATAAAGCACATTAATAATTTTGAATGGCTGTTAGTCTCAAACTTGACCATGACCATGTCCCTAACTCCTATGAACCATAAATATAGTGATGAATATGTACAAGAAATTTGAGATTCTGCAAAAAAAAAAAAAAAAATCTTGCTGGGGCACGTAAGTGTGATGGTGGCATGAGCAGACCTGCGACACAATTACAAACTGGGGCATGTGTTAGCGAGAGTTGTAGGGCGCCAAGCAAAGGGAATACAAACAGACTGCCACCACAAGCTCTGTTTTTCATCCTGTGGCTCTGTGTGTAGCTTTAGACATTGGTTCCTCACCAGACACTTCTGAGCTGTGCTGCCAGAAAGGGAAGATTCTCTCCTGTTCCTCAGATTCAGACACAGATGAACCTCAGACATTTCCTGTTTAACTCATTTCTTCACCAGCTCTTTCTTCCTTACCTCATTCCACCACCAAAGCCTAACAGAGACCATAGCCTCCAGCTCCCTCCTCCCACCACCAGACCTCACACAAACATGCCTTCCATCAGAAGAACCCTCTCAAAGCATCATCTTGTTTAGTTTATTTTGCTAACTTTTACTGGCATCTAGTGCTCATCTTTAATGTATTATTTTGCTATTTATTTACATCTCCACATACACTGCAATGTAGAAGGAATATGTAATCCTTTCTCAATATCCTACACTGAGCAATGTCTACTATTATGGCTTACTACATATAAAATATCTACTAATGAGTTTATCAAATATGAAGTGACTAGATAGTATTGCAAACAATTTCTATTTTGTAAAAATTCTTGGCAGATTGTTAAATAGGCAAATTAAGGAGTTTTAGTGACACCTAGCAAGTTGGCATTTTCCTTTAGGTTAGGAGTGCATTTTTATTTTTCCCAGTCAAAATAACGGAATTACTCCCTTTGTTCTCTGAAAATTTGTTAACAAACAAATGTTAAAGAATAGATTAGATTCACAAAAAAGAGGAACACCTGTATAATAGCTGTTACTACAATGTTTATTTGTTCTTCTACCATTTAAATTGTTTCAAGAAAAAGAAGCAATCAAGTCTATGTGTACAGGTATTGTCTTAATTTGAAAATAATTAAATGTGTCAGTTAAGGTTGCTCTGTTTATTGCTTTATTTCTTTTATAGAAAGCCAATTACTCATATTTATATTTAGTTAGAAAAAACACAAATTATACTAGCTGAGAAAGGAAATTCAAACTAGTAGATTGCTCATTTGGATTCAATTGTTTTCTTTTTTCCATTTTGATGGAAAAATAGTCATAGATGTGATTTCTCTTGTTTCAGTTTTGTTGAATAAAAGTGTACCCTAGTTCCCCATTACTTACAACATTAGCCTCTCACCTGTAGTCCTCAGATGGCCTATCCTCATCCGAATCTGAGACCAATGGACCAACTTCACGAGACTCATTTAAGTTGAAAGAGTCCTGCAGAAAAATTGGCATTTTAGATACTTACATAGTAAAAATATCTGACGTATTTGTATAGGTTGCAGTAAATTTGAAAATCCAACTCATCTATATATCATTGTGAGAAAGGCACACAATTTCACAGATGTGAAAATTGAGGATTTGAGAGCTAGGATGATTTGGTCAAAGATGTACAACTAGTAGATGCAGGATCAAGGTAGGTCTACTTCAAAGTTGAACTCTTGAGCTCACCACCCTTCCACTGCTACACAGCCACTCTGTTGAACAAAGTCTTCCTCCAAAAAGCCCTCTTTTCTCACAAGATTTGTTCTTTGAAATGACCACTAATATGAAACAAATATCTCAGAAACCCAGAGAAAAACTGCCATAGGTCACAAACAGAAATCCTTGTGCCAAGAGGGAGCCCAGGGTGAGGGCGCCGTCTCAAATGAGATTTTTCTTTCTCAGATGAGGAAGTAGATTTGGGGGTTGTTGATGTTTTAGTTGCTCAGTCGTGTCTGACTCTTTGTGACCCCATGGACTGTAGTCTACCAGGCTCCTCTGTCCATGGGATTTCCCAGGCAAGAATATTGGAGTGGGTTGCCTTTTTTTCCTCCAGGGGCTCTTCCCAACCCAGGAATCTTCCCAACCCATGTCTTCTGCATTGGAAGGAAGATTCTCTACCATTGAGCCACCTCTAAATGGGATGTCTGCCTTCTCATGGCAAATATGAGAGCTCAAATCCCAGAGAACTGCTGGAGTGGGATACTGAATGGGGCCAACAGACTCAGCAGCTTACTTCAAATGCTTTTCTCTTGACCAATTTTCTTACTGTCTTAACTTTAGGGGAAAAAAAGATCACATAGATCACTACTCTAAATTGAGTGTAAAGAAAGCCCTCACATCTTCTGAAATGTGGTCAGTTAAAGCCCAGATTTTAAACCAGAGAGGAAAAATAAAGCAGATCTTTTGCCCCCTCTGGATTGTAATGATACTAATAATAATGATAAAAATGACTATGATGATCATGGCTGTAAGGACTCATATTTACTGAGTGCTAACCATATACCTTAGCAGCAGCAGCAACCATACACCAGGGGCTGTCTTATTTGCACTTCACAATAACCCTCAAAGAGGTACTGTTTTCGCCATTTATAGAAAAATAACCTGAGGCTAAAAGATGTAAGTGACTTGGGTAAGGTCTTGTAGCTAGTAAGAAAGGTTGTGAACTCTGGATCCAGAGGCCTCTCATGTAAGTACATGTATTGTATGTTACAGCATCATCACATTAACAACTTTGTCTAGTCATATGACGGTCTTTGTTCCCTGGAACTGTCCATGTGAGTTACTACCTCATGACTTTTACAGCTGCTGAACCCTCTACTTGGACTGCCTTCCTTTCTTTCCTGGGTTGGCATCTTATCGTCATTCATAGTCTCTGTTCAAAAGGCACATCATCAGAGAGAGACCTTCCCTGACATTCTACTGGACTCCCACTTCCACCAGTCATTAGCACACAATTCTGTTTTATCATCTCCATGACATCTGTTAATGTTACTTGTCTACTGTCTTTTTTTCTAGCACTGAGCACAGTGCCTGGCACACAGTAGGTGCTTGCTAAGTACATCACTTGGTAAATAACCCATTAGTCTGAACCAATCAGATAAATCTAAAGATGAAAGGTGTTTCCTTTTTTTTCCTGTTTTTTTGAGACAGAATTTGGGAATTCTCTATTAGAAAGATACTAAGTGAGCAACGGACAGACAGAAGAGCTGCTTCAAAACTCACCTGGTGACATAGCCTTCTTTTATCCACCTGCCAAAATGGTGATTTCTCTTACTATGTCCCAGCCCCCAGATCCTGTATACTTGTTTAATAGTATATCAAAACCACTTGTCAATGAGTGTGCGTCTCTTTGGGGTGTTCATCTTCTGAAACACAGAAGCTGGTCTTTTCTCACTCACATATCCTAACACAACCCTCTGCACACATCAGGTGCTTTAGCAGTGCTGTACAGTAGCTGAGAGACCAAAGAGGACACGTCCCTTTAAAGGAAGCCTGCATGGCCACAACGGGGGAGACACAAACCCAACATACTTACCCGTAGAATCTGAGCCCTAAGAACACAAATGGTCCCCACCAGGTAAAAGCGATCCTCCAAAGGAAGATTTACGACAGATGACCCAAAGACATGTTTGGAAAAGAAACTGTGGAATAGCACAGGAGGCTCTAAGGGAGAGAGAGACACACAAGTGACAATCTAATAGAAAGGCAGGCCAGGTACACAAAAGAACAGTCACCTGTCCCATCCGTGTGCCATTTATCAACCCATTGACAATTTTCAGAATTCTGAGCCACCAATTTTTCCTGTCTTCCTTACATTCCAACCCTCCCCACCCTGGTCTCCACCAGAACAAGGAGTCATTACTGGGAAATAATTGTGAGTTCAGGGTGATTTTTCAGTCTTCCAATCTTACCTTGTGAATGGACGTTTTAACTCCAAAAGAAATTTGCTCCCCTTCTTTACATAGACCATGTAGGTATCAAATATTTGTAATTTGTGTGTACATGGAATCAAGTATTTTTTAAGGTATTTGACTTTTAGTTTCCAAGGTATGTGACAAAGATACCTGGCAACCACTGTGTGAGCTAATTTTCATTCTTTACTTACCCATTCATTCATTTGTTATATTTTTAGACCTCAGTGGCAAAGAACTGACTTAATTATATTCTTAGTTCATGGCATATTATGAACACAGATAAAATTCCAACTCTCATTTTTATTTATTTTTTCTCTCTGTCCCTTTCCCACCCATAGGGATCCACTATTATCTACCACCTTTAACATGTGGTCAAATACACCACCCTGTCAAATGTGTGCTAACTTGCTTCAGTGGTGTGTGACTCTTTGCAGCCCCACGGACTGTAGCCCACCAGGCTCTTCTGTCCATGGGATTTTCCAGGCAAGAATACTGGAGTGGGTTGCTGTGCCCTCCTCCAGGGGATCTTCCCAACCCAGGGATAGAACCCACATCTCTTATGTCTCCTGCATTGGCAGGCGGGTTCTTTACCACTAGCACTACCTGGGAAGCCCCAGTCAAATATGTAGCCTGGTTCTATGCACTATTATGCTTTCACAATTTACAAAGGTTGTCTTGTGCTATAGATCTCTTTGTTTCTCAATGAACAACATGGTTTTAAGATCTAACCATGTGGTATTATGTATATCTAGAGTTCATTATTTTAACTACATAAAGTTTTCTATATTGTGTATTTCCCCCAGATTTTACTTGTTCATTTCCCTAATGATTACACCTAGGCTGTCTCCAACTCCCTCCTACTACAAACGACACTATGACATACATAGTGCAAGTCCCCTTAGACACAGATCTCTGCAGCTTCGCCTCTGTGGTATCTCCATCCAGTGATAGGATTACTGAGTTACAAGCTAACTGACTTAAGTTCACTCTGTTTTCCAGGATGGCTTCATGAGTTTCCATTCCTCTCAACACTGTATGAGTGTTTTCATTTCTCACATCCTCACCAATGTTTGGTATTATTCACACTCTTAATTGCTGCTGTTCTGATGTGTGTGCATTGCTACTCATTGGTTTTTTAATTTTTCATTCTTTACTTACTAGTGAGTTTGAGCATCTTTTCACATAGTTGTTGGGCTATTTACCTCAGATTCAAGCCCTAGATCTTTTTAATGATCCCAAGACAGTGTTTATATTGATTTATCAGCGTGTGGTTCCTGAAGCCTTGAGAATTTCAAATTCTGATCCTGTATTCACATTAAGACACACAGATTTGGGTTTTGATTTCCTCTAAATAACACATATTTTTGCATTCAAACTCTGAGAGAGTTAGCACACTTACTCTTCATCTAAACCAACGGGCAGAATTTTACTGATCATTTTAAGTCTCTAAGATTATGTGTTGGTCCTTGAACAAGTGTTACTACTCCAGACTGCAGTCAATGGAATCAATGTATGATTTAAAAATCAATTAGGCCCAGCACATATCAACTTCTTATCACTGTGTCCTGTATTTTATCCTTTCTGTTAAGGTTGTCTGTGCAATAAACTCCTTAGGTTATGTTTAAGCAATAATTTCCTTGTCTTTTGTAGAAGGAAAGAGCCATCCTTATCAGCTCAGTCTACCATGTTACCATATGACCTCACCTTGTCAATTTTGCTATAACTTTTTAAAGTCTAATTAATGCTTGTGGTCCACCAAAACCTGTGGTCACAGGGGTAGCAGAGAGAGTGCCAACAGTAGAAGGGCATTTATATTACTGATGAAGGGCTGCATAACTCATGAATTTCTTATAAATAAGATTAAAAACTCTATTGATTACCACTAGAAACATCTTTTAGAGTCAGGATGACTTTAACATATTCATAAGCAGAGGTGTTACTGGATTCAGCATCTCCTCTTTTGAAATGACAGCAAAAGTCAATATGCTTGCCAACTAAAGAAAAAAAAAACAGACACAAAACAATTTTACATTTGTATTTAACTATATTCTGAAGGATTATTTCATATGACTATTGCCTTACTTTGACTAGATTTTAAAAATATTATTTTCTTTTCATGAATATTAGCACTTGCATAGCTATCTATGTTGCATCTATAGAGTGGTTCAGTTCAGTTAAGTTGCTCAGTCTGACGCTTTGCAACCTCATGGACCACAGCATGCCAGGCCTCCCTGTCCATCACCAACTCCTGGAGTTTACTCAAACTCATGTCCATTGAGTCAGTGATGCCATCCAACCACCTTATCCTCTGTCGTCCCCTTCTCCTCCTGCCTTCAATCTTTCCTCTACCCCTATAGAGTGGGGTATCACCTAAAACATAATTTACATAATACTAATACAATTATACAAAAGCTGAAAAACTGAAAGTTCATGATAAAGAACAAGATTTAATAGTGGAGAAAGTTTAATATTAGAAATAAAATTTGCAAAATTACAGCAAGTTAAATTAATATATGATCGGCAGCTATATTGGCTCTAATGTCTTTATTTTTATTATTCCTTTAAGTGATTGTTATCTGTCTCTTAAAATCTAAGCATTTACTATTTGAAAAATAAAAATCTGTACCTGAACTTGATACAGGAATTTTGAAAGCCATCTTTGAAAATACTCCACTTTTCTCATCATCAGGCAGAAGGCTTAAGAAGGTTTTACCCATGATGACATTCTCAAGAAGGAAAGAGGGAATCAATTTTGTTATATGCATTACTGGCATTTAATTTCTCTATCTCCTTACCGCCATTAAGCTTATCACCTGCCCCACCTCACCCATCTTATAGTCAGACCTGTTAAACTTCTAAAGTCTCAATTCACATTGACCCATTCTATGACCATCACCTCCTACCTTCCCAGTGTGTTCATGCAAGTATTTGTTTATTTGGCTGTGCTGGGTCTTAATTGTGGTATGTGGGATCTTTGATCTTCCTTCCACCATGACAGGCCCCCTGCATTGGGAGCTCGAAGTCTTAGCCAGTGAACCACCAGGAAAGTCCCTCAAAAGTATTTTAAATAGCATCAATTCCCTGACATTCTCTTCCCGTCTTTTTGTATACCACTTATCTCTACCTGACATCAGAGTCACATGTATAAAATATACAATATAAAATAAAATAATGGATAGAGTCCCTCAATAAAATATAACTTGCATTAAAAGACAGACCTTGACTGTCTTATTTACTGCTACATCCTCAACACCTAAAACACAGTCTGGCATGAGTGAGCACCAATAAATATTAGTTGGATGAATGAATGATGCTGTACCATTTGGTTGAAATGTGGTGACATGAATTAACTGAATATCAGACATTAAGAGTTTTTAATGTGATAGAAACAAAATAATAAGCAAAGTACTCTTTGTAGTTTAATGATGGCTTTGGGTGATGAACTACAAATTAAAATTATTTTAACTGATTAATATTAATAATCTACAGTCAAAACTCAGAAATATATTTTTATGGTCCATTTGTAGAAGCCAGCCTATGAACTGGCCAATGCTCAAATTAGCAGATGGCTCCTGTCTCAATCAAGAAAAATCTTGGCTCAATGCAGGGCAGAAATATAACCCTAGTTTAGCAAACAAAACATGAATTAATAGGCAACAGGTTTTGACAATGAAAGTCACATAGTAAGAAACTGACTTCTCAAAAGGATATTTTTCTTTCAATTTAACTTTTTCAATGAAAATACTTTATTGATTTAGTTATAAAATACACTTCAGGTACCAAACCAAGTTATCTCTGATCAGTAGAGACCACTCATTCATTCCTTCACCTAACACCTGATTAACAACTGCTCCATGCCAGAACATTGTACTACGTACATTCAAACTAACTAGCTCACCTAATTAGATTCCTTGTGAGAGGAAGAACTCTCCTCTATTGAATTCATGAGGAAATGGAGGCTTGTACAATTATGGAGAGGAAAGAAGTTCAGAGATGAGATTCACACCCAGCTCCACCCAACTACAAATTCATTGTTCCTTCCACTACACCACAACTACCTTGAGTCCAATCGGCTGATATACTACTGGGCCAGCTTCTGCGTTTTGGATATTTTACATGAAATAACTTATTATTATTATTACTATTATTTTGCTGAAACCTCTGATAGTTTAAAAAGATGAACCTGACATGTTTATTCTAAATTTCAATGAACACAAAGTTCAGTAGGGAAGACAACACATGCACAATTACAATGCATAGTATAAAATAATAGGTTGATATCATTTCAGCCCCTGAAATAATAAATAATACAATAATACCCCAACAAGAGGTACAAAGTGCTAAGGCTCACCAGTTCTTTCATTGGTAGAAGAAAGTATAGCATTGTCACCTAAAAGAATTCAAAGTTGATAGGGTCCACATGGGGTCTCACTCACCTGGGCACCTCTGGAATTCAGCAGCATGTCTCTTTGGTGTGCTGCTGCCCCACCACCCTCAGGGGGCAAAGGTGGGAGGTGAGGGGAAATAAATTACCAAAAGCAAACAGCAGGGGTATGCCAGCAATGACACTTGGGGCATACACCCAACAACCTCACAGATCACATGCTTCCTCTCCAAACAATCATAACGCCCTGCAGAGCAAAGGAAATCCCTGTCCTCCAATACGTGGATGATCTTCTCCTTTACAGTCCTTGGCTTACACACTCTCAACACCACACTACATAACTCCTTAATTTTCTAGCTGATAGAGGCAATCCAGTATCTCCCACCAAGGTTCAGCTTTCTCTTCCTAGAGTCATCTATCTCGGAGTCCTTTCAACACCAACAAAAAGATACATTACTACCAATAGAAAGTCCCTTATATCTACCCTACCATTCCCTATATCAAGTGTTATAAAATATTTTAGTGCTCAGTCTGGTTTGTGCATTTTTGTATTGTTATCTTGTTTTATAGGTTGTCAGCCCCTCTCCTAATCTCCCCTTCCTCTCTGCCATCTTATCCTGAACTAACGCCCAGAACAGGTGGAAACAGGTTGGATGACACCATTTAGAGGCAGGGAAGAGCCAAAGTAGAGATTTGGTTCCAGCTTTCAGGTGCTAACTTCCTACTGTGCAGGGCATGATGGCATAACATTGTCTGCTTGTACCCCTTGTTCCTAGTGTACAGGATCTTTGCACACGTGTCTGAATCATCGAGGGGTTTCCTCTGCTCTGCAGGGCGTTACGTATTGTTTGGGGAGGAAGCATGTGATCTGTGAGGTTATTGGGTGTATGCCCCAAGTGTCAGTTGCTGATGTACTCCTGCTGTTTGCTTTTGGTGCTGTATTTCCCCTCAGCTCCCACCTTTGCCCCCTGAGGGTGGCAGGGCAGCAGCATGCCAAAGAGACATGCTGCTGAATTCCAGAGGCACCCAGGTGAGTGAGACCCCTTGTGGACCCTATCAAAAGTGAGCAGTTGGATGCATGAGACAAGTGCTCAGGGCTGGTGCACTGGGAAGACTCAGAGGGATGGGATGGAGAGGGAGGCGGGAGGGGGGATCGGGATGGGGAACACATGTAAATCCATGGCTGATTCATGTCAATGTATGGCAAAAGCCACTACAATATTGTAAAGTAATTAGCCTCCAACTAATAAAAATAAATGGAAAAAAAAAGTGAGCAGTTTTTTTGATCATGCACATTCTCTTGGATGGAAATAGCAGCCATAAGTTACTTATTAATTAACTACATTCTTTAAGGAAGGTGACAGTGACAATGCATGCTTGAGCATGTTCAGTCACTGTGTCCAACTCTTTGCAACCCCATGGACTGCAGCACATGAGTCCTCTGTCCTCCACTGTCTCCTGGAGCTTGTTCAAATTCATGTCCATTGAGTTGGTGATGCCATCCAACCATCTCATCCTCTGTCATCCCCTTCTTCTTTTGCCTTCATTAGGGTCTTTATTATTGCCAGCATTAGGGTCTTTTCCAATGACTCAGTTCTTTGCATCAATCAGGAGGCCAAAGGATTGGAGCTTCAGCTTCAGCATTAGATCCTCCCATGAATATCAGGGTTGATTTCCTTCAGGATTGACTGGTTTGATCTCCTTGCTGTCCAAGGGACTCTCAAGAGTCTTCTCCAGCACCACAGTTTGAAAGCGTCAATTCTTTGGCACTCAGCCTTCTTTATGATCCAACTCTCATATCCATACATGACTACTGGAAAATCCATAGCTTTGACTAAATGGACTTTTGTCAGCAAAGTGATGTCTCTGCTTTTGAATATGCTGACTAGGTTTGTCATGGTTCCCCAAGTGGCACTAGTGGTGAAGAACCCACCTGCTAATGCAGGAGACACGGGTTCGATCCCCTGGAAAAGGGGTTGACAGAGTCAACCCACTCCAGTATTCTTGCCTGGGAAATCCCATGGTCAGAGGAGCCTGGCGGGCTACAGTCCATGGGGTTGCAAAGAGTCTGACATGACTGAAACAACTTGGTAAAGCAAAAAAAAGTTTGTAATAGCTTTTCTTCCAAGGAGCAAGCGCCAATTTCATGGCTGCAGTCACCATCTGCAGTGATTTTGGAGCTCAAGAAAATGAAATCGGTCACTGCATCCACTTTTTCCCCATCTATTTGCCATGAAGTGATGGGACCAGAGG
Source organism: Cervus canadensis (assembly GCF_019320065.1). NCBI lineage: Eukaryota > Metazoa > Chordata > Mammalia > Artiodactyla > Cervidae > Cervus > Cervus canadensis. The sequence continues at coordinate 100,645,758 of NC_057419.1, forward strand.
CCATGATCTTCGTTTGTTGAAAGTTGAGTTTCAAGCCAGCTTTTTCACGCTCCTCTTTCACCTTCATCAAGAGGCTCTTTAGTCCCTCTTTGCTTTCTGCCTAATCTAGGGTGGCGTCATCTGCATATCTGAGGTTATTGATATTTCTCCTGTCAATCTTGATTCCAACTTGTGCTTCATCCAGCCTGGAATTTCACATGATGTACTCTGCACAGAAGTTAAATAAGCAGGGTAACAATATACAGTCTTAATGTATTCCTTTCCCAATTTGGAACCAATCTGTTGTTCCATGTCCAGTTCTAACTGTTGCTTCTTGACCTGTATACAAGTTTTTCAAGAAGCAGATAAGGTGGTCTGGTATTACCATCTCTTTAAGAATTTTCCAGTTTGTTGTGATCCACACAGTCAAAGGTTTCATCCATACAGTCAATGAAGCCGAAGTAGATGTTTTTCTGCAATTCCCTTGCTTTTTCTATGATTCAACAGATGGTGTCAATTTGATCTATGGTTCCTCTGCTTTTTCTAAATCGTTTGAACATCTGGAAGTTCTTGGTTCACATACTGTTGAAGCATAGCTTGGAGGATTTTGAGAATTACCTTGCTAGCATGTGAAATGAGTACAGTTGTATGGTAGTTTGAACATTCTTTGGCATTGTCCTTCTTTGGGATGGGAATGAAAACTGACCTTTTCCAGTCCTGTGGCCATTTCAGCTTTCCAAATTTACAGGCATATTGAGTACAGCACTTTCACAGCATCATCTTTTAGGATTTGAAATAGCTTAGCTGGAATTCCATCATCTCCACTAGCTTTGTTCATAGTGATGCTTCCTAAGGCCCACTTAACTTTACACTCTAGGATGTTTGGCTCTAGGTGAGTGATCACACCATCATGGTTATCTGGGTCATGAAGACCTTTTTTTTGTATAGTTCTTCTGTGTATTCTTGCCACCTCTTCTTAAAATCTTCTGCTTCTGTAAGGTCAATACCATTTCTATCCTTTATTGTGCCCATCTTTGCATGAAATGTTCCCTTGGTATCTCTCATTTTCTTGAAGAGATCTCTAGTCTTTCCTATTCTACTGTTTTCCTCTATTTTTTTTTTTTTTTTTTTTGCATTGTTCACTTAAGGCGGCTTTCTTATCTCTCCTTGCTATTCTTTGGAACTCTGCATTCAGACAGGTGTATCTTTTCTTTTCTCCTTTGCCTTTTGCTTCTCTTCTTTTCTCAGCTATTTGTAAGGCCTCCTCAGACAACCATTTTTGCCTTTTCACATTTCTTTTTCTTGGGGATGGTTTTGATCACTGCCTCCTGTACAAAGTTACAAACCTCCATCCATAGTTCTTCTGGCACTCTATCAGATCTAATCCCTTGAATCTATTTGTCACTTCCACTGTACAATCATAAGGGATTTGATTTAGGTCATACCTGAATGGTCTAGTGGTTTTCCCCACTTTCTTCAATTTAAGTCTGAATTTTGCAATGTGAAGTTCATGATCTGAGCCACAGTCAGCTCCATGTCTTGTTTTCGCTGATTGTATACAGCTTCTCCATTTTTGGCTCCAAAGAATATAATCGATCCCATTTTAGTATTAGCCATCTGGCAATGTCCATGTGTAGAGTCGTCTCTTGTGCTAGAGTGGTATTTCTTATAAAGTTCTCTGTATTCTTGACACCTCTTCTTAATCTCTTCTGCTTCTGTTAGGTCCTTGCCATTTCTGTCCTACCCTTATAGCCTATTCTTAATACGAGATCCAGAGTGATTCCGATAAAACTTAGATTCAGATAATTTCCTGCATCAGCTCCAAATGGCTTCCTCCCATCTCTGAGGAAAAGGCAAAGTCATTACAATGGCCCTAAACCAGGTGACCTCTGTTACTGCTCTGACCTCATCACCTCCTACAACTTTTCCTCTTGCTCACAGCACTCCAGTCCCAGTGGCCTCTTTATGATAGCTTTTCACACCAAGTATACTCCTGCCTTAGTGTCTTTTCATTTGCATTTGCTTCTGTTTGGGACGCACTTTCTGCATGACTCATTCATCCTGTTCTAGTACCTGTCTAAATGTCACCTGATTACACAGGCCTTCACTAACCACACCATGTGTAATATCCCACCTCCAGTCACTCTCTGGGTAATACTGTCCCCTACTGACAGATGAGAAATGAAAGCTCATGTAGTTAGTGACTGAGAGTTAAATTTTAATCTCTAGATTATTTGACTCCAAAGACCAAGTTCTTTCCACCTCACCATCCTATCGGCTTGGAGTTGCCCAATAGACAGAGGTTCAGTTCAGATGCTCAGTCGTGTCCGACTCTGCGACCTCGTGGACTGCAACATGCCAGGCTTCCCTGTCCATCACCAAGTCCTGGAGCTTGCTCAAACTCATGTCCATCCAGTCAGTGTGCCATCCAATTATCTCATCTTCTTTCACCCCTTCTCCTCCTGCCTTCAATCTTTCCCAGCATCAGGGTCTTTTTCAATGTGCCAGTTCTTCACATCAGGTGGCCAAAGTATTGAAGCTTCAGCTTCAACATCAGTTCTTTCAACGAATATTCTGGACTGATTTCCTTAAGGATTGACTGGTTTGACCTCTTGCAGTTCAAGGAACTCTCAAGTGTTTTCTCCAAAACCACATTTCAAAAGCATCAATTCCTCGGTGCTCAGCTTTATGGTTCAACTCTCACATCCATACATGACTACTGGAAAAACCACAGCTTTGACTAGATGGACCTTTGATTTTTAATGAAAAATTGTAGATTCCTGGAGCTGGGCAGATGCTCCAGAAATGGTTTGGTCTCCATATTTATATGAGATGGGTGATTTATAACATGAAATTTTAAGTCAAAGCTTGGGAAAAAATTACATGCTGTTAAAAACTAAGAGTTAAGATTTAAACAGAAGTGTGAAACTGTGTCCCAGGTATGGTCTTTTTCAACCATGTTTTAAAATAATATGGGCTTCCTTTGTGGTTCAGCTGGTAAAGAATCCTCCTGAAAGGCAGGAGATCTGGGTTTGATCCCTGGGTTGGGAAGATTCCCTGAAGAAGGGGAAGGCTACCCACTCTAGTATTCTGGCCTAGAGAATTCCATGGACTGTATAGTCCATGGGGTCACAAAGAGTTGGACACGACTGAGTGACTTTCGCTTTCACTGAAAAGAATATATCAATTCATTTCCATTTAATGTTTATGTACAGAGTAGTAGTTATAGCTTTAAGTACACCAAACTCAGATTACCACGTGCCTGGTTTAAGATGAGCAGTTCAAACCCATGTCTCAGACATCTCTACCTTAGGGTGACTCTGTGCATGTGTGTCTGTTACCTCAAATGTTGAATGGTGAAAGAGCCTGAAAGCTCTGAACCAAAATGCATAAAGAATCAAGGATAACAGTATAAAAATCTTCATAGGAGGATGCTCAGGAAAAGTCACTGGTCTCAGTCAATGGCCAATTTGCTTTAAGTAATATTAAATATTCCAAGAATTTGGGTAGTTTTCTGGTCTTCACTATAACAAACTTTAATGAATGATGTATTACATTCATATTCTTTTAATGTACATTTAATAAGACCATTCTCCTTCTATGATAAGACTCCTCTAAAGTCCAGGGTAATGAATATCTCTAATGCTATGCATGCTAAGTTGCTTCAGTCGTGTCCGACTCTTTGCGATCCCATGGACAGCAGCTCACCAGGCTCCTCTGTCCACAGAATTCTCCAGGCAGGAATACTGGAGTGGGTTGCCATCTCCTTCTCCAGGAATATTCTAATATTTGCATTTTATTCAGCTGTTTTGGTATCCTATAAATATAAGCTGAATTTGGAAATGTAAATTGCTTTCTAAAAGAAAGGAAGAGAATGAGGAGTTTAAAAATGGATACAGGTATCTTTAAATAAAGAGAAAAGAGGAGAAAAGTTCTCTGAGTTTCTAAGTGGGCCATAGAACATGCTGGCTGGAACAGTATAACTAGTGGAATAAGCACTGAACTTAACTAAAGAATAATTTAACAAAAATTCTATTAATGTGTGTGGTTCAAACTTGAGTGCTACAGATCGGTGGGTTAGAGTGTGCCAAGTTCTTCAGACAATTCTGTGGAGTGAGGAATGTGCAATGAAAGCAACAATCCAGATATGATTAGCACAATCAGTCAAGTAACAGAGATTTGGGAGTGGTGGTGGTTGCGGATGTATGCTACACAGCTCCTTTTCACACACAGGCATGCATGCAGTATGAAGGTTTGCAGTCCTTTCATGTTTAAGTGATATACACAGTGGCTGTACAGCTTGAAGATCCAGAAAAAATTTAGGAAATCATATATTTTAAGTCAATGGTGCTGGGAAGATTGTAGAAAGCTCTCCTGAGAGGGATATAGTGACACCAAAGGACTCAGGAAGGACGGACTATTTTGAACATCTGATACTCTGACTATAACATATGTGAGTGTCTCTCCAGCAATATGTACAACATTGCTAAATTAAGCAATCATTTATTTATTTTCCCAAATTAGATTATGGCTTGTTCTTCAACATAAAGAAACAAAAAGCAAATCAGACCTGGAAATGGATGTCACGAGCTAGCATGACCAAATCATGACATTCATTGTTTAATCAGTATGTGGTAGACTCAAATGTACAAAGTCAAACACATCCATCTGGTTGAGGGCTGCCCAGCAAAGCAGTCACCTTGGGGACCATCAACTTCAAGGGAAGTTTATAAACCACACATCAGTGCACACCCAGTGTTTCATTACCTTATATCAGAGTTTGTTTTTTATAGCTTTAAAACTGAAACCAATGGGGAGGACAATAAAATAGGTGCACATTTTGACAACATTAACAATGTCTTCTCTGATGAGTTGTATGCTGCTAAAAACAAATAATGAACCCCTACACAACAAAGCGAATGATCCTTTCCCAAAAACTGAGAGAACTTACAGGTAAATGGCCAAGAAGTGAAGTGATGTTATGGGTCACAGAAATTATAATTCCATCTGTGCTCACTATTATCATAAATCCATCCAATGACTAATGAAAAGAGAATAATAATGTAATTAAATAGTGGAACAATAATAAAATGATAGCTTTATTTCTAAATGCATAAATAATTGTAATCACACACTGAAAATGTATTGTGGTCCTTAAATATCAATAAAGCAAGCCCAGAATTAATTAAAATTCCATTATTCTCCCTCCTACACAGAATCTACTTAACCTTAAGCATGAGATGTTTATCAAATGATATCTCACTTAGACAAACACATTTCAGTATACACCCAATTAACACAAAACTCTCCAACACAAGCTAGGAAGATTCATTTCCATGTGTTGGTTATTTCACACTTAATTCAAAATTAATTCCAAAAACAGTAAGAATATTTTGGAGGGCATTTTCATTTGTAGTTAGTTTAGTCAATCTATTTATAAATATGGCTATTGCCTTCACTTTCCTGCTATATAATAGAATAGATATCCAGACAAATGCCTCCTGGTAAAGAACACCTAAAATGGTGGATAAAATATATAAAACAGGGAGAAGCTTATGGTAAAGTATGGGAAACAATCTGATATAGAAATGACTAGAACATGAGAAGTCAGAGGATATCGAAGCTTGCATATGCCTTGGGAGCATCTATGCAACATTGATGGCATAGAGCCAGGGGGACAGAAAACAAAGCTTGGACACACACAAAGTGAAGGCTGAAACCAAAGACTCCCGTATCAAGCCAGGAAAGGAAACTCTCAGCAGACAAAATAGAAAGATCTTATCCAACAAAGAGAGCCAGGGAACTTACAACCTGCCTATCTTGCCTCAGCCTCAGCTTGGGCTAGAAAAGGAAAAGAAGAACTGGTCTCCTCTGGGAATTGCAAACAAAAGCCCACACTCACACTAACTACCTGTGTAGCCCTCAACACCCCAAGCCTATAATTTACTTTCAAATGGTCCTGACCCCAAATATCCAGGAAAAAGAAATTGAAATCACCTCTTGAGAATGATTTTAAAACCAGGGCTCAAAGAATGTAGATAAATTTCCAAATAACATAAGTTTGTCATAAATGATTAACAAAAACAGGAAAAACATGAAACATGAACAAGAGGCAGTGTAAACAATAAAATGCACAATGAGATTTAAAACTGCAGATATGAGAAATATCAGAGACAGAATGTAAAATAAGTATGCTTAAAAGCAACTATACTGCAATAAAAATTAATAAAAATAAATAAATATGCCAAAAACATGCTTAATATGCTTAAATAAATCTTAAAAGGGTATTGAAAATATAATGAAGGAACAGGAGACTCCTAACTGACTAGGCAGATGTGAAAATTAATCAAATTGTCTAGAAATGATATCATCAAAATAAAAACTCAATATGTAGGTCAAATAGCAAGTTAGAGCATAGGTGGAAAGATAATTTCTGAACTGGAAGACAAAGCTGAAGAAATGACTCAGAAGCAACACAAGGAGACAAAGGAATGGAAGATAAGAGAAATGAAATAACACAGAGAAGAGCGGGAAAGTGCACTAGACATTTTACACATGTTCACTTTACTCTCACAACCACTCTGTGAAACAGAGATATTGTACAGAGGAAGAAGTCAGAGTTGAGAGATGGCAATTCTCTCAAGGATGCATAACAAGTAAGTGATAAAGGAACAGTTCATATCCCTATCTATTTGACTCAAAGGATCGTGGTCATTTGGGCTTTAGTCTGTGGCCTTTGAACTCAGTGAAACCTACCAGTTCCTTTGGAAGTAGAAACCATAAACATCTCATGTCCTTGAGGAAAAAAAAGTAAGGAATGAAAAGGCTTAATCTATAGACTCTAACAACCTGTGTTGAATGAATCTACCAGATAATTAATTAACTTGCCACTAAACTATGCAAACACTCGTTCATTTTTGCTGTTGCTGGAGTTCGGTGGGTTCAGTTGGCATAAGAAACATCCAGGCAACTTTGGATTAGATTATCTTCTCTCCAAAATGATTTTAAAGATGCAAATAAATGAACCTAGTGAGTTAAAAAAAAAAAAAGAAAGAAAGAAAGAAAGAAACATCCAGGCAGCCTGCTAGACATGAAGGCTCCTGGCCCTACCAAGATAGAGATTCCAATTCAAACAGTTTAAGGTGGGTCTCAGGAATCTGTGTTTTTACCAAGTTCCCTAGATAATTCTGAAGATAGAGTCCCCTAGCCACACTTTGAAAAACAGTATTCTGTATCTTTTACTGCATGCATTCTGCACATAAAGCAACCAGAGAACAAACTCCCTCTTACTTGTAGTGTCTTCTGGATAAAATCTTCATAGCTTCGAAATGATGGAATCCAATTCAGTGTCTCTGTAGACATTTTTATAAGGAAGGAAAGATAAAAAATGGTCACATTAAAATGATTAGCTTATGGGTATTGATTTTTCAAAGTTATAATTAATTTTATAGAAAAGACTCTCATGAGAAAATGCTGAGTGCTAATGAAGAATCTGAGGTAGACTAACTAATTTCTTATAACCTATCATCAACAAAGAAGTGTTCAGAATTGAAAAAGACCTTGAAGATCATCCATCTCAATTTCTACTGTATGCAGGATGATCTTTCTAACAATGTTATGATCTTCAACTCCCAGTTCTTTCCCTTTCTTGACTTCTTTAAGTCTTCCAAATTCTATCCAAACCCAATATTCACAATATACCAGATAAGGTACAGGCTGTTGAATGCTCCAGGTGTATTAAGACACTGAATATGTCCTCAGTCCCTGGCTAAAATACAGAATTCCATGACTGTTCCATCAAATTAAGCTTTTAGCAAAGGACCTCAACTAGAAAATCCTTAAGCTGTATCTTGTAATTCTCCAAAGATGCTGACACTCTTCTGTCTCCTATACCCCCTCCTCCATGCGTCAAGATTTTCTGGTTTTCCCAATGAACAGTTTCAGCTCCTGAACTAACTCAGAGCCTCTGCTATCAACATCCACCCCACTTTGCCTCCCCCAATCCCACCTGTTCCACTGACTTCACTAACCCAGAGACTTCACTAACACAGCCCCCCAGTCTCTAGTTATTTGAATGTATGTCCACAAATGTTTGCTTCTTCTCCTCACAGAAATGGTGAGGAGACCCATAAAACTGCAATGCCTATTCAAAATGTTAAATCCCTTGACAAAGACAAATCTGACAGCAGCACTTGCTCTCTTGGTGGGAAGGCGTCTCAGATCCTTCTCTATGAGTAGATAAGAAGGGACCCAGGCATGAGCAGAAGAGCTCCTGAACCCTCACTTAAGAGGGGATGAGAAGAGGGCATGTAACTATGTGGGAAGGAAGAATAATATGAAACATAAACCATGCCGGTTGCACAACCGCCTCACAATCAGTGTTCCTGACCCCTGTCCCAGCCTGAAAACTGAATTCTGGTCACAACTTCTCCAACTCAGAAAACAAACCATGCCCCTCTCCCATGGCTGATTTCTGAGGTCATTTCCCCACTGACTTTCAGCTCCACCTAGTGACTTTCATCTCCTATACTCCCTACAAAGAAATACAAAAGACAGTCCATATATTTCCAGAAAATAAAACCTATGTATTTTATAAAACAACCATAAAGGGCTTTTCTACATTAGTATATTACCCATGAACTTGTCCTTGTTCTGTTTCTAGGGTAGGCACCATATACAATTCTTCACTAAAACCCCAGTGTTCAGCATGGTACTTGACTCACGATAGGAACTTGGCAATTCTTGTTAAGCTGAACCTCATTCATTCATGTATTTAACTACCACCTACTGGGCTCCTACTACATATCCTACTCTGTTTTAGGGGCTAATGATAGAGCATGGACAAGACAAATAAATTGACCATTCTTTTGAATCTTACAGACCGGTGGGGAAGGTAGACAGATAACCAACACATAAACCAGGGAATTGGTCATTGCATATACCTTGAAGTACAATAACTTCAACTGGGTGCCCAGGGAAAGCCTTGCTGACAAAGTGAAAAATGGCAGGAAGAGAGCTATGAGAAAATCCAGGAGCAAGAAGAGCATCTCAGGCAGAAGAAGCAGTAAGTACAAAGGGAGACAGGAAAGATTTTGGCCAATTTAACTAACAGGAGGTCAAAGGGACTACTGTAGAGTGACCAAGGGATAGAGCAGTGGGAAATGAAGTCTGAGAGACAGGTAGGACCAGATTACGTAGTGTATGTGAGGGAGCCAGCATTGTTTTGAGTGGAACAGCATGTGCTTTCAAGCAGAAGAGTGACATACGGGTTTTTTTTTTTTTCCTAATATTTTTATTAGAAAATATATTTTTCTGTATTTCGTTGAGGGAAACATGAAGGAGTTCCCCGACCAGGGGCCCCTGCATCGAGAGCACAGGGTCCCAACCACTGAACCATCAGGGAAGTCCCTTGATATATATTTTTAAAAGATCACTATGGCTGTTTATGAAAAATAGGTCAAACTAGGGACCAAGAGTGAAGCAAGGGAGCCTCGCTGGAAAGCATGTTCAAATGGAATAGATGGTGGTGGCCTGGACTAGGTTGGTTCACCAAGGCTATGAAAGTGGCAGAGTGAATGGATTTGAGATATACTTTAGAAGCAAAGCTAAAAGGATTTGCTGATGGATTGGTGGAGGACACAAGAATGACAGCTGGAGTTTATTTTGAGCTATTAGAAGAATGGTGGTACTTATTCTGAAACTGTGAAAATCAAGCCCGGGAGTGTGAGAGGAATTGAGAGGTCCTGAATGGCGATGTTACCTTTCCTGTTAGACATCCAAGCAAAGAAGTCACAGAGGAAACTCTCATGCTGATTTAATAATGAGTATGATTCTCAAGTATGGAGGTAAGGAAGGAGGTTCGGGCTGCAGATAGATTTTAAAAGTGGGAGGCACTGACATCCAAGTAGCCCTTCAAATTAAGGGATTGGATGAGATTACATGGGGAATGACTGTAGACAGAGAAGACAAAAGGTCCTAGGACTGAGCCCTAGGGCATATCCATGCTTCAAAGTTGAAAAGGGAAAGAGGGGATGGGAAAAAGAGAGAGAGAAGGAGTGGCCAATGAGTTAGGAGAGGAACCAGAATCCAGTTACCCAGGTATCCTGGAAGCTGAGAGAAAAATGCTTCAAGAAGGAGGGAGTGGTCACCTGTCCAATGTTTTTGAAATATCATGAAAGATGAGGATAGTTAAGGGACCAAAGACCTCAGCAATGTGGAAACCACTGCTATTCCTGACAGAAGTAGTTGTCCTGGAGTGGGGGGAGCTCCAGGCTCAGTGAAGTGGGTTGAGAAAGGATGGGGCACAAGGAAGTGAACACAGGGTCGATACAATCATTTCGAGAAGTTTTGTTGTGAAGGGGACACAGAAATAGGGCAACAGCTGAAGGTATCATGGGGCCAAGAAAAAATATTTTAAGGTAAGAGAGATCTTCTATAGCATGATTACATGCTTATGAGCATAACCTGCTCAGATGTTTTGAGTTAAATATACTTAAATATTATAGGTACTATTTGACACCCTTGGGACCCTGTTTCCCTTAGCAACATTTATATGTGCCTTCAAGTGCCTAAGATACAGAAATCTGCACTACTGTTGCCCAGAATACTTCTTCTAATTCTCATTTCCTTATTCCACTTTTGCACAAACTTCAGTAATGCTTTTAGCATCAAGCATAAGAAAATTATAAATGGAGAGAAACTAAATATCCACATAATAGAAGTTGCTTCAGGAGGTCATCTTGTCATTGCTGCTGCTGCTGCTATTACTATTTAGTCACTCAGTCGTGTCCAACTCTTTGTGACCCCATGCACTATAGCCTGCCAGGCTCCTCTGTCCATTGGATTTCCCAGGCAAAAATACTGGAGTGGGTTACCATTTCCTCCTCCAGGGGATCTTCCCAACCCAGGGATCGAACCCGCATCTCCAGCATTGGCAGGCAGATTCTTTACCGCTGAGTCACCAGGGAAGCCCCATCTCGTCATTAATCCCACACAGTGATGTATGAGGTAAAGAAGAGTTCCAGTTGTCCCACCCACAGCTCATTTTCAATATAGCTAAGCTCAGTTGAAACCTGTCTTTTGTGAAAGAGCAGAAATACCTTGTGATTTTTCTTTGTTTTCCTCCACAGGACTGTCCCGTCTGTACAAAAAACCATGTAGTCCTCTGAGGACAGTATTGATGTGATTCTTTTTCTGATCTTCAGACAGATCTCTATATCTAATTGATAAAAGACAAAGAAGGTTATTCATAAGGGTACATGCATGCTAAGTCACTTCAGTTGTGTCTGACTCTTTGCAGCCCTGTGGACTCTAGCCTGTCAGGCTCCTCTGTCCATGGGATTCTCCAGGCAAGAATACTGAAGTGGGTTGCCCTGCTCTCCTCCAGGGGATCTCCCCCCCCCACCCCCCAGGGATCGAACCCATGTCCCTTACGTCTCCTGCATTAGCAGGCAGGCTCTTTATTATTAGCACCACCTGGGAAGTCCATAATAAGGGTAGGACTGAGAATTCAAATGATGGAACAATGGATGGGGAGAAATAAGGAGAGAGAAAGGGAGATGTTATTGTCAACATCTGGGCAAAAATCTGGTCCTTTGATAACTCATATAACACAACTGTCAACATTAAAATAAGAATATGAAAGCCAATCTCATGTCCCTCAGACTCTGAGGCTGTTGAGGGTAGGTTGGGACCATATCTGTCTCCATGTTTCCAATAGCAAAGTCCACACAGTGTCTTGCACAGTGGCTTATGAATTATATCAAATAAGTCCAAATGAATTTGAATATAATGGTGGCTCTTTGTTCTACCATATAATCTTACCTGCTTTTTCAGAGTACTTCTGATTAAAGAAAACTGTTTCTAAATCAACTCTAATTACTGAAGAGACTTTCTTGAAGCCAATGCTCCCTCTCACAGAGAAAGTTGAGCAACGAAATGCTAATTTAGATTTCAATTTTTAACTTAAAAAAAACACAGACCATTCTGAAAAATTCTGACAAAAACTTTTTGACCAGTAGGATGAAATTTACTTTAGATTCTTGAACTGGAAAAATGACATTATTAACCTTCCCAAATGTATATGAATTTCAATTCTAGGCAAGCCAAGGCCCCCAAGCAGACTTTTCAACTGATCAGGGAGTATAAAGCGTTTATTCAGTGTCAGCTCTGAGCAACCACTGTGCAAGGCAGGGAGGGCACAGTTCGATGAGGGAGGCTGTTAGGACATAGAGAGTGAGCATGCATGCTCAGTCACTCAGTTGTGTCTAACTCTTGCAACTCCATGGACTGTAGCCCGCCAGGCTCTTCTGTCCATGGGATTCTCCAGGCAAGAATGCTGGAGTGCGTTGCTGTTTCCTCCTCCAAGGGATCTTCCTGACCCAGGGATTGAACCTGAGTCTCTTAGTCTCCTGCATTAGCAGGCAGGTTCTTTACCACCAGCACCACCTGGCAAGCCCATAGGAAGCCTACAAAGTGTTATAATACAATTAGGTTGAGGGATATGAAGTACCCACCAGAGAGGTCAAATTTCTCTGAGTTAGTCAAGTTTCCCAGAGGAAGGAGAATTTTGCAAGATGTGAAATAGGAAGGGAGGACAGGGGAGAAGTCTTTGAGGAAAATATCAGTCAATTAGGAATTCATACCGCATCCGTTTTCTTCCGTCACCTTCATCCATTTTTCAGTGATATAATAAAGAATCCTGAAATCAAAGTGGAGCCACATTTTACTAAGAAATCAGTCTATGATGAATCACATAAAACAATAAGATTAATCAAAATTCTCAATTTCCCTTGAGGAATGCCTACTTCTTTTAAAGAGAATCTCATTAAGCATCTGTAGATGGTAAAGACTTGCTTTATTGTGTGATCCTCAATGAACGTTTGTCACAATAATACTACAAATGAATGTATTTGGAAAAAGGTGCAAAAACACTGTGAAGTTACACAACTTAATCCCAAAGTCAGGTACTTGTTGGTTTACTTTTGTACCCTTAGATTCCTTTAACTTCCACTGATTTCATGAAACAAAGACAGTGAAAGAAAGAGAGATGTGGATTGAAAACTTCATACCTAGCCACTATATCATGCCACAATAGACAAAAGCCTGCACTTATCATTGATATCACAGAAATCTTCAGCATAGAAGAATGACCTTGACAACACCAGAAGTCTCTGCTTTGAATTGTGTAATTAGACTCACACATCACCTCAAGGTTGAAACCTCAATACAGAAGTCAATGACATTGAAATACATGTGCATTAAATAAGAGGGAACTGTTAAAATATAGCAAACATCTTCTAAATGCTCTCAAGAAAATAAGAGAAAGCTCAGGTGTCAAACCCTGGGCAGATACTGAAAACAAGCTGGTTAGTTCACCAACCTGTGCTGCTGGGGAGATGATTAAGCATAACTTACATCCCTCATATCTAGCAGAGTGCTGGGAAAAGACTGAAAAAATGAACAGAGCTTTCAGATGGGATATCATCAGGCAATCTAAAATATAGGTAACTAGATTCCTAGAAGGGAGAGGAAATGTAATATTTGGATAATGGCTAATTGTTCCCATACTGGATGAAAAACATAAATTCATATATTCTTGAAGCTCAGTGAATCCAAGAACTAAACACCATGAAAAGCTTACCAAGGCTTGAAAAGCAATTGCAAAGCAAAAGCAATTGCAAATTGAAAAGCAATTGCAAAAAGAAAATCTTAAAAGCAAACAGAAATAAAAGATACATTTAATACAGAGTGGGGAAGAATGTCCTCTGTCTGACTTCTCATCAGAATAACCCAAGCCAAGAGAAAATGAAACATCTTTAAAGTTCTGGGCAAACAAATCAACCTAGAATTCTATATCTATTAAGACTGAACCCTTCAAAGAAACTGAAGGTAAAATAAAGACACCTTCAGATGAACAAAAAATGGAAGAAGTCAAGGCCAGCATACTAGCACTATCAGAAATGTTAAAGGAAGGACTTCAAATGGAAGGAAAAGAATGCCAGATGCAAAGTTATATCTACATTATGAAATGAAAAGAACTGGAAATAATATGTACATGAATAAATATAATATTTGCATCTTCAATTTCTTTAAAAGATAACTGAAATAAAAGCAAGGAACTGTAAAGTTTTTAATACATATTGATATCAAATCTATTACAATAATAATACAAAAGATAGAAGAGTGGAAAGCGAAAACCTACTGTTATGAGATTCTTACATTATACATGAAGTGGCACAATGTTAATTCACATCAGACAGTAATAAATTAAAGATGTATACTATAAACTGCCTAGAACAACAAATAAAACACACATGAGATATAGATTATGAAAGGTCACACTGACTGCAGGCGGGAAAGCGCCAGCCAGAAAATGCTGACAGAGAAGCCCCGGATAAGTCCCAGGGACAGACATCCACCAATCAACAGCCCGTTGCCAGGCAGACTGATGGACACGAAGGCGCCAAGATTCCGGCCAATCAAAAACTGACACGAGTCCGAAAAGTCCAATCAGCACCCTAGAGCCAGCCGGAAAATGCTGACAGAGAAGCCCCGGATAAGTCCCAGGGACAGACTCCACCAATCAACAGCCTGTTGCCAGGCAGACTATGGACATGAAGGCGCCAAGATTCCGGCCAATCAAAAACGGACACGAGTCCGAAAAGTCCAATCAGCACCCTAGAGCCAGCCGGAAAATGCTGACAGAGAAGCCCCGGATAAGTCCCAGGGACAGACATCCACCAATCAACAGCCCGTTGCCAGGCAGACTGATGGACACGAAGGCGCCAAGATCCCGGCCAATCAAAAACGACACGAGACTGAAAAGTCCAATCAGCACCCTAGAGCCCGATTCTAACCATATATGGAAAGGTCCCACCACTTCCGCATCCGCCAGGGTATATAACTGTCACCCCACTTCCCGCAGGTTGCAGACACCCACTTTCCCCCTGCTCAGGTCTGGGAGCTCTGCCCGGGAGCAATTGCCCAATAAAGCCTCTTAATACTCTGGCACTCTCTTTGTCTTGCCGCGGGGTTCTTACAGATTACAAATCAAAAGAGATAAAATGGAATATTAATTAGTCATTTCATCCAGAAGCAGAAAAGGAAGGCAAAGAAAACAGATCAAATGGGACAAACAGAAAATATATAGAAAGATGGTAGACTTAAACATCACTGTATTAATAATTATGTTAAGTGTCAGTGGACTAAAGGCACAAATACAAAGCCAAGGAGTGTCAAAACTGGGGACAAAAGTAAGACCAAACTATCTTGTCTACAGGATACTCACTTGAATTATAAAGTCACAGCTTATAAGTAAAATAAAAGAAATATATATACTATATAACCTTAATGATGTAAAGCTTAAGTGGCTAATTAATATTAAAGATTCTAGGTAAGGAATAGTCTTAGAGTAAAAGAGGGACATTTCATTATGATAAAGGAGTCAATCAAGAAGGTAAAACAATCCTAAACAGGTATACTCCTAATTACAAAGTTTGAAAATGAAGTAAGAACTAAAAGGAGGAATAAACAAACCCACAATTACATCTGATGAGTTTAAACTCTCCTCTATCAGTAATTAATGGACCAAATAAAGAGAAAAGAAGTGAGGATACTGGAGACTTACTAGCCTGCCAACAGACTTGGCCTCGTTTGATGACAGGCTGCGCTAAGCAACAGTAGAACACAGGCGTAACATTCCAACTGTGATGATGATTCAAAATGTACTGGTCCATGAGACCAGTTTCAGTGAATTTAAATCATTAAAGGCATACAGACCATGTTCTCTGATGAAAACAGAATTAAATTAGAAATCAATAATAAACAGATAAATCCCTGGAAAACCCCCAAACATTTGGAAATTAAATAACATCCCTGTAAATCATTTCTGAATTAAAGAATAAACCTTTGGAAAAGGTTTAAACACAGAAAATCAGACATTATATTATAATTATATTATAATTAATTATAATTAATATTTTATAATTAATTATAATTATATTATATAATTATAATAATAATGTTAAATATAATTAATATTATAATTAATTATATTGATTTTATTATTATTTATATTATATATTATAATAATTATATTCATATTAATTAATTATAATTAATATTAATGCTAAATTCCAAAATATTCAATAACCTAATTGTAATTTATTAAAATTGCATTATATGTATTTATGGTGTTATATAGTCCCATCAAAAAAAGCCAAATCTCAATAATTACTCAAATCACTTTTTTGTGTTCTTAACACATGATTCTTTGTATATACAGTAAAAGAAATTATACAGTGTTAGGAGCTAATTTAACAAAATGTGCAAAATTATTACACAGAAAATAATGTCTTTATTGATTAATATAAAAATGTCTGAATAAATAGAAAAAACGTCATATCCCTGGACAGGAATTTTCATAGTTTTATCAGATCTCCCCAACTAATCTACAAATTAACTTTGATCAACACTCAGTATATTTTTGTTTGGCTTTGGTTTTCTATATAACTTCTATAATTACAGAATTCCCATCAAGATCAACAAGTCAGAAATATCTACAATAATTTTGAAGAATAAAAATGTACAAAGATGTGTTCTGCTAGACATCAAGACTTCTTTGAGGTAAATAGATAAGGGTACAAAGCATAGGACAGAAAAGACCCATTAGGAACAGTTCCATACATAAATAGAAATTTGATTTGTGACAAAAAATCATTATAATTTTGAAATTTCTACTAAATCCCTTAGGATTATACAGTGAAAGTGAGAAACAGATACAAAGGGTTAGTCTGACACAGTACCTGAAGAACTATGGACAGAGGTTTGTGACATTGTACAGGAAGCAGGGATCAAAACCATGCACAAGAAAAAGAAATGCAAAAGGCAAAACGGTTGTCTGAGAAGGCCTTAAAATAGGTGTGAAAAGAAGAGAAGTGAAAGGCAAAGGAGAAAATGAAAGATACACCCATTTGAATGCAGAGTTCCAAAGAATAGCAAGGAGAGATAAGAAAGCCTTCCTCAGTGATCAAGGCAAAGAAATAGAGGAAAACATCAGAATGGGAAAGACTAGAGATCTCTTCAAGAAAATTAGAGTTATCAAGGGAACATTTCAGGCAAAGATGGGATCAATAAAGGACAGAAATGGTAGGGACCTTACAGAAGCAGAAGATATTAAGAAGAGGTGGCAAGAATACACAGAAGAACTGTACAAAAAAGATCTTCACGAGCCAGATAATCACAATGGTGTGATCATTCACCTAGAGCCAGACATCCTGGAATGTGAAGTCAAGTGGGCCTTAGAAAGCATCACTACAAACAAAGCTAGTGGATGTGATGGAATTCCAGTTGAGCTATTTCAAATCCTGAAAGATAATGCTGTGAAAGTGCTGCACTCAATATGCCAGCAAATTTGGAAAACTCAGCAGTGGCCACAGGACTGGAAAAGGTCAGTTTTCATTCCAATCCCTAAGAAAGGCAATCCCCAAAGAATGCTCAAACTACCACACAATTGCACTCATCTCACACGCTAGTAAAGTAATGCTCAAAATTCTCCAAGCCAGGCTTCAGCAATACGTGAACCATGAACTTCCAGATGTTCAAGCTGGATTTAGAAAAGGTGGAGGAACCAGAGATCAAACTGCCAACATCCAAAGGATCATCAAAAAAGCAAGAGAGTTCCAGAAAAACATTTACTTCTGCATTATTGACTATGCCAAAGCCTTTGACTGTGTGGATCACCACAAACTGTGGAAAGTTCTTCAAGAGATGGGAATACCAGACCACCTGACGAGAAATCTGTATGCAGGTCATTAAGCAACAGTTAGAACTGGACATGAACAACAGACTGGTTCCAAATAGGGAAAAGAGTATGTCAAGGCTGTATATTGTCACCCTGCTTATTTAACTTATTATATGCAGAGTACATCATGAGAAACGCTGGGCTGGATGAAGCACAAGCTGGAATAAAGATTGCAGGGAGAAATATTAATAACCTCAGATGTGCAGATGACATCACCCGTATGGCAGAAAGCGAAGAAGAACTAAAGAATCTCTTCATGAAAGTGAAAGAGGAGAGTGAAAAATTTCGCTTGAAACTCAACACTCAGAAAACTAAGATCATGGCATCTGGTCCCATCAATTCATGGCAAATAGATGGGAAAACAGTGGAAACAATGACAGACTTTATTTTTTGGGCTCCAAAATCACTGCAGATGGTGACTGCCGCCATGGAATTAAAAGACCTCTGCTCCTTGGAAGAAAAGTTATGACCAACCTAGACAGCATATTAAAAAGCAGAGACATTACTTTGCCAATAAAGGTCCATCTAGTCAAAGTGATGGTTTTTCCAGTAGTCATGTATATGGATGTAACAGTTGAATTCTAAAGAAAGCTGAGTGCTGAAGAGTTGATGCTTTTGAACTGTGGTGTTGGAGAAGACTCTTGAGAGTCCCTTGGACTGCAAGGAGATCCAACCAGTCGATCCTAAAGGAGATCAGTCCTGAATATTCATTGGAAGGACTGATGCTGAAGCTGAAACTCCAGTACTTTGGCCACCTGATGTGAAGAACTGACTCATTTGAAAAGACCCTGATGCTGGCAAAGATTGGGGGCAGGAGGAGAAGGGTACGACAGAGGATGAGACAGTTGGATGGCATCACTGACTTGATGGACATGAGTTTGAGTAAACTCCGGGAGTTGGTGCTGGACAGGGAGGCCTGGCATGCTGCAGTCCATGGGGTCGCAAAGAGTTGGACAAGACTGAGCAACTGAACTGAACTGAACTGAACCATAGAGTATGTGTGTATGTGTGTTTTTATATACCCCTTTCTATATTGGGGCAACAAAGTTTGTTTGCAAGCTATTTAAATCAGTTCCTTTCAGTTGAGTCGCTCACTTGTGTCCAACTCCTTGCAACCCCATGAATCGACTGAATCGACTGATCTCCTTTAGGATCGACTGGTTGGATCTCCTTGCACTCCAAGGGACTCTCACGAGTCTTCTCCAACACCACAGTTCAAAAGCATAAATTTTTCGGTGCTCAGCTTTCTTCACAGTCCAACTCTCACATCCATACATGACCACTGGAAAAAGCATAGCCTTGAACGGATGGACCTTTGTTGGCAAAGTAATGTCTCTGCTTTTAAATATGCTATCTAGGTTGGTTATAATTTTCCTTCCAAGGAGTAAGCATCTTTTAATTTCATGACTGCACCATCCACAGTGATTTTGGAGCCCCCAGAAATAAAGTCTGACACTGTTTCTACTGTCTCTCCATCTATTTCCCATGAGGTGATGGGACCAGATGCCATGATCTTAGTTTTCTGAATGTTGAGCTTTAGGCCAACTTTTTCACTCTCCTCTTTCACTTTCATCAAGAGGCTCTTTAGTTCCTCTTCACTCTCTGCCTTAAGGGTGTTGTCATCTGCATATCTGATGTTACTGGTATTTCTCCCAGCAATCTTGATTCCAGCTTGTGCTTCTTCCAGCCCAGCGTTTCTCATGATGTACTCTGTGTATAAGTTAAATAAGCAGGGTGACAATATACAGCCTTGACGTACTCCTTTTCCTATCTGGAACCCGTCTGTTTTTCCATGTCCAGTTCTAACTGTTGCTTCCTGACCTGAATACAGGTTTCTCAAGAGGCAGGTCAGGTGGTCTGGTATTCCCATCTCTTTCAGAATTTTCCACAGTTTATTGTGATCCACACAGTCAAAGGCTTTGGCATAGTCAATAAAGCAGAAATAGATGTTTTTCTGGAACTCTCTGCTTTTTCGAATGATCCAGTGGATATTGGCAATTTGATCTCTGGTTCCTCTGCTTTTCTAAAACCAGCTTGAACATCTGGAAGTTCTCAGTTCACGTATTGCTGAAGCCGGCTTATTTGAGCATTACTTTATAGCGTGTGAGATGAGTGCAATTGTGTGGTAGTTGAGCATTCTTGGGATTGCTCTTAGGGATTGGAATAAAAAACTGACCTTTTCCCAGTCCTGTGGCCACTGCTGAGTTTTCCAAATTTGCTGGCATATTGAGTGCAGCACTTTCACAGCATTCTTTCAGGATTTGAAATAGCTCAACTGGAATTCCATCACATCCACTAGCTTTGTTTGTAGTGATGCTTTCTAAGGCCCACTTGACTTCACATTCCAGATGTCTGGCTCTAGGTGAGTGATCAACACCATGTGATTATCTGGCTCGTGAAGATCTTTTTTGTACAGTTCTTCTGTGTATTCTTGCCACCCCTTCTTAATATCTTCTGCTTCTAGAGGTCCCTACCATTTCTGTCCTTTATTGAGCCCATCTTTGCCTGAAATGTTCCCTTGATAACTCTAATTTTCTTGAAGATCTTCTAGTCTTTCCCATTCTGATGTTTTCCTCTATTTTCTTGCATTGATCGCTGAGGAAGGCTTTCTTATCTCTCCTTGCTATTCTTTGGAATCTGCATTCAAATGGGTTATCTTTCCTTTCTTCTTTGCTTTGCTTCTCTTCTTTCACAAGCTATTGTAAGGCCTCCTCAGACAACCATTTTGCCTTTTTGCATTTCTTTTCCATGGGGATGGTCTTGATCCCTGTCTCCTGTACAGTGTCACGAACCTCTGTCCATAGTTCATCAGGCTCTCTGTCTATCAGATCTAGTCCCTTAAATCTATTTCCCTATTTAAATATATGAGTCTAAAAAAATAAAATAAATAAATAAAAATACTTCAATAACAGAAGAGTTGGGTGACTTGCTGGCAGTCCAGTGGTTAAGGCTCTGCCAAAATAAATAAATACATACATAGAACAGTCATGTTTTATATGTCTTTCTTATTTCCAACAGCACCCAGCTCCACACAGAGAAGACACTCAAAACACACCATTAAATTTTCCTGCCAGTGCTCTCTTCGGCAGCACATATACTAAAATTGGAAAGATACAGAGATTGGCATGGCTCCTGTGCAAGGATGACATGCAAATTCGTGAAGTGTTCCATATTTTTTGAATGGATAAAGTAGTGTTACATATACACAATGGAATATTACTCAGCCATATAAAGGAACACATTTGAGTCAGTTGTGATGAGGTGGATGAACCTAGAACTTATTATACAGAGTGAAATGTTTCAGAAAGAGAAAGATGAATATCATATTCTAATTCATATATACAGAATCTAGAAAAATGGTACTGAAGAATTTATTTACAGTGCAGCAATGGAGAAACAGACATAGAGAACAGACTTATGGACATGGGGATAAGGAAGGAGAGGGTGATATGTATGGAAAGAGTAACATGGAAACTTACATTACCATATGCAAAATGGATAGCCAATGGGAATTTGGTGTATGGCTCAGGAAAATCAAACAGGGACTCTGTATCAACCTAGAGGGGTGGGATAGGGAGGGAGATGGGAAGGAATTTCAAAAGCGAGGGATGTATATATACCTATGGCTGATTCATTTTGAGGTTTGACAGAAAACAACAAAATTCTGTAAAGCAATTATCCTTCAATAAAAAAATAAATTAAAAAAAAATTTCCTGGCAGAATCTCCAAATATATTCTCAGATTATATAAATATAAGGGGCAGTAATTCATACTGTCTCCACTATTGATTAGGCAAGTTAAACTAAGTTTCAATTTCCTTGCCTGGAAAAGGGGGATAATAATAGTACCCACCATTTCATAGGCTTGTTGTAAAGATTGAATGAACATGTAACTTGTTACATGTTACATGAACATGTCTCTTTGGCATTGTGGTAAATGCTGAATGCTAAATAAATGTTAATTATTATTTTTTTAAAAACCCACACCACTAAATATCCAATGACTTCCTTTAATCACTGGACAAGGTCCTTCCAGGCACCTGTTAATTACTGATCTGTTCCACTCAGTAATTCATTCTAAAACAAAGACTTAGAAACTGACACAGGGAAAAGAATACACAGAGAGTGAAAAAAAAGACGGCCAAAAGTAGCCAGCAAAGTATTTTCCTATGCAATGTAATAATTATTTTCTTTCAGAGTAGCAGAGTTGTGTGTTGAGTGGCTTTTTCCAAAATCAATGGGAAATCACCTAGAAAAACCTCATCAAATTTTGTAAAAGTTGCTCAGTCATGTCTGACTCTTTGCGACCCCATGGACTGTAGCCCGGCAGGCTCCTCTGCCCATGCGATTCTCCAGGCAACAATACTGGAGTGGGTTGCCATTCCCTTCTCCAGGGGATCTTTTCGACCCAGGGATAGAACTCGAGTCTCCTGCATTGGCAGGCAGATTCTTTACCATCTGAACCACCAAGGAAGCAAAGATCAAAAAAGTCAAGTGAGTCATGCTTGCAAAGATTTCCTCTTTTGGGGAGGCAAAGCCACTTCCAATTTTCTGGTGTGTGTACACAGATACACACACATTTTGTTTTAGTTCACAAGAGAATACAGTGAGTAGATGGATTATGATTACTCTCTGTGGTTGAGAATCACTGATGCAGATACTTTCTAGTGCAATGATTAGGATGGCATAGGTTATCCATGTTCAGTTGGGATAAGATTCACAGTCAAAGGAATCTTCACTCAGTTTCGCAGTCTCATAACTGCCAAAAGCAAATAAGTCAACACAGTCACAGTTCAGGCTCCAGGGAAGCACCAGTCTCTGGATGTCAGTCTAGGCTTCTGCTGCTAATGCTCTTGCAGCTCGTTGCAGGGGCCATGTCTGGGGCCCACGTGACACACATAACCTGTGCACAAACAGTTTAGGACTAAACGACACTAAAGTCTTAATCTTGAATGACAAAGTGAACATATCCTGAGAACTACTGGACAACTCAGCTAGGCCCACTGTGTTCAGTCTCCCATCATCCCTGGACATCTTTAAAGAGTCTTGGCGTTTTAACACTCTGCAATCGAGGAAGCAGAGAAAATGGGCTGATGAGCAACAGAGCAGCGAGAGCAGGACTTTTTCTGGATGCACATCTAAGGGAGAAGAAAACCTGTGCATAAAGACTACAACACTAAGGAATTTACTTATACATCTCAGGGTTGATGACCTTTCAAATAAACTCTCCACCGATTCAGATAGATTCAAGGACTCAGCCACCTCGGCCTGTTCTGCCTGAGGAGTTATACAGTTGAATTTTAATAAAGTTCCATGTGGAATGTCTACACTGGTTGCATTCTTCAATTTGAAATAGGGTAATATTTGCCTGGGACTAGGAGCTCAAACTCCCTTTATCCATCCTCCCAAGACTGTGTTTCTTATTTCATGGAAAGTCTCAGCATTTGTGACACTCTCCAGTGACTTTTTCATATGGTTTTTAACCAGTGCAGAGGCCACTGGAAAGTATGTTTGTGAAGAATCTGTATTATGAAAAAAAATTATTATTATTATTAAACTAGCTGGAAAAGGTAACAGTGTTGTATAATATATATCAGTCCAATCACTTAAACCATGATATGGTTTAAATGTATGATATACAGATGAACAAATAAAATATTGTGCAGAAAACAGGGCTAGGGGGCAAGAAACATTCAGAGGTATCTTTAGATGATGACACTTTGGGAGGTTAAATTTTTTTTTCTTGCATGTTTAAAGTTTGCTCTAATTAGTATGTGTGGCATTAAAAATTAAGAAACACCTCTCAAAAATAATACAAGAGGGCTTCCCTGGTAGTTTAGTGGTAAAGAATCTGCCTGCCAATGGAGGAGACACAGGTTCAACCCCTGGTCCAAGAAGACCCCACACGCCATGGAGCAACTGAGCCTGTGCACTGAAACTATTGAATCTGTGCTTTAGCGCCTGTGCTCTGCAACAAGAGAGGCTGCTGCAATGAGAAGCCTGAGCACTGCAACTAGAGAGTAACCCCCACTCTGTGCAACTAGAGAAAAGCCCATGTGGCAACGAAGACCCAGTGCAGCCAATAAATAAATAAAACTAAAAAAAATAATATGAGAGCCAGTGTTAAACAGTGTGTTAAGCAGTGTTTAACAGTGTTAAACAGTTAACATTTGTCAGCCCACAGTTGAGTGGCATTAAATACATTCACACTCCTATGCAACCATTACCACTCTTCATTTCCAGAAGTTTTTCATCATCCCAAACTAAAACCCTGTCCCTATTAACCACTATTCTGCTTTCTGTCTCTTATCACACTTTGTTTATAGGCATTTATTGTGGTCTTACTCTGTATCTGGCACTCAGGTAGGCACTTTGATATCTTCACAACAGCCCTGTGAAATGGTGCTAGTTTTATTCTTATTTTACAGATGAGGACACAGAGGCTCAAAATGATCAAGTAACTCGCCCAAGATCACATGCTAGGAAGCAGTAAGGACCATTTGATGTAACCATGACCTTTCACCTTGGTGCCCTTACTCAGGCTCTGTTTTCTGCCTGTGATGTTCTTTCCACCCACTGGTTGAAGGTGTCTGTGCCCATTATGCAACAATCTTTGGTACTGCCTTCTGTGAAGCTTCTAGTCCTGCAGTGCTTATTCCTTGGCCTTGAATCAGTGGATTTATGTAGATATCAGCCATAAATCTGTGTGTTTCTAAGGAATAGTGCGGACAGGGATTAAATGAATTGCAAAATTTCAGAGGGGTATATAGACAATCCACAGACGCAATTGAAGTAAGACTAAGATTAGGAATTTAATGGATTGCAGATCTCTTTCAGCACCAGTTTTTACTGTACCGTACAGAAACTTGAACTATTCTGTCAGAATGGTGAAGGATGGAAGAACCTTTTGCCTTTTAGTATTCCTCACTGCCTCAGGGTAAGAGACCTGGAGAGAGCATTCCCCTAAAGTGCAAAACCAGTAAGAGATACACTTTGAGACTTTTAGATTTCTCTGCAGATCTGAGTTTGCCTTTTTTTTTTTTCTTTTAGCCAGTCTGTCTTTTAGGAACAGGATTAACTGGGTGAGAATTGTTCACCAGCATTTTGGCAGACAGGACTTGGTGTTTTTTCCATTCACTTTTTTGATTCACCAAACATTTATTCAGCATGCATTTTCTGTCCGGAACAGTGTGGGATGCTGGGAATACAACAATGGACACAGTTGACCTGACACTGTCCTCAGAAGGCAACACAAGATATGCTGAGAACAGACCTCAGCTTTGCTGTCAGAAGGAGTGAACCTTTGACCTGTTGCTGTGTATGCACCTGTGCCATGGGGCTCATCGTCTCCATTGCCTGGCTTGCCCACCACCTCACCCAGGCAAGCACTCAGGCTGATACAGGGAGAGCCTGTGGAGGAACTCATGTTCAAGAAAAGAAAAGCCACTCTTTAGTGACACCCCAAAGGAATCAGGAAGCCTGATTCTGTTTCTGGGTCTCATTTGCAGCATGGCTTTGCCACTTGCCCTTCCGGGCTTACTTGGCATGGTATGTGGTACACATACTGCATAATCCACTGTAGGTTAATTTCCATTCTTGACTTTAACTATTAGAAAATTATGTTCCCTTCAGATGGATGAACAAGTGATGACATATAATCTTGTGAGTTATAATTTTTGAAGAAAGTTTTGATTGAAAATAAATTGGAAAATCCCACTGACTGGGCTGATATATTTATGCCAAACACATTTAATGACATTATTGTCTACATGAGAATTATAAAAATTTCATTCTTCCTCACTGATTAAATATATTTAATAAACCTTATACGAATGAGAGAAGATGACTTCAAATTGATGAAGCATGCCATCACGCATTTCTTCCTATAAACTTAAAAAAAACCAGCATTCTATTGAAATTTGAAAGACCACTTTTTTGAGCAATTGTTTTTAGAAAAATGTGTGTGTCTCTCTGTAGAAAGACAGAGTTGATCCCTGATGATGCGCAGCAAATTTTATAACTTCAAATACACGTCGTGATTGTCTTCCACAATGATGTCGTGAATGTCATTTTAAATACTTGGAGCTTTTTACTTGAAAAAGAAACAAATGTATGGAAACCACAGTTAGAGCCAAAGATGAATTCACCTCTACATCCTGCTTTTCTTCAGACTCTCTGGTTTTCTTTCCAATTTCACATAAACATTTGAAAAGATGTTTACACAAGCCAAACACTTTCTGGCCATTATTGCACAGTGGAGGTCACAGGGGCTTCCTTGTCTCTGTCAGCCTGGTTGAGCTGAACTGACCGACTGGCAGGAGGAAGGTAGGGGAAAGCCCAGCGCAGTTCAGCTTGCTGCTGACACAGGACTAAATCCGCTTGACCAGCTCATGAGGCCTCCCAGGAACTGTCTGGGATTCAGGCAGCCCCACAGAGAAGGCAGTTTTTCCTTGGTGATTGAGTGCTTACTAGTTAACTTCAGGACCTTCAGGGGTGTGGAAGAGTGAAGAGCTGTGCACGCTCTCTCTCTCTCTCCCTCCCTCTCTCTCTCTCTCTCTCTCTGAAACAGAGTATTTTTTGTGATGGCATATTTGGTATTACTGGAAACCACGGGGGACGTTTTCCTCCACCTCCTCCCCAGCGACGCCCCCGACCAGTCTCTACCATTGCCCTTTCTGTGGCATATTTAGGAACCCTCCTCTTCGCCTTTCTCCAGTTCATTCCAGTCACTTGACTGCTATTCTTTCCTCTCTGTGAACCTCCCCGCCTCCATCCAGTCCCACAGCGTCTTTACTAGTTCATCTTTACATTATGGTCCCAGACTTTAAGTACGTTTTCTGGCCAATATCCTTGTCTTGGTGCTCAGAAAGATGCCCAAGAATCATCAATCTGATCACCCCCCTCCTCCATTGCTACAGACGGGCAGCTACACTCTGCTAGAGAAGATGAGGCTTCTGTGTAGCTCAGTACCGCTACAGAGCCAGGCTCTTTCCCCTGGCATTGCTGATGATGGGGACATCCATTAGGTATCCTCACGGCCCAACCCTACATCCAGACCTGAGATACCACTTGTCCCTGGCATGTTAGATTTCCACGGCTGGCTGACTGCATGGGGCTTGATCTCAGGGTTCTCTCCTTCTTGCCCCAACAAGTGGCATCAAGAAACCGCTCTGTAGTGCCAGTTGTTCTTTTTTTTGCCATTGCTTCGCTCTTTGAGAAGATTGTACCTTCCTCACAGTCCTTTTGACTTTACACTCTTGTTAATATATCTCTAATGAAAGCTACCACTTATTGAGTGGCTACTCTGTGCCACTTTCTATATGTTAATTCTCAAAAAAACCTTGACATGTCAGTATTATAATCCAGATTTTACAGTTGGGATACTCAAGACTTATAAAGGTTAAGGAACTCAACAAAGCTCACACAATTATAAAGAGGTAGAATTGGAATTTAAACCCAGGTCCCATTAATTGCAAAGCCCAGACTTTCCAATGCAAGGGGTACAAATTCAATCCCTGGTCAGGGAGCTAAGATCCCACATGCCTTGCGGCCAAAAAAACCCAAAACATAAAACAGAAGCAATACTGTAACAAGTTCAATAAAGACTTTAAAAATGGTCCACATCAAAAAAATCTAAAAACAATTTTTTTTTAAATTAAATGTGGTTCCCAGCTTGGCAAAATGGGTCCTACCTGAAATCATAGTCTCAGGCTGCACCAGACCTGCTAAATAAATTGTGGTGCTGGATCTCCAAGTGGTGCCTATGCACAATGACTTTGCGGAAGCACTGGGCTAGCCCAAGGAGTTGGGCTGGGAGAGGCTGAGGGCTCCAGCTGAGTGGAGCCACAGTTTTATGGAGTTTACTCACACATAGCTCGGTGTCAGTATTTCATGAACCACTCTTCATTCCTCACAACAGCCCAGTGCGTAACATACTATTACTCTCACTTACCACGTGGAATATCATTCAGCCATAACACAAAAGGCAATCCTGACATTTTTGACAAGGATGGATCTTGAGGCATTACGCTAAGTGAAATACATCAGACAGAGAAAAAGACATACTGCATGATGCCACTCATATGTGGAATCTAAAAACAAACAAGCAAACAAACCTCATAGAAACAAGATTAGGCACTGCCAGAGGTGGGGCATGGAGGGGAGATGTAGGGGGAAATTAATGACAGTGGTCAAAAGATACAAACTTCCCATTTTAGTAAATAAGTTTTGGGGAGGTGACTTACAGCATGGTGACCATAGTCAACGATACTGCATTGTATATTTGAAAGCTACTCAGAGAGTATATCTTAAAAGTTCTCGTCACAAGGGGAAAAATTTTAACTATGTGAGGTATATATATTGTACCCCCTAAACTTACACAATGTTATATGCCAATTATATCTCAGTAAAACTGGAAAGAAGTTTTAAGATTGCAACTGACATGATTTGTCTGAGGTGCTAGTGGTAAAGAATCTGCTTGCCAGTACAGGAGACACAAGAGACGCAGGTTCAATCACTGGGTTGGGAAGATACCCTGTAGAAGGAAATAGCAACCCACTCCAGTATACTTGCCTGGAAAATCTCATGGACAGAGGAGCCTGGCGGGCTACAGTCCATGGGGCCACAAAGAGTCAGACATGACTGAGCATATCAACACAGGGCACAGGACACAGGTAAGTACCTGACAGAAGTGGGATTCAAATGAGTCTTTGCACATGTGCCTCGTCTCCTCTACATTGCTTTTCAAACCTCAGCGAAGATGTCTTGCTACACCACCCACTTTATTTCTCTTTCATTAAATCCTGAGATGATTACTCTGAAAGCTCTCTAAACTATTTTGGAGGCCCAACTGTTGGAGAAGACAGCATCTGAATAAATGGGACACTTCTGAGTTTTCTGGCCACCCACCACTCGGACACAGCTCTTTACATCCTATCAACCAGCCTTTGCCTGGATTGTACATGAAGTCTCTAAGTAATCTCCATCCTTGTCCATGGTCAAACTGAGTGTTCCTTCCACAACCGTGTCCTCCTGAATCCCAAGGTTACCTAGGAATCTGGCTGATCAACAGCAAGGAGGTGACCTAAGGTTTGTTCCTGCCCCGTCCTCATTCATCAACAAACCCAACATTTGCTTCCCTTGGTTGTAAGATATTAGCAGAGAAAAATCCCAGTTGTATGACCAAACTCCTAAGCATAACCATCATCAGTCTAGTCCTGCAAACAAAGGTTGCCAAGCTACCCTCCATAACTCTCTTGTTTCTCTGCTCCCATTTGGGCCAGTATGATCAGCATCTGCCTCTGCACTGGGGCTCATGCCTGCCTGCTTCTGTTGATCATCCATGCCAGACCTCAAGTTCAGGCCTTTTCATCTCAAACCCTGCAACCACATCCCCCTCATCTGTCTACACTCTTGCCCCCCTCCACTCCATCCTCACCTCTCAGACAGCATGATCCAATCCACCAACCCAATCCTGTCCCTCCCCCTAAGCCCTCCCCCTGGGTCCTCTGCTATCCCAGACCAATGGAGAGGCCCTGTTCTCTACAGTAAGTAACTTATTTGCTTCTCACAACATTGCTATGAGGTCTGATCTGATGTTATCATCTGAGTTCCTCAGGAAACAGGTGCAAGAAAGTAGCCCGAGATCATCCAACTATTAAGTGGTACACCAGCGATTTGAATCCAAAGAGACTAGTATTAGAGTTAAAAACTACACCCAACTGCCTTCCAGTCTTATGTCATCCTTTCTAAGAAGTCTTCCCAGATCTCCCCAAAGTCTTTCCTTTCAAGACCATGATAGACACTGTGCCTTGTGTGTATTAGAATGTAAGCTTTCTCAGGCCATAAGACTCTTACCCCGCTTTCTGTATGTTAAAGTACCTAGAACTCTTCTCCAGACACACAAAGCACTGGGAGCTTGTTTAATTCAATTAAATGTACAAAAGTACAAAATACAATATAGAGAACTTAGGTATATTGTAGGAGTGCTGGCACAGACTAATGTTAACAACTCTCCCTTTTCTTTGCAAGGTTCACAGTCTCATACACCCAGATGACAGAATGGAAGAAATGGAAATTCTGAGTGTCAAAAATCAAAGGGATGTGGTCCCCAGGAGTCCTAGGATTTTAGAGAATAAATACTGCTCAAAAAATCCAACCTATTCAATGTCCAAAGTGAATTTTGTGTGAGGCTTACCAATCCTAGCATAACTTAAATGGTTTCAAAGGGGTAAAGAATGGGTAATGGCCTATGAAAGCACTTACAAAATAAATGAATTCCAAGTGTCTGGCATTTTTAAAGTGCTGGTTCACAATAACTGTACTGTCCAGGGCTACTTCCACTCCATGACAGGCAAAAATAACTGCAGCCTCAGTTTGATTTCCACTAAAAGGACAAAACATCTCCTAGGACTTCATTTCTTGGAAAAGCAGAACTGATCCACAGTCTCTGCTGCTCTGATGTGCCCGATTTGTTTGCTAGTCGCTGTAGCTGGACAACGAAAAAACTAGCTAATGAGCCTTGTAGGTATCCAGGTGGCAGACTAGGTTTTTAAGATTTTAACTAGAGTTCATTCAGCCTGTAGAACTTAATGTTTTTCATTATTCCCAGAGCATGTCCTAGAATTAAACCTAGATATCAATACTTAGAAGCCTTAACCCCTGAGAGGCAGAAAAGGAGCTCTAATGATGGAAGATTCATGGGGACAATACTACTGTTTTGCTTCTGGATGGCCCGTCAGACCCATTCTTCAACCTCTATTATTAAGGCTAGACTTCACTTTGTAATGAGAGTCATCTACTGTGGGGTTCAGATGGGAGTTCTGTTTTTTTTCCTGAAAAAAATTTCTTTTTTTTCTTTATTGTGGTATATTTGACAAATAAAATTGTATACATTTTATATATGTATAAGCTATAAAATGATAACTACATCAAGTTAATTAACACATTCATCACTTCACATAATTGTCTTGGGTGTATGTGTATGTGTGTGTCTGTGTAGTGAGAACGGAAGCTCTACTCTTGTAGCAAACTTCGAGTATGGCATTATTAACTAACGTCACATTGCTGTACATTATTAGATCTCCAGAACTTATTCTGGAAAGTTTGTACTCTTAAAACTATGTTTTGTGGTCCCTATACTTCAAACCATGGCACTGAATATCAACCTTGGTTTTCTATTAGTCCATGAAATTTGTAATCTTCTGACTGACTTTTAAAAAATCTAGCTGAGAATGAATATAAATCTAGTTTAGAACAAATGTAAATCTAGCTGAGAACAAATATAAAGCAAAAATACAAAGATTTTTGTAGTATCTCTTTTAGATTTTCTTCTGATTTCCCCTAGACTTCATCTGAATTCCTTTAGGACTCAGACATATGAAAGCACCGTAACTTAAAAAGCTAAAGGACTGCATTTATTCAACATGCATTCACAGACTGCTGACATCACACCCCAGACTTGGGAATCCAGAGATGAGGATGACGTACATAGTCTCTGCTCCAGAAAAGTTCATAGTCAATAAGGAGAGGCATTTAAAACACTAATTATAACCCATCTATTAAAAAAGGATTTCATCAAGTTACAATCGCCTGAGAATATTTTTTAAAGTACAGAACTGAAAAATACTACAAACTTTTCAATTCAACTACCGAGAGTATATTGCTGTCCTTCTTCTTTGAAATCACAAAGAAACTAGGGTAAGAATCTGTCTTCAGGCCCCTTGCCTGCATGGAGATGAAAATATCTTCATTATCTTATTCTTCTCCTTAAGCAGTAAACTTTCTCTGGGATTGGGCCCAGATTCAACCACATTTACTGAATTAAGCTTTATAATTGTAGGAAGATAGGAGACTTTTTCAGAAAAGTTAAACATAGGAATAACATTCAGTTCAGTTCAGTTGCTCAGTCGTGTCCGATTCTTTGCGACCCCATGAATTGCACCACGCCAGGCCTCCCTTCCATAACATTAGGTGCCATTTATTAAGCACTTACTACATCCCAGGCTCTATTATTACAATATCTTTCCCATTTTATATATGAGGAAAATGGGGTCCAGAGAGGCTAGCTAACTTGCCCAGGGCCACCCTGAGAGTCCATGGCTGTGTCTGAGGATTCCCTCTCTGGCAGGCAGCCTCTCCATGACTTAACACTAGCACTCTTTCAACACTTCACTCATATGCAAGTGTCATGCATCAGTCATTTCCCAACTACCCTCCTCACAGCCTCCCCTCCATTCTCTATCTGTGACCCTCCAACTCACTAGGAATAAGCCTGAACATCTCATGTTTCTCCCAAACCTGGTGCCCTTGCCCAACAACAAATTACTTTGAAGTTCTGTAACAATCACACATTTATGTCCAATAACATTTCTGCAATTGATCATGTCCTCGAAACTCATCAAAAATTATAAATATGCTGACGGACTGTCTAAACATATCAATGCCCTTTGCTGAAAAACAAGGGAGTTTGGTTTCTATCCTAGTGAGTGCCCAGTCCTTTGACAGTGATTTGTGAGACACAAGATTGGAGTATTTGAGAACCTCTGGTCTATAGCAAAGAGTGACAGTCCAGTGTACTTCAAGACAGCATCAAGGATGAAGCACAGCAGCACCCAAGCTTTGTAGGTGGTAAGAATATTGAAGTGTGCTTCATTCATTCCTTCCCACCTCTCCTTCTTCCAGTGGTTGGAGATGATGGGTCCCAAGCCCCTGCTACACCTCTCTTCTACCCAAGAGACCTTCTAGAGCCCATCCTGGCTGTTTGCTGCTGTCATTATCCAAGTGGACCATGGCATCAAACCAAGTCTCTAAACCTCTAAGACTCATTCAAGGTCCAAGGACACATTGTTGAGAACAGTTTCTGAGGTCTCCTAGAGTCAGACATTTAAACAGAAAAATGTCCTAGTGACTCAGATGGTAAAGAATCTGCCTGCAATGCAGGAGACCCGGATTTGATCCCTGGTCGAGAAGATTCCCTGGAGAAGGGAATGGAAACCCACTCCAGTAATCTTGCCTTGGAAATCCCATGGACAGAGGAACCTGGAGGGTACGGTCCATGGGGTCACAAAGAGTTGGACACAACTGAGCGACTAACACACACACTACCCTTGACACATCACAACTCTGTCCCATTTAAGCTGCTCACTAATGCTGTGCAAAACTGAGCTAACAGAGCTGGCTGGCCTCTCTTTTCAGGTTTAATCAATGGACACTTTTCCCCTCTACCCTATTATTTTCCACTCCCTTTTTTCATCATTTAGTCCCCATGTTCCAATATTGGTTTGTCATACCAAAAATTAAGAATGAGAAATGCAAAAAGTGTAATAGATAGTGCATCCGTAAGAAACAGTGTAAAGACAACATGTTAAATGAAAAAGCTCAACAAGAGAAAATTCAACTTCCTAATATTCTGGTTCTCTTTAATAACTCTTATGTAAAAAAGTAGACACAATTTTGGAAGCAAAGGTAAGTGTTCCCTCATCAGATAACACATCTTTCCTGAGGAGTTGTGTATAAGTCGAATCCCATTTATTCATTTGACATTTGATAGATGGTTTCTAAGTGTGGACTCTATGGAAGACACTGGGGGATAAAGAGATGAAATTGATGTGGATGACCTCTTGAGAGATCTGACCTGTAAATAGATGACTAACTACAAGGTCAAAAGCGTGCAATTTAAATTCATACAAAGTGCTCTGGGAGTTGAAAGGAGGGAGCAGAGACAAGGTACACAAAGGGAACACAGGACTAAACAGAGACACAGAAACTGAAATAGAATGTCACAAATGGCAAGGGAGCACCTGGGTGAAAGTAACTATACATTTTCTTAAATGCAACCCCCTGAACTCTGCCACTGTGAAGCTTAGCATTCCCTGACTATTGGAAAGCTCAGATTGCCACTCTTAGAACCACAGAGAAAGCAGACTTGAAACTATGACAGAGGAGAGGAGAGCAAATCATGAACAAAGAAAAGCCATTTTGATCTGTGGTATTTCAATAGAACTTCAACTTCAATCCACTGAGGAAAACCAATATGCATAATGTTGTCTAACCAAAACAATATTGTTAAACATTAAAGTATAGCCGTTTCATACTGTTCATGAAGAGTATGAAAAGGCAAAAAGATAGGACACTGAACGATGAACTCCCCAGGTCAGTAGGTGCCCAATATGCTACTGGAGATCAGTGGAGAAAAAACTACAGAAAGAATGAAGAGACGAAGCCAAAGCAAAAACAACACCCAGTTGTGGATGTGACTGGTGATGGAAGTAAGGTCCAATGCTATAAAGAGCAATATTGCATAGAAACCTGGAATGTTAGGTCCATGAATCAAGGCAAATTGGAAGTGGTCAAACAGGAGATGGCAAGAGTGAATGTCAACACTTTAGGAATCAGTGAACTAAAATGGACTGGAATGGGTGAATTTAACTCAGATG
The DNA here is from genome assembly GCF_019320065.1 of Cervus canadensis. Lineage (NCBI taxonomy): Eukaryota > Metazoa > Chordata > Mammalia > Artiodactyla > Cervidae > Cervus > Cervus canadensis. The sequence continues at coordinate 100,679,975 of NC_057419.1, forward strand.
ACCATTGTATCTACTACTGTGGGCAGGAATCCCTTAGGAGAAATGGAGTAGCCATCATAGTCAACAAAAAGCGTCTGAAATGCAGTACTTGGATGCAATCTCAAAAGTGACAGAATGATCTCTGTTCGTTTCCAAGGCAAACCATTAAATACCACGGCAATCCAAGTCTATGCCCTGACGAGTAGTGCTGAAGAAGCTGAAGCTGAACAGTTCTATGAAGACCTACAAGACCTTCTAGAACTAACACCCAAAAAAATATGTCCTTTTCATTATAGGGGACTGGAATGCAAAAGTAGGAAATCAGGAAACACATGGAGTAACAGGCAAATTTGGCCTTGGAGTACAGAATGAAGCAGGGCAAAGGCTAACAGAGTTTTGCCAAGAGAACACACTGGTCATAGCAAACACCCTCTTCCAACAACACAAGAGAAGACTCTACACATGGACATCACCAGATGGTCAACACCAAAATCAGACTGATTATATTCTTTGCAGCCAAAGTTGGAGAAGCTCTATACAATCAGCAAAAACAAGACCAGCAGCTGACTATGGCTCAGATCATGAACTCCTTATTGCCAAATTCAGACTTAAATTGAAGAAAGTAGGGAAAACCACTAGACCATTCAGGCATGACCTAAATCAAATCCCTTATGAATATACAGTGGAAGTGACAAATAGATTTAAGGGACATGATCTGATAGACAGAGTGCCTGATGAACTATGGACGGAGATTCATGACATTGTACAAGAGACCAGGATCAAGACCATCCCCAAGAAAAAGAAATGCAAAAAGGCAAAATGGTTGTCTGAGGAGGCCTTACAAATAGCTGTGAAATGAGGAGAAGTGAAAAGCAAAGGAGAAAAGGAAATATTTGAATGCAGAGTTCCAAAGAATAGCAAGGAGAGATAAGAAAGCCTTCCTCAGTGATGAATGCAAAGAAATAGAGGAAAACAATAGAATGGGAAAGACTAGAGATCTCTTCAAGAAAATTAGAGATACCAAGGGAACATTTCATGCAAAGATGGGCACAATAAAGGAGAGAAATGATAGGGACCTAACAGAAGCAGAAGATATTAAGAAGAAGGGCAAGAATACACAGAAGAACTATACAAAAAAGATCTTCACAACCCAGAAAATCACAATGGTGTGATCCCTCACCTAGAGCCAGACATCCTGGAATGTGAAGTCAAGTGGGCCTTAGAAAGCATCACTATGAACAAAGCTAGTGGAGGTAATGGAATTCCAGTTGAGCTATTTCAAATCCTGAAAGATGATGCTGTGAAAGTGCTGCACTCAATATGCCAGCAAATTTGGAAAACTCAGCAGTGGCCAAAGGACTCGAAAAGGTCAGTTTTCATTCCAGTCCCAAAAAAGGCAATGCCAAAGAATGCTCAGACTACCGTACAATGGCACTCATCTCACACGCTAGTAAAATAATGCTCAAAATTCTTCAAGCCAGGCTTCAGCAATACATGAACCGTGAACTTCCAGATGTTCAAGCTGGTTTTGGGAAAAGCAGAGGAACCAGAGATCAAATTGCCAACATCTGTTGGATCATCGAAAAAGCAAGAGAGTTCCAGAAAACGTTTACTTCTGCTTTTTTGACTAGGCCAAAGCCTTTGACTGTGTGGATCACCACAAACTATGGAAAGTTATTCACGAAATGGGAATCTCAGACCACCTGATCTGCCCCTTAAGAAATCTGTGTGCAGGTCAGGAAGCAACAGTTAGAACTGGCCATGGAACAACAGACTGGTTCCAAATAGGAAAAGGAGTACATCAAGGCTGTGTACTATCACCCTGCTTATTTAACTTTTATGCAGAGCACATCATGAGAAACGCGGGGCTGGATGAAGCACAAGCTGGTATCAAGATTGCCAGGAGAAATATCAATAACCTCAGATATGCAGATGACACCACCCTTATGGCAGAAATTGAAGAACTAAAGAGCCTCTTGATGAAGATGAAGAAGGAGAGTGAAAAAGTTGGCTTATAGCTCAACATTCAGAAAACTAAGATCATGGCATCCGGTCCCATCACTTCATGGCAAATAGATGGGGAAACTGGAAACAGTGGGTGACTTTATTTTTCTGGGCTCCAAAATCACTGCAGATGGTGACTGCAGCCATGAAATTAAAAGACACTTAGTGCTTGGAAGAAAAGTTCTGATTGACCTAGACAGCATATTAAAAAGCAGAGACATTACTTTGCCAGCAAAGGTCCGTCTAGTCAAGGCTATGGTTTTTCCAGTAGTCATGTATGGATGTGAGAGTTGGACTATAACGAAAGCTGAGCGCCGAAGAATTGATGCTTTTGAACTATGGTGTTGGAGAAGACCCTTGAGAGTCCCTTGGACTGCAAGGAGATCCAACCAGTCCATCCTAAAGGAGATTAGTCCTGAATTTTCATTTGAAGGACTGATGTTGAGGCTGAAACTCCAGTACTTTCGCCACTTCATGCAAAGAACTGACTCATTTGAAAAGACCCTGATGCTGGGGAAGATTGAAGGTTAGAGAAGGGGACAACAGAGGATGAGATGTTTGGAAGGCATCACCAACTTAATGGACATGAGTTTGAGTAAGCTCCAGGAGTTGGTGATGGACAGGGAGGCCTGTCCATAGCAGTGCTGCAGTCCATAGCGTCACAAAGGCTCGGACACGACTGAGTGACTGAAGTGAACTGACAGAAAGTACAGCCTCCAAAATTCCAGGAAAAGAGCAGTTCTTTTTTTTTTCTTCTCTGTGTAGGGGTCCCCTGGCCCCAAGAAGATGGCTTGCTGGCCATGAGCAACCCCCGTCCAGACAGGTTGACAGGTCCATAATGCCTGAAGACTGGTGTGCAGGGGTCTGAACCACGTGGGTGTACACTGTGTGATTCAACTTTCAGGCTCCTGGGAATTGGTCACCGGGGTCTGGAGTCTGTAGGGATAGGCTCGGGCTCGAGTAGGGACTTCTGGGGCTGACTCAAGGCTGCCACGGTCCACCTTGCTCCTAAAATGAGTTGCTAATAAAGAAGCTCTTTCTCACTGCCCACTTCCCTTTGACCTCCCCTCCTCACTTTTGCCCCAAATTGTTTTGGATGAGTGAATAAATGAACAAATTAAGTAATCATGCTTCAATATTGGTTAAAGGACTGAAATTTGCAAATGATTATATAAGTAATTAGTTGAATCAAGATTATCCCCATGTTACTTTCATGTCAATTTCTGTGTGCCTCCTTCCCTAAAATATCCAGGCCTTTTAGATTTTCTACATAATCATTCCTCTGACCCTTACAAAGTTGAGTAATCACTTATCCTTTGACTTGGATATTACAAATCTGTGTAACACTTTAAAACGCTTCCATTATTACTTGGGTAGGGATGCAAGCTTATTGAATATTATATTAAAATTTATAGAAACTAAAGATTATATTAATCACTCACCTAATTCAAAGATTCCATAAAATGACTGAGATATACCACAACTAAATAAAGACTTATGTTTAACTTTCAAGTTTTTTATTTACGAGGTTTTACTGGCTCATAAGATAAACATGTGGTATGAAACTGTCCATGTCATGTCTACTTTATATGCAATGTAAACAGATGCTGACTTTTAAAAATTCTGTATTAATTCATCTGCTGATGGGCATCTAGGTTGCTTCCATGTCCTGGCTATTATTATTTTTTTTTTTTTGTCCTGACTATTATAAACAGTGCTGTGATGAACATTGGGGTGCACGTGTCTCTTTCAGATCTGGTTTCCTCAGTGTGTATGCCCAGAAGTGGGATTGCTGGGTCATATGGCAGTTCTATTTCCAGTTTTTTAAGAAATCTCCACACTGTTTTCCATAGCGGCTGTACTAGTTTGCATTCCCATGTATTAAATAGAATTCCAATCATATTTATTGAAAAGGAAAATCACTGAAACTTAAAGCCAAGCATTTCAAAATTCTGCAGTATGGAAAATTATTTTTTACTGTTTCCTTTTAAAGAAAGTTAATTTGTCAAACCATAGGCAAACTCACTTTTCTACAGTGGAAAAAGATGGATTCTCAGAAACATGGATTGGGATTTGGTCTGTGGCTCAGCAAATGATTCTTTTTTTAAAAAAATAGCAAGTAACTCTTGGTATTCTGAAACTCTTTTCTTTAACTCTTCTCTGAAGCAACACGCCTTCCCGGCTTCATTGGAAGAGGAGGAGGTCTCTTTGCTTGCCACAGGTGTGATGCTGGCCCTCTCCTGTCCAAAGACATGGACCCAGTTACCAAAGTCCATCCTCTGGAAACCACTGAGTGGAGAGGGGGAGGGGAGAGATCCCTAAGTAGCAGCATCTAAAAGCAGGGGGGACCCTGTCAATAAATCTCATTCTCAGTTTGGAGAGCTGGAGTTGCTTTCCACCCTCATCTCAGCAGCAGAGAAAGTGCTAAGCCTAATAGAGCAGTTTCCAGAACCCATTGGAGATACCCCAGCAGTTCCTGCTCCCTCCAAACCTGCCAGAGCCTAAATCAATGCAAACATTCATAGGCTGTTGTCGCAAGAGTTGCAATTCGCTGCGGGTATCCTTCTTGCTCAGAAACGGCTGGCAAATCTTATTCATCAGGAGTTCCAGAATACCAAGGGCAAATGCCATCATCCACATATGTGAAAGAGCCCAGTGCAAGTCACCCAGGCTTTCCTAGAGTCCATTATTCCCACAGAGCACTAGCACCAAAGGGTGTTAATAGGTTTGCAGCAAAAGTCAAAGTCAAATGTTCCTTGGTTGGGTACATTTGGAAAAGGCTGAGTTAAATATAGTGAAGCAGATTTCTTGATTACAAAACATCTCAGGGTATAGGGTATACAAAACATTTCATAGGTATAGGATCACTGGGGAAGTGTCTTTGTTTTGATTTATCTCCCATCCTCAAAGCCCCTTCGATAATCAAAGGCATTCTAACTTAGGAATGACCAAAAGGAAAATCTGAAAATCTAACAATAAATACTGAATGAGCTCTGGGATAAAAATACCAGTCTGGGAGCACCCCCCCACCCCCACCTCAAACTTTGTAAAAGGGTCCAGGGAAAGACGAATGTGGTAACAACGTAAGTCACTTTTAAGTAGTTTACTGATTTCAGTCCCAGGTGTTCCCAAAAAGGTGCACAGCACAGCCTGTACTATAGATAAAGGACTCCCACCTAACCTTTTCTTTTGAATAACCATCGCAAGGAGCATTTGCTTTGCCAGCACATATTCTAAAATCGGAATGATACAGAGAAGATTAGCACGTTTAGCTCAGTTGGGAAAGCATCTGCCTACAATGTGGCAGACCTCGGTTCAATTCTTGGGTCAGGAAGTTCCCCTGGAGAAGGAAACGGCAACCCACTCCAGTATTCTCGCCTGGATGATCCCATGGACAGAGGAGCCTAGTGGGCTACAGTTCATGGGATCACAAGAGTTGGACATGACTTAATGCTATCTTTTGCAAGGACGATGTGCAAATTTGTGAAGCATTCCATATATTTTACATGTTGATTATGCTTAAATAATCTTCCAACATGACAAAAAGCAATTGCAATGATTGTGCATGACATGTTTCTCTCTCAGAATTATCTATGTAATATAAGGTTCTCCTTTTTGCAAATACTATGAACCATATATTAATATGACCTCAATGTCTGACATCTAAATAACTTAGAAGTAAGAAACAAGGCAAAATCTGTTCAACAGGTGTATCACCACACTGGAATTCCTATACTAAGGAAATATTCCCAGTATGGAATTTCAAAGATGCACAAGAACGACTTTGTGTATCTATTGAGATATTTTTCTAAAATGAGAAACCTGGCATGAGAGACATCAAAGTCCCATGCAAATTTTGTAAATATATTTATGAAACTGACCAGTTGCATACTTGGGAAAATTCCCTCTTTGGAAGAAATGGATGAGAATGATTGTTACATCTTAAGATTTATGATCTGGAGGCGGTCCTAAAATTGCGGAGAAATAGGACGGGAAGACCACTTTCTCCCCCACAAATTCATCGAAAGAACATTTGAACTCTGAGTAAATTCCACAAAACAACTTCTGAATGCTGGCAGAGAACATCAGGCACCCAGAAAGGCAGCCCATTGTCTTCGAAAGGAGGTAGGAAAAAATATATAAGATAAAAAGAGAGACAAAAGAGGTAAGGATGGAGATTCGTCCCAGGAAGGGAGTCTTAAAAAAGAAAGAAGTTTCCAAACACCAGGAAACACTCTCACTGGCGAGTCTGTGGTGAGCCTTGGAAGCTCAGAGGCAACATAAAGAGGAAGAAAAATAAATAAATAATTAAAAGCCACAGATTACATGCCTAAAGGCAACTCCCAGTGGAGAACCAGCCCAGACGCTCCCATCCACCACTAGCAAGCGGGGGCTGGACAGGGAGGCATGGGCTGCATTGCTTAGGGTAAAGACCAGGCCTGAATGCCCCGAGGGCAATCTGAAGGAACTAACTTGAAACAGCGACCCAGACTGTGGGATAGCGATCCTGTGAAAAGCCCTAACCTAAGACAACGCCAGGCCTGCCCACAGAACCAAGGACTGAGCAGAACTAGCCGGCTGCGGACTGGCCCATCCCCTGCCAGAGACAGGCAGGCGAGGGCAGCCAGAGCCGGGAGAGGGCAATCACAGCCACAGAGAGGCATCCAATACCAAATTGCAAGCAGGCTTCTCTGCTAACCAAGACTTCTTGGGATTCTGGATGGTCGACATCCACCGGGAGGGTCGCAGCCAGAGATCAGCTCCCCAGAGATACACGGCACATCTGAGAAGGCGCGCCCATTGTACACCCAGAAAACCTAGAGGCTTGGACAGGAGAGGGGGTAAGCCGCAGCCTCCAACTAGGGGTGACTATGCGCACCAAGCACCTGGTCACCTGAGCTGCTGGGACCTGGGAAGGGCACAAAACGCAGGCCCAACCAAGTCTGCGCCTTTGTTGAGTACCCGAGAACCTGAACCTGAGCGGCTTAGACCTCGGAAGTGCACGCAACCCAGGGCTCCCATCAGACAGGTCCCGGCAGAGCAACCTAGAGTCTGAGCAGTGTAGACTGGGAAAGCACACATGCCGTGAGCGGGGCGGCGGGGGGGGGGGGGGCGGCAAAGCCCAGTGTGGCTGAAATCCACTGCAAGCCACTCCCACACACACGCCAGTGAGATTTGTTTCGGCAGTGTTCATAGTGTTTCCTGCCTCCCCACAGCACGACTAAACAAGTGAGCCTAAAAAAAAAAAAAAAAAAGTGACCACCACTGCACCCCTCGTGTCGGGGCGGAAATTAGACACTGAAGAGACCAGCAAACAGAAGCTAAAATAAACAGAGGGAACCGCTTTCTAAGTGACAGGTGCAATAGATTAAAACCCTGTAGTTAGCACCGACTACATAGGAAGAGGCCTATGGACCTTGAGAAGTACAAGCCAGACCAAGGAACTATCTGAAAATGAACTGACCCACACTGTCTGCAACAGCTCCAGAGAAATTCCTAGATATATTTTTACTATTATCTTTTTTTAATTAAATTTTTTTTATTTTAACTCCTGTATGATTCCTTTAATTTTCATTTTTATAACCTACTATTACTTTGCAGGAAAAAAAGACCCTATTTTTTTAAATTTTTTTTTAATTTTTTAAATTTTTTTTCCAATTATTTTTATTAGTTGGAGGCTAATTAGTTTGCAACATTGCAGTGGGTTTTGTCATACATTGACATGAATCAGCCATGGAGTTACATGTATTCCCCATCCCAATCCCCCCCCCACCTCCCCCCCCACCCGATTCCCCTGGGTCCTCGCAGTGCACCTGGCCCGAGCACCTGTCTCATGCATCCCACCTGGGCCGGTGGTCTGTTTCATCATAGATAATATACATTCTGTTCTCTCGAAACATCCCACCCTCGCCTTCTCCCAAAAAGACCCTATTTTTAAAGCAAACTTCATATATATATGTATTTTATAATTTTTGTGACTTTGTTTTTTCTTTAATATTGTATTTTTGAGAATCCAACCTCTACTATAGACTTTTAATCTTTGCTTTTTGGTATTCGTTATCAATTTTGTAACTTTAAGAACCCAAATTTCAGTACCTATTTTTACTTGGGACCGAGATTACTGGCTTGACTGCTCTCTCCCCCTTTGGACTCTCCTTTTTCTCCACCAGGTTGCCTCTATCTCCTCCCTCCCCTTTCTCTACTCTCTCCAACTCTGTGAATCTCTGTGTGTTTCAGGCTGTGGAGAATACTTAGGGAACTGATTACTGGCTAGATCTGTCTCTCTCCTTTTGATTCCCCCTTTTATCCTCCTGGCCACCTCTGTCTCCTTCCACCCTCTTCTCTGTGTAACTCCATGAACATCGCTGAGGGATCCAGACTATGGAGAGCACATAGGGAAGTGATTACTGGCTAGCTTGTTCTCTCCCCTTTTGCTTCCCCCTCTTCTCCTCCTGGTCATCTCGATCTCCCTCCTCCCTCTTCTCTTCTCCATGTAATTCTGTGTACCTCTCTGGGTGTCCCTCACTGTGGAGAAACTTCATCATTAACCTAGATGTTTTATCATCAGTGCTATATAGATGAAGAAGGCTTGAGGCTACTGTAAGAATAAGACTGAAAACCAGAGGCAGGAGGCTTAAGGCCAAATCCTGAGAACACCAGAGAACTCCTGAATCCAGGGAACATTAATCGATAGGAGCTCATCAAACGCCTCCATACCTACACTGAAACCAAGCACCACCCAAGGGTCAACAAGTTCCAGAGCAAGACATAGCACACAAATTCCCCAGCAACACAGGAACATAGCCCTGTGCTTCAATATACAGGCTGTCCAAAGTCACACCAAACCCACTGACATCTCAAAACTCATTAATGGACACTTCATTGCACTCCAGAGAAAAGACATCCAGCTCCACTCACCAGAACACCGACACAAGCTTCCCTAACCAGGAAACCTTGACAAGCCACCCGTCCAACTCCACCAACAGTGAGGAACCTCCACAATAAAGAGGAACCACAAACTGCCAGAATACAGAAAGGCCACCCCAAACACAGCAATATAAGCAAGATGAAAAGGCAGAGAAATACCCAGCAGGTGAAGGAACAAGATAAATGCCCATCAAACCAAACAAAAGAGGAAGAGATAGGGAGTCTACCTGATGAAGAATTCCAAATAATGATAGTGAAAATAATCCAAAACCTTGAAACCAAATTGGAGTTACAGATAAATAGCCTGGAGACAAGGATCAAGAGGATGCAAGAAAGGTTTAACAAGGACCTAAAAGAAATAAAAAAGAGTCAATATATAATGAATAATGCAATAAATGAGATAAAAAAACACTCTAGAGGGAACCAACAGTAGAATAACGGAGGCAGAAGATAGGATAAGTGAGGTAGAAGATAGAATGGTAGAAATAAATGAAACAGAGAGGAAAAAAGAAAAAAGAATGAAAAGAAATGAAGACAACCTCAGAGACCTCTGGGACAATGTTAAATGCCCTGACATTCGAATCATAGGCGTCCCAGAAGAAAAAGGCAAAAAGAAAGACCATGAGAAAATACTCGAGGAGATAATAGCTGGAAACTTCCCTAAAATGGGGAAGGAAATAGTCACACAAGTCCAAGAAACCCAGAGAGTCCCAAACAGGATATACCCAAGGTGAAACACCCCAAGACACATATTAATTAAATTAAAGAAGATCAAACACAAAGAACAAATATTAAAAGCAGCAAGGGGAAAACAACAAATAAAACACAAGGGGATTCCCATAAGATAATGCTGATCTTTCAATAGAAATTCTTCAGGCCAGAAGGGAATGGCAGGACATACTTAAAGTGATGAAAGAAAATAACCTACAGCCCAGATTACTGTACCAGCAAGGATCTCATTCAAATATGAAGGAGAAATCAAAAGCTTTACAGACAAGCAAAAGCTGAGAGAATTCAGCACCACCAAACCAGCTCTCCAACAAATGCTAAAGGATCTTCTCTAGACAGGAAACACAGAAAAGGTGTATAAACCCAAACACAAAACAATAAAGTAAATGGCAACAGGATCATACTTATCAATAATTACCTTAAATGACAATGGGTTGAATGTCCCAACCAAAAGACAAAGACTGACTGAATGGATACAAAAACAGGACCCCCATATATGTTGTCTACAAGAGACCCACCTGGAAACAAGGGACACATACAGACTGAAAGTGAAGGGCTGGAAAAAGATATTCCATACAAATAGAGACCAAAAGAAAGCAGGAGTAGCAATACTCATATCAGATAAAATATACTTTAAAACAAAGGCTGTGAAAAGAGACAAAGAAGGACACTACATAATGATCAAAGGATCAATCCAAGAAGAAGATATAACAATTATAAATATATATGCACCCAACATAGGAGCACCACAATATGTAAGACAAATGCTAACAAGTATGAAAGGGGAAATTAACAATAACATAATAATAGTGGGAGACTTTAATACCACACTTACACTTATGGATAGATCAACTAAACAGAAAATTAACAAGGAAACACAAACTTTAATTGACACAATAGACCAGTTAGACTTAATTGATATCTATAGGATATTTCACCCCAAAACAATGAATTTCACCTTTTTCTCAAACGCACATGGAACCTTCTCCAGGATAGACCACATCCTGGGCCATAAATCTAGACTTGGTAAATTCAAAACAACTGAAATCATTCCAAGCATCTTTTCTGACCACAGTGCAGTAAGATTAGATCTCAATTACAGGGAAAAACTATTAAAATTTCCAACATATGGAGGCTGAACAACACGCTGCTGAATAACCAATAAATCACAGAAGAAATCAAAAAATAAAACAAGATATGCATAGAAACGAATGAAAACAAAAACACAACAACCCCAAACCTATAGGACACTGTAAAAGCAGTGCTAAGGGGAAGGTTCATAGCAATACAGGCTTACCTCAAGAAACAAGAAAAAAGTCAAATAAATCACCTAACTCTACACCTAAAGCAACTAGAAAAGGAAGAAATTAAGAACCCCAGGGTTAGTAGAAGGAAAGAAAGCTTAAAAATTAGGGCAGAAATAAATGCAAAAGAAACAAAAGAGACCATAGCAAAAATCAACAAAGCCAAAAGATGGTTCTTGGAGAAGTTAAACTGTCAGGAAGCATTTAACAGTAAGATCCCTGTGTGCTGTTCCCTAGCTCTCTTGAGCCCTCTGTTCCTTATCAGTCCCTGTCAAGGGCGAAAGGAGCAGGCAAGCCTCTCCCAGGATGGAGATCAAAGAGAAGGGATGCTTGCATAGGATTTCCTTCATTAGCTTTTCCATTTGGTGAAAGGGGTTATTTACGACCCTCTTTTGTTATGGATCGCCTCTTGGCCTTATGGCCTCTATTGCTCCTTGCTTCCTTGGTAAACTTGTAAAGTCTGGTCTCTTGATCTTTATCTAAAGAAGCTACTGGTATATATACTCTTACAGAATTCAATAAAGCACCTTTGCTCCATCAGAGCTTGTGTCCCTGTGTCTGTCTGTCTTTCTTTCTTTCTTTATCTCTCTCTCTCTGTGTCTCTCTCTCTCTGTATCTCTCTCTCTATTTCTGGCTGATTCCCTGGAGCACAAAAGCCAGCTGCGTAACCTAGGGACTATTGGCCTCTTTCCTTCTTTCACTTTCTCATCGTTGACTCCGGACCACCAGGTTCCGGTCCAATAAAGGACCAACAATAAATAAAATTGACAAACCATTAGCCAGACTCATCAAGAAACAAAGGGAGAAAAATCAAATCAACAAAATTAGAAATGAAAATGGAGAAATCACAACAGACAACACAGAAATACAAAGGATCATAAGAGACTACTACTAAAAAAAAAAAAAAAAGAGACTACTACTATCAGCAACTATATGCCAATAAAATGGACAACTTGGAAGAAATGGACAAATTCTTAGAAAAGTACAACTTTCCAAAACTGAACCAGGAAGAAATAGAAAATCTTAACAGACCAGAAACTATAAAACTCCTAGAGGAAAACATAGGCAAAACACATAAATCACAGCAAGATCCTCTATGACCCACCTCCCAGAATATTGGAAATAAAAGCAAAAATAAACAAATGGGACCTAATTAAATTGAAAAGCTTTTGCACAACAAAGGAAACTATAAGCAAGGTGAAAAGACAGCCTTCAGAATGGGAGAAAATAATAGCAAACAAAGCAACTGACAAAGAATTAATCTCAAAAATGTACAAGCAACTCCTGCAGCTCAATTCCAGAAGAATAAATGATCCAATCAAAAAATGGGCCAAAGAGCTAAACAGACATTTCTCCAAAGAAGACATACAGATGGCTAACAAACACATGAAAAGATGCTCAACATCACTCATTATCAGAGAAATGCAAATCAAAATCACAATGAGGTACCATCTCAAGCCAGTCAGGATGGCTGCAATCCAAAAGTCTACAAGCAATAAATGCTGGAGAGGGTGTGGAGAAAAGGGAACCCTCTTACACTGTTGGTGGGAATGCAAACTGGTACAGCCACTATGGAGAACAGTGTGGAGATTCCTTAAAAAACTGGAAGTAGAACTGCCATATGACCCAGCAAACCCATTACTGGGCATACAAACCGAGGAAACCAGAATTGAGACACGTGCACCCCAATGTTCATCACAGCACTGTTTATAATAGCCAGGACATGGGAGCAATCTAGATGCCCATCAGCAGATGAATGGATAAGAAAGCTGTGGTACATATACACAATGGAATATTACTCAGCCACTGAAAAGAATATATTTGAATTCGTTCTAATGAGGTGGATGAAACTGGAGCCCATTATACAGAGTGAAGTAAGCCAGAAAGAAAAACACCTGTACAATATACTAAAGCATATATATGGAATTTAGAAAGATGGTAATGATAACCCTGTATTCGAGACAGCAAAAGAGACACAGATATATAGAACAGTCTTCTGGACTCTGTGGGAGAGGGCGAGGGTGGGATGATTTGGGAGAATGGCATTGAAACACATATATTATCATACGTGAAACGAATCACCAGTCCAGGTTCGATGCATGATTCAGGATGCTTGGGGCTGGTGCACTGGGATGACCCAGAGGGATGGGATGGGGAGGGAGGTGGGAGGAGGAGTTCAGGATGGGGAATACATGTACACCCATGGTGGATTCATGTTAGTGTATGGCAAAACCAATACAATATTGTAAAGTAATTAGCCTCCAATTAAAATAAATAAATTTATATTTTAAAAATTTGTGATCTTATTTTTCATATCTCTTCACATTCTCATTACAGAAGTAACAAAGTTCCCAGAGAACCTAAACACCAAATTATATTTACTGCAAGAACAATAAGTTTTATTTTAGACATCACAGTTCAAAGGAAACATGTAGGTTGATTTTTCATCTATGAGAATATATTATCATATATATACCTATATAAATATAAAATTAGAAGCAAAAAATTAACATTCAAGTTCAGTTTTATTTGCATTTGTTCAACAATTGAGTTTATATGCATGCATACACGAACACACATACAAACACACATATCACTGATCTAAAATATCCAGTTTACCAAAACCAAGACATCTTTTCTTTCCCTCTCTTGATTTTAAAATTCTCTCAGGGAAATGGGTACAGGGCTACCTTTAGAGTGTCCAAATAGAATAACATATGATTTGCATTTTAAGTTTGTAGGTGGTAAAAATCAATGACATTTCTAAACAGATACATTTATTTCTTGTGCTATACAATTTCATGTGTGTTAAGAGTTGATTGTTACTACTTGAATGATGTTACATCTTGACCTGTGCTTTAGCTAACTGAGGACATCTTGATTGTATGAATTACTCATTAATTCAGGTGTTATTGTTCTTATTATTTTAAAATATGGCTCATTACTTAGATTTCCCCCCAGTCAGCTAGAACTTGCCAATCAGTTTCAAAACACAGAGGACTCTTACTTTCATTAGGTTACAAGCACACAGTGTAATATAAAAAGTAAGCATAAAGGGAAAATCTAAAAGATAAAGGCATTTTCTTATGCAAGAATAAGAATTGAAGAAACTGTGAGCTCTGTCTGTGGACACTTATAGTCTATCTAGCTGACTTTTGAAAGACTAGATGTTTCTAGATCAAAATAGCCTTTCTAGCAACAACACGGAAGTCAGCAATCATGTACATTTAAAATAAAAATGTGTGCTGTGTGCTAAGTCACTTCAGTCATGTCTGACTTTTTGTGATCCTATGGACTGTAGCCTGCCAGACTCCTCTGTCCATGGGATTCTCCAGACAAGAATACTGAAGTGGGTTGCCATGCCCTCTTCCAGGGGATCTTCCCAACCCAATGATTGAATCCTTGTCTCTTACATCTCCTGCATTGGCAGGTGGGTTCTTTACCACTAGTGCCCCCTGAGAAATCCCAAAATAAAGATAAGAGAACCCTTTTCAAGAACTAAGATTTCCCAGGTTAGAAGTGACTTTTTCCACAATGCTATGATTCTCATACCAATGCTATGGTCTTCAGAAACTGGGACTGCTCTTCACCCAAAAATGTTCTTCAACTGCTGCCAGCTTCTACATGAAGTCAATTTTCCCGAGTCTCTCCCTAATTGTAGCACCTCTTGAATCACAATGGCAGCCTACTTGACCCAAGGCACTGAGCTTTCTTAAGCTAACTTGACCTGTCTGCTTGATAAGAGCCCTAGAGATGAAGCGAAGATCTACCACTTATACAAACTCTCCTCTTAGTGCAATTAGAGAAAAATGTTTACTTGTAATCCTTTACTTGGTTTTTAGATACAGAAGTGATGCTGATGTTCAGGAATTTCTTCTATCAAGTGTGATGGATTTTCTTTGCATTAATCAAGGAGTGTCCCCGCCTTCTCTGAGGGACACATAATCCTTGTACTATCTGGATGGTACTAAGGATAAAGGCAAATAGCATGGTCTTCAAATAAAAATCTGTTTCTGATGTTTAGCAAACATACTTCACAGCATCTATGAGCCTGAAGGTATCTGGGGGTCTGGATTATATGAATGTGTGTCAAAAAGATACCATTTTTCTCAAATTTTTCCAGAATCACGCCCATGCTCTCCCCAGATTTTTCCTCCTTGAGCCCTCTAGAGCTCACTGTCTACTTCTCTTTCAGGGCACTTGCCACTTTCTAGGATGTCTGATCACTATCTGAGTCCTTGTCTATCCCCCCCACTGCAGTATGAGCACAAGGGCAGAATCTGGTGTCCTGACTCCTTGTCCCCAGCACCCAGCACTGACTGGCAGTTCAAGAAGCACCCACTGAAGGAAACTGGGGACCATTCCCAATATGTGACCTCAGTTCACACTGGCCAAAGAGCATCTGCAAGAAGCCAGCTGGCATTCACACCCAGTACTTACTCCACTGGCATCCAGAACTACTTAGTCCAGCTCTGACCTCAAGGAAGAGCTTCTGACAAAATTTGTCATTTGAAATCATTATGAAGCAAGCAAGAGCAGTAATGTGGACCCTGGGCCCCACCTTAGGTAGGTAGGTTTGGGTTTCGCTTCATTTACTAGGCCAATTCCATGTCACTTCACTGCAGATAAGATTACGTTAGTAAAGGGAGAATATAAGAGGCTCCATATGTTTACTGAATGTGGGTATCATACATGGTTACATGTGTTCTCTTCTCAGCTTGTCACCCAAGACCCTCTAGAATATGATCCACCTCACCTCTTCAGCCACACCATAGCTTACATCTTTCTGAATTCCAGGAAGTATGCACCACTGCCCAGTCACACACTCCTTTATCCAGTCTTTATCCAGATCCATCCAGTCTTCCTGCCTAGAAGGCCCTTCTTCATATTTTTAATGACTGAAGCCGTATCTATCCCTCAAGCCACTTTCCCCAAAGCATCTTCTCCAAGAAGCCTTTTGTCATTCGCTCTCCTGCCCTCCAAATGGCACCTGCCCTATCTGGCTGTGTATGAAAGTTCTTATGTTGTCTGTTTCCCCCAAGTGCAGGAAAAATGTTAGCTCCTCCCTACAACACATGATTGTCTGAACCTAGCCTGCAAAACTGTGAAGAATAGGTTGTAGTCAACTGGTTAAGGGCTATGACAAGTTTTCTCTTTCTCCAGAGACCCTAGGATGAAGCACAAGCTGGAATCAAGATTGCAGGGAGAAATATCAACAACCTCAGATATGCAGATACCACCACCCTTATGGCAGAAAATGAAGAGGAACTAAAGAGCGTCTTGATAAAAGTGAAAGAGGAGAGTGAAAAAGCTGGCTTAAAACTCAGCATTCAAAAAACTAAGATATGGCAGCCTATCCCATCACTTCATGGCAAACAGATGGGGACACAATGGAAATAGAGACTGTATTTTCTTGGACTCCAAAATCACTGCACAAGGTGACTGCAGCCATGAAATTAAAAGATGCTTGCTCCTTGGAAGGAAAGCTATGACCAACCTAGACAATATATTAAAAAGCAGAGACATTACTTTGCTAACAAAGGTCCATATGGACAAAGTTATGGTTTTTCCAGTAGTCCTGTATGGATGTGAGAGCTGAACCATTAAGAAGGCTAAGCACCAAAGAATTGATGCTTTTGAACTGTGGTGTTGGAGAAGACTCTTGAGAGCCCCTTGGATTGCAAGGAGATCAAACCAGTCAATTCTAAATGAAATCAGTCCTGAATATTCATTGGAAGGACTGATGCTGAAGCTGAAGCTCCAATCCGTTGGCCACCTGATGCAAAGAACTGACTCATGGAAAAGACCCTGATGCTGGGAAAGATTGAAGGCAGGAGGAGAAGGGGGTGAGAGGGTGAGGTGGTTGGATGGCATCACCGACTCAATGGACATGAGTTTGAGTAGGCTCTGGGAGTTGGTAATGAACAAGGAAACCTGGCCTACTGCAGTCCACGGGGTGGCAAAGAGTCAGACACGACTGAGTGATTGAACTGAACTGACTGAGAGGCCCTAGGATTCATGAAGATAATAGTCTAAGATATAGAAAAAGATGTAGGAACAATGTAGGAGAGATGACTTAATATGTAGATAGCCTTCTCTCTTTACATAAAGGTATATTTCAAATGAGCCATTGAAAGAAATCTTAGTGAATCATGTAAGACTCTGGAGACTTCTCTGGCAGTCCAGTGGTTAAGACTCCAAGCTCCTACTGCACAGAGCATGCTTTCAGTCCCTAACTGGGGTACTAAGATCCCGTGTGTCACAAAAAAAGAATCTGATAGGTAAGTTTTCTCTGTTTTCAGTCCATTTTCAGTTTAAAAATCTGAAAATAAACTGGTGAAACAAAGCAAGGAAAATTATACAGAAGCTCTTGATAGCAGAACTTTCTAGGAAATCACATATAGAAATTCACAGAAATACTGAATTTGAGTCAAGAACCTGATACATTATTACACTGGAGTATTTTAGGCCACTCTTGGTTCATATTTCTTAAAGTTCACTCTATTTGACTCCAAAAGAAGTTACCAAGGGAGCAAGAATTCTGTTTTCAGGACACTGAATCCTATGCTTCTGTTTTCTGGGCAAATTGTCTTCAGCAATTTCAAATGCTTCCATGGATTTAGTTAATTGTTCATATCCCAAATAGTTATCGACTATGGGCAAGGCACTGTGCTGGGTTTTTTATTGCTGTTATTGTCAGTCTTAAAGCTAAAAGACCTACAGAGAAACAATAATTATTTCAAAGAGCTACATAACTGCCAAAATAATTATCTAAAAATAGAGAAGGTAGAATATTGAAAAGTATAAGAATCAAATGGGGAAACTGATATTGTCAGATAGGTCATGTTCTCTAACTGAAGATGTGAACATTTTAATTTAATTTGTAAGCTAACTGGGCACTATAGCAAATTTCTGAGAAGGGACTAATAGGATCAAAGCAACTCTAAGAAGGATGATGCCAGGAGCTGAGTGGACAGGCTGAGGAAAGGCTTGAGTTTAGGAGGTCAGCAGGAGGTACAGAAGAAAGCTGCCAGAGAGGATGGATTTCTGACACGGTATAAAGGAGGCAGGTGAAAAGGAGAAAAGACAAAGAATGAGTTAAAAGGCAGAGGTGACACTGCCGCTATGGGCCTGAGGCAGTAAGGGGCTGAAGTGGCTGAAGGTCATAAGGCCAAAGGCATCCTTTACTGGAGGGAAACTGGGTTATGGAAGAATCTGAAAAGAAAAATCACCAACTGTGGGTTCTCTTGCATGTTTAGGTATCAATGAAACATGCAAGAAAACCTATTCTCTATTTGACAAGAATGATCAATCTGACCATGTAGACAGACAAGAGCAATAGTTGGATGCATGACTTGGCGATCTCTTCTAGTCCATTCTACAAGACACACACAAAGGAGAGAAGGAGAGGGTGGGATGCTTTGAGAGAATAGCACTGAAACATATACATTACCATATGGAAAATAGATAACCAGTGCAAGTTTGATGTGTGAAGCGGGGCACCCAAAGCCAGTGCTCTGTGACAACCTGGAGGGATGAGGTGGGGAGGGAGATGGGAGGGGGTTTCAGGATGGAGAGGACACATGTACACCTATGCAGATTCATACTGATATAGGGCAAAAACCATCACAATACTGTAAAGCAATTATCCTCCAATTAAAATAAATAATAATTTTTTTAAAGAACATTTGAAATTTGACACATCACCATGAGTGCTCCAAGGGAGTGACCTGAGGAAGCGAAAATAAAAACTTGGAAATATTCAATGAGAAGGATGGAGGGAGTGAGCAGCAACCAGGGGAGTGAAGAGAGCCCAAGCAACTGAGGAGACCAGGAAGCTTCTCCACCCTGGAGGATGAGGAAGAAGCCCAGGATCAGGAAAGAAACCAGGAGAGAACTGGCAAAAGCACATACAGACGTTATCAGTTTTGCATGATGTCAGAGCACCATAATTTCTGCCTTCCCAGACTCTATACCACTTCCATCTGTTCTGAGGAATCACTTGTTCCTGATCAATAACATCTCAAAATATAAGATGTTTTTTCTTCCCAGTGTTCAATTTATTAGCACTAGCATTTTACAAACCGTTGTGCTTTTCTTCCTAGCAACACCTAACCTGGGCAAGCTCCCTCCCAGCCCTGCACGGAGCCTATCCGCCCAGAAAGGCTTAGTTGGCCTCTGTCATGGGGCCTCTGGACAAAGAAGAGGGATTTGCATAAAGGTGGTCAGCAGAGTACAGCCCCTCTTGGAGGCCTTGCGGCGTTGAAAGGGCCATTCTCCAACCTGGCAGCGTAATCCTAATGGAGAGCTTTTGTGTCCCGGCTGTGGCAGGCCGTTTTATTCAGCTGACAATACAGTGAAAGAAGGAATGACCCGCCTTCTTTTGGTAAAGCTCAGGCAGCTGGCAGCCCACAGGCTGGACAGCTTACCCGATCAGAGGCAGGACAATTATCAGCTTCAGCCCCCAAAGGTGCTCCGCGAGGCACAGACCATTGCTGCTGCGCCTGGCTGCATGCTGGGTGCTCTCACCACTCAAGACAAAGGCCCGGGAGCCTGATATCTGCAGAGGAGAGGGGCTGAGGGACCTGCCATTCCCTACAATACTTCCTAAAGAGATCGAAATCTATCAGCACAGTGCAGCCCTTTCGACAGTTTTGTGGCACTCTTTATAATTTCCCATTAGAACGCTGGGAAAGAGCCAGGTTTCTGGTTTCTTTTGTGATTTCAAATTTTTAAAAAGAAACCTGATTTTCTTTTTCCTCTTTTTGAGACTGTTAGATTTACAAAATAGAGCAGAGACTCAAGGCAAACAGAATTCTACCACTCAGAGGCAAATACTGCCGTTTTGGATGATTTCTTCCCAGTCTTTTTCAAAGTAGCTTTGACAATTCTATAAATACAATTTGTTCTCTGACTGATCTCTATTATTCAACTAAGGAATAATAAGCCCTTTCGAAGTATAGTGGTTTCTCCTAATTTATTTTAATTCCCTTGCCTTAAGGTAATTCCCCAGCCCAATCCCCAGTTTTCCTGAATCCTAGTCCATTCTTCTGTGTATACTAGGCTGCCTTATTCAAAAAAACAGGGAAATTGTCTCCCAGAAGCTGCTGAACATTTTTTTAAAGGGAGTCATATTCACTAATGAAAACCCATATGCAACAAAAATAATTTAAGATCAATCTATGAATTACGTGCCAATATCACACAAAAGATTAAAAAACCATACATGTATTTTTATTACATCAAAACATAATCTATTCCAAATAAGCATCTTAGGTTTTACTTTTGGAAATGTTTAGTTGTTCAAAAATCTTTTTTATTTTTGATTTTCAGAACTTAGAATAGTTGCTCAATTTAGAAGGAATACTGTTTAACTACAATTCAAAAGTATCCTTAAAAAAATGGCATATGTTTGTTGACATATGTTGATTTTGGAAGGAAAATGCAACAACTGAATAAGAATATTATTAAACAATTTTTCATAAGCCAGAAAAGAAAAATAATATTTACTTTATTCCTCTTTTTATCTATTATATTTTCTCTAATCACTTTATATTTTTTTAGTTTATAAAACTGACTCATTATTTTATTATATGTTTATTAATTTCTCTTTGGAAGACCATTCTCATTGTCTTAAAATCTTTTTTTATTAACTATGGTGTCATTTTTTAGAAATACAACCTTCTGTCTATGGCCATACCACCCTGAATGCGCCCGATCTTGTCTGATCTTGGAAGCTAAGCAGGGTCGGGCCTGGTTAGTACTTGGATGGGAGAAATACAACTTCTGGGATGAACTATCAATTGGTTATGAGAATGTTAATGTTCTATAATTTTGCCACTTATTTGTATCACAATTTTGAGAAATTAAGAGATGATAGAGTATGACTGTTTATGTCATTCAATGAGAAATTTATTTGGCTATTTTTAAGATAGTTAAATAAAATTGCTAAGGACAAACAACATTTTGATTTTTAGTAAGATTACTAAAATAAGTACTTCAATCTGCTGTTTACATTTTATTGAAAGTGGCTCAGTCATGTCTGATGTTTTTGCAACCCCATGGTAGCCCACCAGGCTCCTTTATCTGTGGGATTTCCCAGGCAAGAATACTGGAGTGGGTTGCCATTTCCTTTTCCAGTGAAAAATTTAAAAATACATACCACTTTAGTAAATTTATTAATTCTTAATTTATTAGCTACACAGTTCTCAAATTAGAAAGAGGGGCCAAAGAAACCTTCCATTTCCTGAATGAAAAACTGTAGACCTCCTCACTTAAAATGATCTCCCTCATTGTTACTGACTCTTGGCTGTGCCCACGCCAGACATCCTCCTCCCAACTCCACTCTCGCACAAGCTTTTTCTTGGTGCTGATGGTTGAGACATGGCCACATGAAAAGAATGCTCAGTAAATGCCTTGGCTGACAGCTGCAATATCGTCCCTGCTCAATACACTTCAAACACCTTCTGGGATCACATATGCTAGAACTTTACACAAAAGGTTCCCACTTGCTTCTTGTGGAATGCACAGAAAAATGAAACAGCTCGCACTGACAGTTTCCAGAGTCTTCATGTTGACTGACTTTGTTTGTGAATTTCACCTCAAAGTACAATCCTTTTGTGAAGACAGACCCTTGTTTCCCAGGCAACTCCTGCCTGTGACTTTCAAGTGTTCTTACTTCCGAGCGCTGTGTGGTCCTTGCCATACAGCAGAGCTCGCACCTAAGTATCCTGAGAAGATGGGCAGACAGAGCTGGTACTATAGAAGGCAAAGAATAGACAGATTTAACTAAGCTCTGTCTGCATGGTACCCAGAAATGTTTCAAAGTGGTCTTGACCCAGCCTAAGAAGGAAAATGAAGCTTTCCACAACTTATGCTTAGACTAAGGGATATACGTATTGCTTTCTATGAAGAAACAACGGACTTACAAGTTCATTTTCCCAAATGGGAGATCTGAAGCTAGAGTATAGCAAGCAAAAAAACAAAAAAAAATTGCTTTAGTCCAGACTTTAAAAAAAGTACTACTCAAGTGGCTAAGTGAAAGTGAAAGACACTCAGTCGTGTCCGACTCTTTGCGACCCCATGGACTATACAGTCTATGGAATTCTCTAGGCCAGAATACTGGATTGGGTAGCCTTTCCCTTCTCCAGGGTATCTTCCCAACCCAGGGATCGAACCCAGGTCTCCCACATTGCAGGTGAATTCTTTACCAGCTGAGCCACAAAGGAAGCCCAAGAATACTGGAGTGGGTAGCCTATCCCTTCTCCAGTGGATCTTTCCGACCTAGGAATCAAACAGGGGTCTCCTGTTTTACAGGCGGATTCTTTACCAACTGAGCTATCAGGGAAGCCCCCAAGTGGCTTAACATGATCACAAAACTAGTGGAAATCAGACAGGCCATCGAGATGGTGGAGTAGGAGGATGTGGAGCTCACTTCCCTTCACAAACACATCAAGGTGACATCTACATGCAGAGCAGTCCTCACTGAAACAAACAGGACACCTGCAGAAAGACTCTTCTACGACTAAGGCCATACATATCTACAGGAAGTCAGGTAGAAAGAGAAAAGAAGCGAGCAGGTTGGGACCCGTTCCTCTAGGAGGAGACATGGGAGAAGAGGGGGACATTGGGCACTCAGAGATCCTCCCTGGGGAGTGAGCTGTTCAAAGACCTCTTAGCTGGTTTGAAAACCAGTGGGACTTAGAGGGGGGCTGCAGGAAACCTAGGCTCTGCTCATGAAGAGTGTGCACAAAGGCTTGCTCACTCCTGCACCTGAAGGGTATTATGCTTAGTGACATAAGTCAGACAGAGAAAGACAAATACTCTATGATCTCACTTATATATGGAATCTAAAAAACACAAGTGAACAAATGCAACAAAATAGAAACAAATTCACTGATACAGAGGACAAATTAGTGGTTACCAGTGGGGACAGGAAAGGGGGAGGGGCAAAAAGGGGTAGGGGATTAAGAGGTACAAACTACTATGTATAAAATAAATAAGCTATAAGATACAGCACAGAGAATATAGCCAATATTTTATAATAATATTAAATGGAGTACAAGCAATAAAAATATTGAATCACTGTGTTGTCACCTGAAACATATAATATTGCAATCAACTATACTTCAATAAAAGGTTTTTTAAAAAAGTGGAAATCAAAAACATTCTTGAAGTCAGAATGCTTAGAATCCAGCCCTAGCTCTGCAGTAGTTATGTGACCTTAGACAAGTCACCTTCCATCTCTGATCACCTATAAAATAATGCTAAAGCCCTGATGCCACAAACCCATACAGTCATTCTAGAGAGCATCAGATACCATAAAGGAGGGGCAGTTCCATAGAATGTCTAAGGTTCACATTAATAAGGAGACAAACAGTAAGAAGACACACTGGGAATTCAACACCTCTTGGCTTCCTCCTGAAAAACAATAGCCTTCACGAATTCAACAAATACTGAAGTAAGTAAAACATACATTGCTAAAAATTAAAAACAAAAAGGAAAAATCTTGGAACATTGTGTGTATACATATATTATGGTTAACTAGCAATGATGAGAAAGAATGCTAATCAAATTCATGAATTTATGCTTTAATTTCCAAAGCTAAATATTAGCATGATTGAGTAATATCTAGTGTGCCTTGAGCTCAGGCATTAGCATATGAAAGGCTGACTGCCCTTAGCTCCTTGTCCTCCCAAAGGTGCCACTTGTATATATAAATATGGAGTACATTTATTAGTGGTCATACTCACTCTACAATTAAAGAACAACCTGTTACTTATATAGTATGCCCAATCATTAGAAATAGAATCAGAAGAAAAACTCATCAACCCTCAAAGCATCCTTCCCTCCTGGGGCATTTGTTAGACTTGAGTCAGGACAGACTCCAAATATATCAAACAACAAGAACAATATTTTCAGGGACCTCCCTGGAGGTCCAGTGGTTAAGACTCCACCTTCCAATACAGGGAATGCAGGTTCGATACTTGGTTGGGGAACTAAGATCCCACATGCTGCAGGGTGCAGTCAAAAAATTTTTTTTTAATGAAGAAAGAACAATATTCTATTTCTCATAAACAATATTTGTAAGTTAATATTTATGTAATATTTTGGAAAAGCCTGACAGAGTTCTTAAGCTCTTGATGAAGGCAAAGGGAAAATGCAACATTTCCTTGCAGAGTCTAAATGAGGAGACCTACTTGCAAGGAGGTTTATGTGCTGTATTACAAGACCTGGCAATTATTTAGCTCCTGGGATTCCCTGATAACTCAGTTGGTAAAGAATCTGCCTGCAACATGGGAGACCTGGGTTCGATCCCTGGGTTGGGAAGATCCCCTGGAGAAGGGAAAAGCAAGCTACCCATTCCAGTATTCTGGCCTGGAGAATTCCATGAACTATATAGCCCATGGGTTCACAAAGAGTTGGACAGGACTGAGCGACTTTCACTTTTCAAGAGACTGAAGCTTTGAGATCGTCACCTTGCAAACCCAGGGGGAACCTTTGCCACAGGTGGCTTGAACCTACGGACATTCAGACACAGCATAAGTCACCAGGGCATGACAGAAAGAGCAAGTAGGTGTGACTTTGTTTTCCCACACCAGAGCCATCATCTCACACCCACTAAGAGTCTACAGAAACCTCGAGGACTCTGGGTCTTCATTTCCAGCTCAGTCTGCTCTGGGACAATGGAAGGGTCCAGTTCCCACCCCTCCCCACAAGAGCCAGGCCCAGGCTCAGAGGCAGGAATCTCCCTGTGCACTGAATGACTGACGAGGGGTTGGTGCCCAGGCCCTCTCATCACTAAATCCAAAGGCCTCTCTCACCTGGCCACGCTGGCCCAAGGACTTTAAAAGTCATGGGTCAAGTGTTTTCCAACAATTCCCTGGAATTTCATGAAAGGATCCTCTTTGGAGGTCTGGTGTGGCCATGCCTCAATCCTTCCTTTTCTTCTAGAACAGCTGGAGAAATAAGCAAAACAAGACTATGTACTTCAGACACAACTGGACTGTTTTCTAGAGCAGGCACTTTTGTTGACAGTATTTATTCCTAAATGTGATCACTGTTCATGTCTATTATATAAACTTACTAAGTGTTAGTTGCTCAGTCATGTCCAGCTCTTTGTGACCCTGTGGACTGTAGCCCGCCAGGCACCTCTGTCCATGGAATTCTCCAGGCAAGAATGCTGGAGTGGGTAGCCATGCCCTTCTCCAAGGGATCTTCCCGACCCAGGGATCAGACCTGGGTCTCCCGCATTGTAGGCAGATTCTTTACCGTCTGAGCCACAAGAGAAGACCCATTTGCCATGCTCTCCTCCAGGGGATCTTCCCAACCCAGGGATCAAACCCAGGTCTCCCGCCTTGCAAGCAGATTCTTTACCAGCTGAGCCACCAGGGAAGCCTTCCGGAGTAATTAAAATAAACTGGCTACCTAGTTGACAGCAGAATTGCTTAATTTTATAAAGCAGGAGGGATCTGTGATTATTCGGGAAATAACATTTTCACCTTTGTCCACCTGCAGCCCTGGTTTGGAAAAGACCTACTAAGAGGTCTTGCCATTGTCTGGGATGGACTTCAGCCTGAGAATTCCCTGTACCATGATATTTGGAATTAAGCAGCTAATTTAAAAATAAGGGAGAAAAAAAAATAAGGGAGAATAAGTAGGAACAAAGCAGGTGTTTGTTCCATTAAGAGCAACAGGGAGAAATTTATTTCTTTGCTATTTCATTTACCTATGAAGATACACTGCACATCAAAACCTTTCATAGCACTGTTTAAAAACGTATCTTCCTGATACAAATAGCAACATTCACAAGGCAAGGACCAAAAAGAGAATCATTTAGTGGAAAAACAACCAGCTAAGAATAGAAAAATGAATTATCACTCCTTAGGTCAATACCCCCACCCGCCACTGGCCTTACCCACCACCCAAGGTTCCCTGCAGGGAACACCTGGAGCCACTGAAATATACAAGCAAAGGGCCTCTTCTTTTAATTCAGTTAGACATAAAATAACCCCAGTTGCCCCATCCAGACACCTGGATGACTCACTGGCCTGCCTGTTCACACTGCTCTCCCAATATCAAGCAATTAGAACTCTCGGGCTCCTCACCAGCCATTTAAAATTAAACAAGGAAAAAATCATACTCTTTTGAGGGTGAGTCACTATGTGAAACGCTGATCCTCTTATTTTGTTTTGTTTAAAGAAATAGGTTGAAAAATAATAATGTAACATTTCCCTAGGGAGTATGATGAAAATTATCCTTGCTTTCCAATTCCTTCTTCATGTTTTGCAGTCAGAGAACTTAGTAATCCACTGCTGAACACCACCCAGAAAAACACAAGCAAACTATACAGACCTTGCCCTCTCCCTTTTCTCTCTTCTCTTTCTCTCCCTGCCTTGCCAAATTTCATAGCTTATCTATTCTCTCCTTTTTCAAGTTTTGCTTCAGTCTGAAAAAGAGCAAAATTCCTTGAAATGTTACAAATCCTGGCTTCTCCTACTTGCTTACAACCTCCAAATTACTTGGCACCTTTAATCATACTGCCCCAGTTTGCTTGCCACTAACCTCGTTACCACCACCACTGCAGCCAACATCAGTCCTGGCTGTGATAGCATCTAGGCACCCCTGTTTTTAAATAATCATGACCTGATCACATTCCATGGGAATTTTTTTTGGATATCCCCATTTTCAAACTCCTGGCACATGGCTTCATGGTAGTTTGACTTTCAGAATTGTAAACTATATTACTATTCACAAGCAGAATTTGAATTTATAAAATGAAGCCAGTATGTGTTTGCCAATAATAAAGTCAGGGACCACTGAGAAAATAATTAAACTTCTCTACCTATACAGTGAGCTCATCTGGTCCCATTAGGAAGTGAAAACTCCATTTAAAAAATTCATATAAGAGTTAAAAGTCAAGCCAGTGCCCTCCCCCACATAACAAGGTCCAGAAAATGCCGTTCTTTCTTGACAAATATTTAAGTCAAACTTTCGAGAGTCCTCTCTCTCAACGAATTTGACCATATTCCTCAAAGAAAGAGAAGTTTTAAAAACATTAATTTAAAGACAATAAAATCATTTTAACATAAGTTGTTCTACCAACCACAAAAGATTTCCCTCAAACTGAGTTGTACTTAAGTTTTTGTTGCTTTTTTTTTTTTTTTTTTTTTTACTTTGGAGTGGTCTTATTTACTTACTGCTATAGGAACATTTGTTAATATTCATGAAGGCTTCAGTCACATATATACAGGCTTTTAAGTATATGGATGTGACTTCAGTTTGTATATTAGTATTACTCCATTTTACAAGAAAGAATTTTCTGTAGCTAGGCATTCTATGCTTTCAGTGTTGATACACTCACACACACACATCCCTATGCCAGCACATTTGAAAACTAAAAACCAAAAATCCCCACTAATATGAAATGATACTTGCACATCAATGTTCATAGCAGCACTATTTACAATAGCCAAGACATAGAAGCAACCTAAGTGTCCATTGAAAGATGATTGGATGAGGAAGGTGTGGTATATATATATGTGTGTATAATGGAATACCATTCAGCCTTTGAAAAGAATGAAATAATGTCACTTGCAGCAACATGGATGGAGATTGATGTTATCATACTAAGTGAAGTAAATCAGACAGCGAAAAACAAACAACATAGGACATCACCTATATGCGTAATCTTAAAAATGATGCAAAAGAACTTATTTTAAAAACAGAAACAGATTCACAGATAAAGAAAACAAACTAGAGGTTACTAAAGGGGGGGGTGGAGAGTCAAATTGGGAGTATAGGATTAACAGATGCAAACTACTATGTATAAACCAGGTAAGCAACAAGGATGCACCATAGAGCAGAGAAAATTACACCCATTATCTTGTAATAAGCTATAATGGAGTGTAATCTGCAAAAATAATGAATCACTACACTGTACACACAAAACTGACACAATGTTATTAATCAACTATACTTCAATTTTTAAAAACCGCTTAAATGATACAATATTTAAAATTTTAGTATTAAAAAAAACATGAAAAATGAACAAAACCCTCATGGGGATCCTTTGAAAAGCTACCTTTGCAACACGGCCCTCAAAATCAGAAAGTGTGCAGACTCACAGCACACAACTGCTCTGTCTCTTAAAGTCAGCTGGTCTCTGGCTTTCCATTCCACGTCTACTGTGTTAACGGAGACCCACTGAGCCCACCTGCCCAGGAAAGCCTCTGACTTTGTTTCTCACTCACTGACGTAAAAAAAAAAAAAAAAAAAGTTTCTAGACTTAGGTTGATGCTAGAAACTTTCTCAAAATTTCCGAAGAGGCACACAGAGTGTTTCCCACCATGATAGCTGTGATGGTACCTCAAGGAGGACTCCAAATACAAGGCTTCCCTCTGAGGCACCCCACTGGCCTTCCAACCAGCCCTGTCTCCCGGGATGTGAAGGAAGACGAAGACCAGAGGGAGATGTCTCGCCAACAAAGTCCCATGGTAGGGAGTAAGATGGCTTCCCGCCATCCAAGTCCTTTTCCCTCAGACTGGCCCTTACCTGCGGGGGCACGATTCACACGGCTCCCGCAGTCCACTGCGAATGCACACAGACACATTCACTGTGAGCAGGGGGCTGGAGGGCAGGGGTTATATGAGACGGGGGCGGAGCAAAGGCCTCGAAGCTCCTCCTTGGCCCCCAATACTGACGAAAAAAGCCCTGAAGTTTAACTTAAAAGAGCTGCCTCTGACAGATTATTGAAACAATGAAACCCGCAAAGGAGTGAGGCCCCCAGGGTGCAAAGTGGAGTCCAGAGCATTTCCACCCAAAGAACCTGAAGTTTGGGGCGCCGGGACCACTTACAGACCTAGAGCCTGGGAAACTCTTTTCGCGCCAGGCCCTCCGCCCTTCTTGGATGCTGGGGCTCTCGGCCAGCAGCACCCAGTGAGAGGCGTGGAAGCAGAAGGTGGAAGTCGTCCTAGTCCAATCTGGGTTCCGGGTGAAACTGAACAAGCTCAGGTCTCATCCCAATCGAAAGTGGGTGCTGTAGCACTAGTGGAACCAAACTCTCATCCATGGATAAGTGTCAAGTCCTGTCAGACTGAGGCTGCTCAGCAGGCAAGCTCAGTGGTGCCAGGAACCCCTGGAGGTCAAGGGGGAACAACTAAGGAAGGGTGTTTTGATCTGAGGTAAAGTGTGACCATCCATCCAAATGGCAGCACCCTCTCCATTCATGCCTTTCCCTGAAGAGACACCCACCAGAGCTTCGCAGGGTTGCCCTATGTTACATGATGTTTTCTTAAGCCTGTTTCTAAAGATTCTTTAAGGAAGACAATTCCCCATTCTTCCTCAGCCATTCATTCCAGAATGGAACAATCCTCACTGAGGAAGAGATTTTACACTACATATTGTTTTCTCAAGCTGGCCAGTTTTCTGAGAAGTAAAAAGGATCTTCAGTGAGTTGAAAGATGGAAAGCCAACTTTAATTCAGATCCAGCACGTGGTGCAGAATGAACAAAGGAAATAGGAATTTACCAACACCATTAATATTAAACTTAATTTATAAGGAGGATGACCCTTGCCCTTCAGACAAGGAGGATATGCCACAAAAAGTTCTCCAGAACTTTCTATCTCCAATGCAATCCTTCTGATTTCAAAAGTGGATCACTCAAGGAAATTCCCTGGCAGTCCAGTGGTTGGTGCTTTCACCACCAAAACCCGGGTTCCACCTCCTGGTCAAGAAACAAAACCCCTCTCCCACCCCCACAAGAAGAACTGTGCTGCCAAAAAACAAAAAACAAAAAACTGGATCACTCAATTGTTTCACAATATATACACATATCAAAACATCACGTTAAAATGGCATTTTTAATTTGTGAATCATGTCTCAATAAAACTCAAGGGTATAGGTGGACCACTCTGTGGGTCCCCACTCTGTGAGGTAGTCTTTAGATGTATTCCTTTCTGCATACTAAAATTAAAGACAAAAATCCTAAACTTTTATGGAGTTTAGAAAGAAGCTCCTGAACTCAGTTTAAAACAGCCTGAGTCCTCCTGAGGTGTATTTTAAGTAGACCGTTCTGATTTGTAACCATGTTACACCTTTCAGGCATTACAAACAAACTCTAATTCTTAAGTTGAAAAGCTTCATCATGGCATGACATTTTAAATAACCAGGAAATGATACAGCAAAGCACTGTTTAGTGAGGCAGGCATTTGTGTAACAATTCCCAAATCCTAAAGCATAGTACAGGATGGTGGGGGGCAGGTAAGAAAACTCAGGTCCCTTCTTCACCAACTTCCATGTTCTTTTTATCCTTAAACAAATGGATTCTTTCAGAGCCAGGCTTCATGCAATGGGGCAATGACAGCACGCATATGTATGTAATGCTTGTCATTTGTAGAGCACATCATCAGTGTTAATTAACTTTAATTATGCAATTAGTACTGAGTTGTCAGAAACAACATTCAAAAGAGAGGCATTATTAAATGCATTCATACTAATAACCATCAGCAGAACTTCCTCAGAAATGAGGCATAACTCTCCCCTGCTCCACCACTCCCAAGCAGAGGGATTAGCAGCAACAGAGCAGGAGAGCTTGGGCTTAAGTATAAATCCTGCCCAGTCCTAGAGAGGTTAATTAGCATCTCTGAAGCCATGGTGTCCTTCTCTGCGTGGCCCAATAATAAATAATATCTGCCCCAGGACTTCCCTGGCGGTCCAGGGGTTAAGAATTTGCCTTTCAATGCAGGGGGTGCAGGTTCGATCCCTGGTCGGGGAGCTAAGTTCCCACATGCCTCGGGGCCAAAAACCCGAAACATAAAACAGAAACAATATTGCAACAAAATTCAATAAAGACTTCAAAAATGGTCCACATCTAAAGCAATGTTAATATATATATGTACATATATATATTAATATATATGTATCCCTGCCTCATAGAGTTGGGAGGATTCACTGGGATGATGCATGCAGAATGCCTGGCACTGGGTCTAGGAGGAAGGAGGCCCTTGTCAGTGAGGCTGTAATTCCCATCAGGAATCACAGAAGCAGGGAGCATGTCCGTTCCCCCCTGAAAACAGCATGTACAGGATCTGAGGAACTTCCACTGGTCTTGCTTGGAGGTATCACCTTACGTCTGGTCTTTCTCACAGGGGACCTGCCAATATCAGAAAGTAGCTAGACATTCCTCAGCAAAGAAAGGGCAGTCATGAGTAGCCTCTATAGTAAGTCCCCAAATTCCATGGAAGTCTCCAAAGAAATTCCCTGAAAGACGAAAAACCCAGTGATGTAAGATTTTTATCTCTGTGTGGTCATCAAACTTCTGGTTGTCTGCTTCATTCCCAAAGGAGTTATCTCATTTTTACATCTCTTAAAGGAAAAGATAACATGTTTGTACACAACCAACATCAAGTCACTCCTGGCCTGTAAAGACACCCACACCCTCATCCATCTCCAGTTCATTCAGAGGCCATTTTGTGGAGCTGTGGTAATAGTTCAACCACATCTGAAATATACTGATCAGTGTGTGATTGGAGATTCCATTAAAAGCCCCCCATTTTTCCTGATATGATATTATAATGGTATACCTTAATGAATTATGGTCTATTTTGCTTTTCAAAAACTTAAATGATAAATACATAGAGGAATTTAAGGAGTGCTATTTTAATTCATTTTGAACTTTTAAAAATCTATTGATGAATTCTGGAAGGATCCTCCTTTAATGTCCTGATGCTTTTCAGTCAAGTACAAAGTGGACAGCCTCTATGTTGCTACCTATTACATTCTCCATTAAGCCAGCAGTATGTGCCTGAAACATGATCTGCTTCTAGATGCCAAGCATCTTCTGTAGAGCATGGTTGTTGCTCCCTGGCAAAAACTCCAGAAACAGAGTCATACTTTCTGGTACTAAAAATGCTCCTTAGGCATGAACTGGCCTCCCCTTTTTAGTCCATGTCAGCAGCTCTAACCTGCACTCTTAACTAGAATCCTCAATTCCCACACTCAGCCTCTCCAAAACTATTCTCCACCCAGCAGCCAGCACGGCCTGTAAAAAATGTTCACGTCACATCATACCTATGGACTAGATACTGTCAGCTTCCCAATCACCACAGCTATTGAGGAAGGCCCAAGCCTGTTCTCACCTCCTCTAATACCCTCTCAGTTGTAATGGATGCTTTTCTGTCCTCACAACAGTAGGAAGATACACACACACACACACACACACACAGATATAATCTTGTTATATATATATATATATATATATATAGAGAGAGAGAGAGAGAGAGAGAGAGAGATGACCTTATACATAATAGGATATTATATACATCTTATTTTATACCTATAACTTTACCATAACTTTTACTAATTATTTTGATTTGAGAAACTATGGAAGAGATATATTCTGCCATTGGAACCATGAAAAGAAAAAAAAAAAAAGGTCCCTTCTGGGAGATTATTAACTAAAAGGAAGATGTTGAAATATGTTCTCAGAGAGCCTAAGCACCTATGCTTTGTTCTTCCTCTACTCTGAACAAGAATCAGTTTAGAACATGGAAATTGCCTATGTTCTCCACCTTCAGAGTATTCATGAAGCTTCCAAGGGAGATGCAGGTGGGTGGGTGGGAGTAGGGAGCTTGCTGGGGCTCGTGCCTTGGTGACCCTGGCACATCCAGGCTGGCCCTCCTAGATGGTCTGGCCCAGATCCTCACTTTCTAACTGAGGACATTGAGGCCCACTGAGTCCTGTGAGAAGGACTGTGCAGAGTCTGAGGGCTAGAGCTCGCTGTGCCCAGATGGCAAACCTGGGCCAGGCTGTTTCCACTTTATCATATCAACATGTATTTTGCCCCCACAAAAACGTTGCTTTGAAACAGAAGGTGAACAGGCTTCTGAAGCTCTTCCTAAATCCCCAATAAATAGAAAGATAGACTTAAACATGAGCATGTCAATAAGTACATTATGAAAATAGTCTAAAAACCTCAATTCAAAGATAAGAATTGTCAGACTGGAGAAATAAAGCAAGGCTGACCTCTACTCTTTTCTACAGGAAAGACATTTAAATACAAAGATGAAGAGCATTTAAAAGTTAAAGGATGAAAAACTAGATAGCCTGCAAATTCATTAAAATTTCCTATGATTACATAGGAAAGATGAAATGGCTACATTCATATTAGATGATGTAGACTGCACACCAAGTAATACTACCAGAGATAAAGACTAAGAGTCCATAACAATAAAAGACCCGATTTAAGAAGACATAATAGAAAACAATTTCATTTACAATAGCATCAAAAAGAATAAAAATACTGAGAAACTTAACCAAAGAGGTCCCCCGTCCTACATACCCGTCCTATGCATCTCTTTCTGTGGCTGTTTCTGATTATATTCTTTTATAATAAACTTATAATCTAGCTTAAAAAAAAAACAAAAGAAAGAATAGAAGGACATGTTCCTGGGACATCAGCAAGAGGGAACACTCTGGTTCCAGTTGACCAGAGAATCTCTGGCTCTGTGCCATTGACACCATATTTTCTTCTTATTGGAATCTAAGAAGACTCTTGTATGGGTGCATGGTGTGTGCATGCCCATGCTTTGCAAGGCGGTCAAGGATCTGGGGGAGTTACAAGTGAGTTGAGCTTCATGTAGCAGAATGGGTCACCATCACAACTTCCCAAGGCCAATCTTTCTTTTCTTAATATATTTAAAGTGCACCTTTAAGGTGCCAAAAAATAAAAACAAGCTAGTTTTACTTGTTTTTTTCATTTACTTGTATTTATTTGTTTTTTACCAAAAAAAAAAAAAAAGGAAAGAAAAGAAAAGGACCTCTAGCAAAAGCTGCCTCCCAAACTATAAGCAGTTCTTCAGGAAGTTCTTAGGTAAGGAAATAAATATGCTGACCACAAGAACCCTCCCATTTCAGTGCATTCCAGTCATTGCCCTGGACCCTTATGTTAGCCCTCTGCACTGGACTGTGACAATGCTTCTTTAATTGTCCTATCTTTCCCTGGCCTTTCCTGCCATCCAAACCAGTGGCAGGGGCTGGCAGGGAGAAGTGGGGGTTTCCCTTAGCTTGAGAAGTACTGGACTTGATAGATTTTAGTTCATCTTCGCCTCCCCAAACTGGCTCAAGGCCGCCTCCTTTCCAGCTTCCTGTCTGCTGCCTCCTGCAGTGGTACCATCTCTGTCCTGGTCAGGCCACTTTCTTCACTTGCTCAAGGCTTCTCCCTCTGACCCTCTTTTATGCCACCACAATCATCTGGCAACTCCAGAGGACAGGGATCACATGGGAATTTTCAGCATGGTGCGGGAACAGGATAGGGTGGGGTATGGGGGTGAGTTGAATGTGTGATTTGATGCTACAGTAAGTTAAATAAATTTCTCCTCAAAGCAGCTTCAGCATCCCACCTTTCATATTTCCAAAGCACCCATGTAGTCTTGCACAACCCTGAGACTGAGAGCCTCTTTAAATTCTGTGTCTTAAGCACCTCCCTTGCCTTACCCCACTTAGTTCCAGCCTTCTTGGTCTCTTCTTTTTTATGAGAGACCTCAGTCAAGTTAGGCCATCGCTGACCTGTTCCATCTTTTTAAGGTGGTCGATATAAGCCCCTAGAGCTAACTTCCCCTCCCCAAGTAAAGAGCCATGGGACTCCACCCCTCTCTGTTGTAAGGCAGTTACTAGCCATCTTGGAACAGCTGAAACCAAAAGTATAGGCTTCAGGTGCAGAACCTAAAGACAGTGTGAGTGAGGCAAGCTTTTGCCTCTGGTCATCTTTTTTTCCGCATTCATGTAATTATTTGTAGCTTCCGTTGCTATGGAAAGAAAACACCACTTCCACGACAACTGTAGCAACTTAAGGTGCACAGCTTGTCTCAGACCACGAAGCTTCAAAAACACTGAAACGTGAAGGGGTTTCATGCCCCCCCGCCCCCACCACCTTTTACTTTTTTTTATTTGTTTTTTCCCCCGCCACCTTTTAAAACATCAACCAAATGTTTTTCTCTCCAGAAAAGTCACCAGAATATTCTCCACTATCTCTGTGTTACCTGTCATGAAAAACCAGAGGACCTTAACAGGGAATATTCAAGGGCTGAATTCAAAGGAAACTTTAGTAAACCTTCAATTTTCAAAAGGTTGGTAAGCGTCAAAAAACAAATAAATGGAGATTTACCGTGTACCTGTTCTGCACCAGATGTGTGTAGATTTTTTCACATACATTTAACGTGAGTGTGGTTCAACTTCTCTTTTACAGAAAAGAGAAGCAGGCCCAGGAAAGATAAATAACTAGTCCAAAGAGACAGAGCTAAATTTCAAACCCAGAGTGGACTGTCTCCACCTCACTTCAGTTCAGTTCAGTCGCTCAGTCGTGTCCAACTATTTGCAACCCCATGAACCCCAGGCCTCCCTGTCCATCACCAATTCTCGAAGTTTACCCAAACCCATGTCCATTGAGTCAGTGATGCCACTCAACCATCTCATCCTCTGTCGTCCCCTTCTCCTCCTGCCCTCAACCTTTTCCAGCATCAGGGTCTTTTCCAATGAGTCAGCTCTTCCCATCAGGGGGCCAAAGTGTTGGAGTTTCGGCTTCAACATCAGTCCTTCCAATGAACACCGGACTGATCTCCTTTAGGATGGACTGGTTGGATCTCCTTGCAGTCCAAGGGACTCTCAAGAATCTTCTCCAACACCACAGTTCAAAAGCATCAGTTCTTGTTCCTGATTTCAGGGGAAATGCTTTCAATTTTTCACCATTGAGGGTGATGCTTGCTGTGGGTTTGTCATATATAGCTTTTATTATGTTGAGGTATGTTCCTTCTATTCCTGCTTTTTGGAGAGTTTTAATCATAAATGAGTGTTGAATTTTGTCAAAGGCTTTCTCTGCATCCATTGAGATAATCATATGATTTTTATCTTTCAATTTGTTAATGTGGTGTATTACATTGATTGATTTGTGGATATTAAAGAATCCTTGCATTCCTGGGATAAAGCCCACTTGGTCATGGTGTATGATTTTTTTAATATATTGTTGGATTCTGTTGTGCTAGATTTTGTTAAGGATTTTTGATTCTATGTTCATCAAGTTGAATTGGCCTGTAGTTTTCTTTTTTTTGTGCGCATCTTTGTCTGTTTTGGACATTAGGGTGATGCGTGCCTCATAGAATGGAGTTTGGCAAGTTACATTCATCTGCATTTTCTTGGAAGAGTTTGAGTTAAAGAGTGAGGTGTTTATCTCTTCTCTAATTTCGTAGAATTCACGACACTCTCTGACATAAATCCACAGCAAGATCTCTATGACCACCTCAGAATTTGGAAATTTTAAAAGCAAACTAAAACAATGGGACTAATGAAACTTAAAAGCTTTTGACTACAAAGGGAAATACAAGTAGATGAAAGACAGCCTAGATTGGGAGAAAATAATAGCAAATGAAGAAACAGACAAAGGATTAATCTCAAAAATATACAAGCAACTCCTGCAGCTCCATTCCAGAAAAATAAATGACCCAATCAAAAAATGGGCCAAAGAACTAAACAGACATTTCTCCAAAGAAGACATACAGATGGCTAACAAACACATGAAAAGATGCTCAACATCACTCAGTATCAGAGAAATGCAGATCAAAACCACAATGAGGTACCATTACACACCAGTCAGGATGGCTGCTATCCAAAAGTCTA